>NC_081376.1:29705857-30045232 GCF_030684315.1 Stegostoma tigrinum
TGACAATTCCTGCTGTCCTTCTGTATTCCTTCCCTTTCCCTTTGTTCTCAATGCAGTCTTACCCTGACATGGAAATGTTTCACCCTTCCTACACTGTTAGTGGGTCAAAATCCTGGACACCCCTATCCAAAGGCACTGATCCCTAGTCAAGATAAATTGCAGCAGTTTGAGAAAGCAGCTTAACATTATCTTCTCAAGGGCAGTTAAGAACGTGATGTTGGTAATGGTGGTATGTCATGAGAGAAGCGAAAAAGGAGGAGATCTGAATGCATTTATGTGTGAGAATGTAAGGACCTTGAGGACAGCAATTTTGATTCACTTGAAAGGGGAAGGATGATACAAGTAAATCTCTGCTTGATGATTTTTCTGCCTTACATCTAATGGGTTTGCTGTTACCCTGATCTTCCTGTTTTTCTACACCAGGTATATGTCTTAGAACTGATCACTTTCCAGGGCATAGGGTCAGAAAACGACTTTGAATGGACCCTTATTCAAAGACACTTCCGGACAGCCAAGATGCTTAAGTCACCTCTACAAACCAAGAGCCTCTGTTCTGGGATTAAGGACTATATTGTCACCTTAATTGTTTACAAACCTGGTACAGACTCCAGATGATCCTACAATAAGGAACACAGCCATTATGAAGGAAATACATCTCACATAGTAAACCAACTCAGACTCAACAACAAATTCCAGTTCCTGAATGTGCACATTGTGTGGGCCTCCCTTTCTTAACCCTTTCTTGCAGCATCTCCACTTCTATTCCTTTCTGGTGCTGCTGTGGTTTATTTTATATCCCCAGTAGCAGATCCAGCAATACACTCTGGTAAAAATGATCCTGAAGGTTCATAGATACTTTGAGAAGTTTTAATACTCAAAACAACCCAAAAAGACTCATAGGCCTACTAGCAACTGGACATTACTGTTGATTCTACAGCTTGGTCCTGACTATTTCTGCTTCATATGATGGGTAAGCTTTAGAATTAGAAAACTTGACACTGACATGGAGCCAAATGCTGGAAGGTTTGATATCTATTTTGCACTGAAAAATGGTTTGCAGCAAGGTTAAATTTCACCCAATAACCTTTGAGGTTTTTTTACCATACTGTTTTGCTAAAAGCCAAAGGGAGACAATGGCCTAGTGGCATTATCGCTGGACTGTTAAACTAGAGGTCTGGATAACATTCCAGGGACCTAGGTTCAAATCCCAACATGGCACTTTGGGGATATATTTTATATATATATATGTATAACATATATGTTCCAATAGCTACAGTTGCCAAATTCATTAATTCACTGTCAATAAAGCATCTGCATTCCTTCAGAAAATACAGTGTGATGAACCTTTCTGCTAACATTCAACTCAATAATTGTGAATACTTTTGTGCTAACATTATAGTGAGCTTGATGTAAAATGATGTGACCATTTACAATATTGATTATAGTTTGTAGTGTGATTTGAATGTGAGTATTTATATAGATGTTAACAAGTAGACCTGTTTTAAGCTCAAGCATGACACATATCATGGTGAAACACTGGGCAGAAAATAAATATTAGCTGGCATGGTAAATGTTATTACCATGGTAATCAGGAAGGGAGGTTGTGTGAACCAAAGTTGAATAGACAGGAAATCCAGGAAGGGAGCAGGAGACAAATCTCATTGATGAAGTGAGCTTGAAGTGGGCTGGGAGGGGAAGATGATTGAAAAATTTCAGTGGAAGGGTCTATGCTTCAATTGTTAGGAGATTCATTGTTGATTGAAGAGGAGACTGGAAGTTGGGGATTGGGGTCAGAGGAAAGAGAGAAAGCAATGCAATACATGGAGGATCAGACATTCACAGGATGCAGGAAATGTATGGACAAAGCCAGAAATGCTGAAGAAACTCCCAAGACTTAGAATGTAGATTTCCAATTAAACTTAATGCTGTGGCCTCATTGTATTTTTGTCCCATTTCTCGCTGATCAGTCATCCAAATTGATAGCTTGTCAGATATAAGGGATGGAAAATTAATGGCATGAGGCCATAACTCGGAGACTTGAGGATGATACCCAGAAAAGACGATTTATGTATTTGGGAGCTGTTGGAAAATGGCGTTTGGGAGTGAGAAGGCTGCAATGAAGAAGGAGGAGGGAGGCCATGATATAGAGGGGAAGATGAGAGAAGCTGGCCATCAGAAGTGGGAAATTTGAGGTTTTTGTCAAAGCCAATCTTGTTTCACAGAAGTTAGCCAAAAACCTGAGAGTTTTATGGAGCATTTCTTTCAAGATCAGGCCTGTCCTGTGGAGCTGCTGCTCCTCAATCCCTTCCACTGCTGAGATTCCTAACCCCTGAAAGAAGCTTTTGTAAGAGCTGTGATTTTTAAATCAGCCTCCTGATCGCAGTGTGCCAGTACAAATTAGATATGTTAATGAAGTGATTTTCCCCATTTCAAGAGAATAATAGTTATTTGGGCTCTTAGCCAATATATAATGAGGCTTTGGTGAGAGATCAGACATCACTATTCTCTTGAAAAACCTGAGTCCCTGCTTGATAGATAACTCTGACTGTCTGATCTTTGCGAATAATTTTACAACATTTGTTTTTAAAAGCTTTAGTGGTTTCAAGTGCTTTGCCATTTCAGCTGTTGAAACGTCAAAGGGTCTGGATGATCAACACTTTTATTGTCCTGTATTAAGAGGGAATTGATTTTAACACATAATAGAAAGTTATCAATGGTTTATTAATTTTTTATGGATTTAACTGTCAATATAGGGTTGTTTCATTCTATAAAGTGTATAATGGATGAATAGACATATAAATGTCACAGCCTGGCATAGACACCTAAGGGTTATGAGAAGTGAGTGGAAGAGCAAGGCTGACTATTTGGGGTCATGGGACACCATAGGTAGGGTGAGTGAAGGGGCATAGCGTGATGTGAGAGTATAAGGGATCATGGGTGTTGCTTGGAGGACATAAATTTTACATGGGAGCCATGACAGACCGTACAGATTGTGAGGAGAGCATGCTGTGGGATGGATGAGTTTTGGGGAGAGTGTAGGGGCTAAGGGCTTTGGGATGAGGGCTGGAAGGCTTTTCTGTTTTTATTGATATTGTGATGAATTCCACGTAGTTTATCCTATTAAAGATCTGGCTTTGATCGTATCTCCAACATCGACTGGCCTAATTGCAGCCAGCAGTTACTCCCCAACGATGAAAGTCCCACCTTGCCTGAAGTGGGGCACGCTGACCCAGGGAATAACCAACTCCCACTACTTGCCTCAAGTGTGAAAATTCAGCCCCTAAATCTCTAGTCCTACTCACTGACACTTTCCTGCCCATAGTGGGGAGGCAGGGATGTTAGCAGATGAAGGTAATGTCAAGGCCTGAGAGGGAACCTGTTGTATTGCTGGATGAAAGGAGACATGTATGAGTCTGGTCGGTTCTGAGAAATGAAATGTGTGTAGCTCACAATAAAACATGTGAATCCTTCATTTTCACAGATCCTTTTCAGTTGGGAGGGCCAACTGCAAAGAAACTGCTCCAAAACTGCCAGTAGTCTGCCTCTGATTAGCAAGAAGAAATACACTAGGAGCAGGATGATGTCACTTTTTCCGTCCTGTGAGATGGAAATCCCAGCCCTCACATCCTACTTCATCAAGTGGCTTGAAACAGCTCTGATTAGAAACCAAACTGAAGCAAGTGAGCTTGAATGATTGATAGCTATAATCATGCAATTTTCAACCTTGTTGAGCCCAGTCTAGTGTGTAACTGCTTAAGTCACGTTGCTGAAGTAGTCCACAAAAAAGCTGCCGGTACTGTAATTGTAATGTAAAGAAATCATCATTGACATGCACATAATGTGATGTCCGCTAGCTGGGAGAAGCTAATTTAAAATGTTCTGCATCCTTGTTTATGGTTGGGCCTATAAATTATGCAGAATATACTTTGAAATATCATTTCACTTGTAGCAGATTTGTCATGTTTGGAGGGCCTTTAATATGTCTCGCAGCAAAATGCTTACAATAGTATTTTGGTGCATGAAAATTTAATGTGGTTTTAAAAAGTGTATGTATTACTATTTTTAATCATATGCAGTTGTGACCAGGTGATGCATTATAATGGGGGAGGGGAGGTAATGAGAAAATGAAAACAATGGTCTCAGTAAATCCGTAAGGGTTGATTTTGGCATAAACAAGGGCAAGTTATTCTTAGTTTCATTATATCAACCTAATCGCAATTTTACACTTACTTATTGTGTGAAAGATTAAAATATGAGGCAGAGTTCAGGAAATGGGGGAACATAGATTAAACACATGAGATTTCTCAATTTTTCTGTGGGGAGAGGACTATTGCATTGCTCCTTTAACACTGCTGGAGAAGATATATTATTGTTTTCTCCCAGGTAGCGTAGTGGGGCTGTACAAACCTCAGGATTACAAACACCAGTCGGTGAATTAGGAGCATTACATATTCTCTCTACACGGGGAAGCATTGTGTTTGTATTCAAGTGTGTGCTGCATGTGGTGGGAGGGAGATGAGATCATAGACATCTGCGAGATAATGACTGATGGGAGTTGAGAGCAGCATAGCATTAGGGCAGCTAGCAAATCAATAGCGTCTGCAGACGAATAGGATTTTTACATTACAGTTCCATTGCAGTCAATGTGTGGCATGTGAAATTTCTCATATACAGGATTACTTTTCTTTTAAAATATTTTTCTCTTCATATACTTTATGGGTGCGGTGTAAAAAAATTATTTTGCTTTGTTTTTTTTAAATTGTGCCTGTTTTTGAGTGAGACAGCATCCACACTGCTTGCAGACAGATTACCATGCTGGGTTTGGATGTATGTGAGTTTGGCAGCCAGCTCCTGGAACTTATGTGGCTGACAGTATGCTACAAAGGTGAGACAAGAGTTTTTAAATTACTGTTCTGTGCTGTTAAAATTTCAAAACCAGAAGCCCATCCTTTGTTTGAAGAGCTATACCGTGGATTTCCTGTAAGAGCAAAACCTGCACTCTTCACTGCTGACTGAGCAGATTCTCCTCAATATCTCTGTTAAAATATTCCAAATTTTCCCACATTTCTGATCAAATCGCTTATTAATTTAGCTCTTGGTGTAAAGTTGCATTGTACCAATGTTACTTAGTGATGTAATGTGCTATGTATGTAAGTGTAAATTAACATTGGTAAACCACACCCATATGCATCTTGCAGAGGAGAAATAACTTTCTGTTTCTCAGCAATACATCCAGCATTTGAGATGATACTTCTTAATGTATTGAATAAGGCTCAAGAAATATATCTGGTGACCAGCTACCGCCGTGTGATGGGCTACTGTGATGGTGGTTTGAGAATTATGCTTAATCCCAATTCCATTTATTTTAGTGAAGCTCGATATTCCCAACTCTTGTGCGTATCGGTGAAAACAAAACTACTGAATATTATGTAGGTCCTTTTTTTCTCAGCAGTTTGAACTCTGATCCATTTGGAACCTTGTTTAAACTATCAGATTCACTTAATACAAAAAAGATATGTTTTGAAACCTAATGATAGCCTTGAATACCGAAAATTCTTACATCATGGCTTTCTCCAACTGGACCATGATGATTGGTGATTGCACTCACATTACGTGGGGCATGTGAAGTCTCTGGAAAATAAAATTCCATCATGATGCAGTTGTGATGAAGTAGTTTAACAATAAGAAGTATTTCTTGAACTGAAACTGTTAAATGAAAACAGTGTGCTGTTTTTTTTTCATTAGTAATATAGATTTATATTTAAAGGTGTTGATGTTTGTTGTAAGCTACCAAAGGAAATAAAGCAGAAAGACCTTCTAGGCACAACATTAGAGCTGCATGACCCTCCAAAAGTGTCTATTCTGATTAACATATGGTGCAGTTTGAGGCAGGGCTATCACGTGTAGTTACAGGCATTCAGTGCATGACAATGGTTGTGCTTCAATTTCATGGGTTGGGATATTGAGGGTTAAGTCACAGGAACACAGAATTATTACAGTGCAAAAGAAGATTATTCAGCCCATCATTTAGAGGATTCAATAGGAAAATTAATCTGGACGTTAACTCCCCAGTTATTATTATTCCTGGGATGTGAATCCTGCAACATTTTGTTTTCTAACTGTTCAGTGTCTAGAATCCAGTTGCCCTAAAAGTGATACCACATTTTCTGCTGTTGATTCTGAGGCACTATTCACTTCGATTGTTTCAAATCAGAATCTGCAGTTAAGATTTAAACATGGTAACACTCTGTTTATCCTGGATGGCTGAAATCTCAGTAATACATCTGGTGAAAGATGTCTCTGCTCATACATGCTTATCCGCATGGGTAAAGCTTCTCGCAATGCTTGTATTATCTGAATGTTTTGGCTACTTACAGGTGGATTTAAAATGCCGATCAGAGATCTACATGGGCCCTTGGTCAGCTGCCTGCAGAATGACAGTGTTGAACTAATGATCCATGTGGGTTCTGAATCCTGCCCTCTCACATTTTGTTTCACACTTGATTCAGATATTTATTGTAACTGCTTTACTCTGCTTCTCAAACCGTAGTTGAAATGAAATCTGTTTTAAACTCTGGGGGAGCATTATACTTTTCAGTATTTTATCAACCCAGTGTTTTGACAACAACAACTTATTTCCCGGAATATGTGATGCTTTTACAAAAAAACAGATAATTGGAAATGCCATCACTGGGATTATCTCCTGCAGAGACGCAGGGAAGGAAGGGAACACTCAAAAAGCAATTTAATGACCCTCCTTATAACTCCTAGAATTTTAGAATTTTGCAGTGCATAAGTTGATTTGACAGAAGAAAATGTTTGCATTTGTGTAGTACCTTTCAAAACCACCAGATGTCCCAAAGGACATCACAGCTGTGAATTAATCTTTGGTGAAGTGTAATGACATTATAATGTAGGAAAAACCACAGTCAAATTGCATACAGCAAGGTCCCCATTATGGACAGAATTTATATGTTCCCTTCACCAGCTATGATTAGTATGTAAGAAGTGTTTTCTTAACATCAGAGTGTGGATCCCAATTTAAATTATTATAATTTTAACAATTGTAATTATCTCTGTCCTGTTTGTGACAGACCCTACAGTTTCTTGAATGGTTTTGAAGTTTTGAGGATGAAATGAGGGCCTTGTAAAGCAAAAGACTCCCATCAGACTCTCAGACTTTTTACAATCAGGTGAGACTGAGGAGAGTAAATAAAAAAACTTGGCCCAGTTGTACCAATGTCTCCTCATAGAACAGCCCTGCCAACCTTTGTATTAACCCAGTGAACCTCTGCTGTACCCTCTCTATGACAAGTACATCCTTTCTTAGGAAGACTGAAAATTCCATGAAATTTTCTAGGTGTGGTCTTACCAAGATTCTACATAATTGCAGTGAGACATCTCTACTTCTGAACTCAAAACCTCTTGCAATGAAGACTGATGTATCATTTGCCTTCCTAATTGTTCTCTACACATAGCTGTCCATTTTCATTGCCCAGTGTACAAGAGCATCCAGATCCCTTAGTATATCTATATTTCCCAACATATCACCATTTAAATAACACTCTTGAATAAAATACAACCTTCTGATTTTTCCCACTGAAGTGTATAACTTCACAATTATTCACATTGTACTGCCTCTGCCACGTGTATGCCCACTCACTTAACTCGTCTAAATCACCTTGAAGGACTTTGCATCCTCCTTACAACCCCCAGCACCACCCCCCACCATTCCAAGCCTTGTGTCTTCAGCAAACTTGGAAATGTTGTGTTTTGTTTCCCTATCCAGCTCATTTAAAAATCATGAACATTCAAGCACTGATCCTTGCAGCATCACACTAGTCATTGGCTACCATTCAGAAAAATATCCATTTATTCACAATCTCTGTTTTCTGCCTGTTAACCAATTCTCGACTATCACAATATATTTCTCATAAGCTTTAATTTTGCCCTCTAATCTAATTAAAGCCAGAGAGTGGTGGGCCTGTGGAATTCATTGCCACAGAGTGCAGTGGAGGCCGAGACGTTAGATGCCTTCAAGGCAGAGATCAATAAATTCTTGATCTCACAAGGAATCAAGGGCTATGGGGAGAGTGCAGGGAAGTGGAGTTGAAATGCCCATCAGCCATGATTTAAATGGTGGAGTGGACTCGATGGGCCGAATGGCCTTACTTCCACTCCTATGTCTTATGGTCTTATGGTCTTATAAAAGACTTATTAAAAGCTTTCTGAAAATCCAAATGCACCATATCCCCTACTACTTGCTTATCTATTCTACCAGTTACATCCCCAAAAACTCCAGTAGATTTATGAAGTATGATTTCTTTTTCATAAACCCTCACTGATGTTCCCCAATCCCATTAATCTTTTGCAAATTTTCTGTTAATACATCTTTCATAACAGACTGTAGCAGTTTCTACTACTGATGTTAGACTAACTGACCTGTATGTTTTCTCCCTCCACTGTAATAGTGGGTTTACATTTGCCACCCTCCAATCTGTAAGGGCTGCTCCAGAGTCTGTAGAACAATTGTCCTTTGCTCCACTACCTTTATTATGGATTGGGTGATGCCGTAGGGTAGCATTGACTGTTTCCCCATTTGTCTATCCCTGCCCCCGCAGCTATCCTGAATTTGACAGGTGCTTAAACCTGGACTCCTTTAAAATATTCCATCTCCCCGCAAAAAAGTTTAATTGGCCTCAGTGTGGAGGAGGATACGGACTCCACCCCTCCCTACCTTGCCCTGGCAAATGAAAATTGACACACTGTCTGATGATGTCATTTTCAGACCCCCTTCACCCCCATACCCACCTCAATATCCATCTTTCAGGGAAGGGAGCACAAAGAAATTCAACCCTGGTTTACAAACATGAGATAATAGCAAATTCTGACTCCCATGGGTGATGGTTGAAGTATCCGGTCTGTCAAGGGAATGAAAGCACATCTGGTTTTCTCTTTTGTGAAATATAAATTAACAGGCAACTGTCTAGGCTTTCTCTATTGTCAGTGACAGAGATTTCAGAGGAGGCAAAATAACTTTCAAAAAAGAGCCACTAGTAACATGTTATTTAAATACAATAGAAAGATTTGATCATCTATGACCCAAAATATTGCAAATAACAAATTCATGGTCGGCAAAAACTATTCTGTCCCTAACAGTGCATCACTGACTCAAAATGAACTTTTTGTTTACGCTGTGTGAGAATATTATTGTTTTCTAAGTTAGGCATACTCTGTTTAAGATGTATAAATTTACTCAACTAGAAAACGGTATTCTCCAAATCAAAAGGACCATTAGCAGAAGTGTTGATTGCATGGCAATGCATCGCTGAAACCTTGCAATGGATACATTGATGTTATAGGAATGTTAAGTTGTTAATGATGTAAAGCTGAAAGTAACACTTCAAAATCTGAAGCATATACTTAATGTAAGAGGAATACATAGAGACAGACTACTAGTGTTTTATTTAAATAGCTCTTTTATTTCTGTCCATTAATGAGATATATAACTTTCACACCATTGATTAAAATTAGTTTTCTCCAACATCTTTCCGAGTACTTTCTTGGGAGTTCGACCCCATTTCTCCAATATTATTAGTGTCAAATGTGATATCAATGGGGTGTAGCCCAAAACAAGAAATAGTCCATTTTACACTTTGTAAATCAGGGCAGCAAAGAGCTATTTCTCAAGTTTTGTTTCCCCAACGTGTATTTTATCTGCAATCATTTGTATTTAATTGCATTCTTCAGTCTTCAAAGTTTGAATCTTTGAATGTTGGTTCTTAGTGAGTAATGCAATGAACCAGATTGTACCCGAATCACCTTGACATTTTGCATTGATTCATCTAATGATCTATTGAACAAGTTTCTGCCCACATAGCTGGCCACACCTCAACAGACATAAGCAAATATCGTCAAATTAGGCTTATTTGGAAGGTCTCTTATGTGACCAGAGTTTCAGGCACAGAGGGAAGACAGCTTTTTAATGGTGTTTTGCTGCAAAAGAATTTGCTTTTTTTTCTTTATCCTGAATGATATCTTTTTTGTTTCATTTAATGCCTATCAAAGGCCTTAGTATGGTGCATTTTAAAAAGTGAAAAGCCTCCCTGCTGACCAGGTCCTAAGTATGCTGTGCCTAATGTGAATACTTAGAGGAAGTTGTACCTTGCTAGCCTTTGATTATTACTGTTAAGACTTAAAACCATAAGATATAGGAGCAGAAGTAGACCATTCAGCACATCAAGTATACTCTACCATTCAATGAGATGGTAGCTGAGCTGATAATCCTTACTTTCATGGCATTTCTACACAATCCTTGATTCCTTTGGTGATTAAACAGCAACTTTAAATGCAGGTGTATTTTAATGAGGCTGGGATGAAACTTAGCCATAATCTCTAAAGAAGCATAACATGGGTTCATTTTATAATTTAACTCTGGGTTGCATCCACAGAGGAAAGTCCTGTCCTTTTTGCTATTCACGTCGCACACAAATGTATTTCTCTGCAACTTGGCACCAGATTGTATTTGCAAACAAAATAATTTGTCAAATATCCCCAGGAACATGACTGAAAATACTTCTACATGATCTGTCACTTTAATGTATTATGATGCTTGGCCTACTTTTTATATTTCCTGCTTTTAATGTCTTGCTGAGCCATCAAGACATCAAGACTAATGTAGGCCACAGGATCAATTGTAGGGCCTCCATTCAGAAATCAGACCAATATTAGCATAAACTGCACCCAGAGTCTGATTTAATGAAATGGAATCAACACAATTGCAGCAAATTACTCCTGATAGTCCGACTTGGAAATAGTAAGTAATTACGATGTTGAGTGAGCAGCAAACCAAACATGGAAAGTGCAGGCTAGTTTTTTTTTGGAGAAAATGTGATGTAAGAAATTAATTTAAAGAAAATAACAGAACATATTTCATGACCTCAGAATTTAATGCTTTGCAGACAATGAAGTATCTCTAAAGAATAGTCACCTTGTATTGTACCAAAGATGATGCCTAATGTCCACAAACTATAGTGAATAAATGGCCATATCATGGGCTGTTGGCATTGGTTGAGAGATAATTGCTGACCCAAAAGCGTGGCAAAGTTTATGGTCTTCTTCCATTCATGCTGAAGGACCTCTTGGGTGTACCTGTGAAAGGACACAGAACCTTATAACCTTTCATAACCTTTACCAATGCTCTATTCTTGCGTCACTGCACGAAAGTGATAGCCTGAATTATGGGCTTGTAGCCAAAATGTTACAAAGCCCTGCCCATGAGTTTGAAGGCTCAGGAGCTCGTTAAATGCAATGTCTGGCCCTTATGTTATTTGTTTGCCCTAACCAGTCTCCTGTATAGCTGTGATAACAAGGTGTAGAGCTGGATGAACACAGCAGGCCCAACAGCATCATAGGATCAGGAAAGCTAGGGTCTAGGTCTGAAACATCAAGCTTTCCTGCTCCTATGATGCTGCTTGGCCAACTGTGTTCATCCAGCTGTACACCTTGTTACCTCAGATTCTCCAGCATCTGCAGTTCCTACTACTCCTGTATAGCTGTGGTTATGTTGGGCAGCAAATCTGCCCTTGTACACATTGAAGCACTTAAGTGCCCAACTCATTATCATTTAACTGTCTGATCTTGCCCTCTATCTCTATATGACCCATGTTAGGGGGAGGCCTGCTTTTGGTGGGTAGCCTGCCAGCTTTCACTGTGCAGTCTGGTGTTGGGCAGGAGAGTGAGCCAGCTTCAGGTATCCTCTGCCCATCAGAGGTGTATCCTACAAGGTCAAACCTCCCCTTTCATCCTCCTCTGATCTCTTGAATCTGGTGTCCCACTTCCTTCACCCCACCTCACTGGGGCCTGGTACCCCAGGCCCTGCCAATATGGCAGACCTACTTAAGCATTCAGCATGCATAACTTGCTCTTTCTGTGTCCCAGCATAGGCCACAGCTTGTAACTCTCAGATTGGGACTACCAAGCTGGGACAATGCTCTCCCCATAAAGTCGGGGGGTGCGGGAGTGCTGAGGCAATGAGCGCCTCATAAAGTGAGTTTTGAGAAGATTTGTAGCTCAGGTTGAGGTTCTGGATGTGAGTTTGCTCACTGAGCTGGAAGGTTAGTTTTCAGACGTTTCGTCACCATTCTAGGTAACATCATCAGTGAGCCTCCGACGAAGCGCTGGTGTTATGTCCCGCTTTCTATTTATCTGGTTAGGTTTCCTTGGGTTGGTGATGTTATTTCCTGTTCTTTTTTTTTCAGGGGATGGTAGATTGGCTCCAACACATTGACTTGGAGCCAATCTACCATCCCCTGAGAAAAAGAACAGGAAATGACATCACCAACCCAAGGAAGCCTAACCAGATAAATAGAAAGCGGGACATAACACCAGCACTTCGTCGGAGGCTCACTGATGATGAAAACTAACCTTCCAGCTCACCGTTCAAACTCACATACAGAGCCTCATAAAGTGTTAAATGGCTGAGGGGCAGCCATGTTCAATGGGGATGTGTTCCCCATCAACTCTTCAGAGGGGTATGAAACTGATCTATCGGAAAAATCATGCCCATGTCCAGAATGAAGCTTGAACACAGCAGTATTTTGCCTCAGAAGCCAGAGTGGTGTCAGACAGCCAAAATGACCACCTGAAGGGCACTTCCAACTTGGGCAAGCAGTTTGGATTGTGTAATGGTGGGAACCCTGTTATGCTTCAATGTCCAAACACATTCCCACATACCAATATCACCAACTGAATATGGGACAGACTGTAAAGTGACCCCAGGCCTGTGCTTCAACCTCCTGTGTCATGATCAAGAATCATCCTGGTGGCCCCTTGCCTTTGAGATAATCTGCAGTGAAATTGTAGACAGATGTCATAAGTCACTTATGATGACTGCAAAATCCAGACTGCAACAGAGAATAACCTAGAGAAGCCCATCAGTAGTCAAGCCAAGGTTTCATAAATTGACATTTCTTGGCATCAAACTATTACATAATATAAAAGACATGATTAGTTAATTTTACTGAATTATTTCCTCCTATGTGTCTTTTACGCAGTTTCAGAACTCTGATGAAGTCAATTGAAGTCATCCTGTTGCACTTGGTTTGATGGCTTAGCAATGGCTGCCTTTTTGGAAAGGCAAAATCTGCTACAAGTGCTACACATCACGTTGTCCCTTGCCACTCAGCAAGGCCAGCATCTGTTACAAATAATGTTGGCATTGACGCCAATTCTCAGTTGGATTTTCCTCCTTGTTGTGATTGATATAGAGCACTTTCATGTCATCTTTTGACAGCATTCTTGAGTCAGATCCTTCAGCATTTGCTGAGTCTCTTGCCATGGTCTACCTCCATGTATAAGATGACTCTGGGGATATAGCCATCTTCTGTCCTATGCACATTCCCAATGTAATGTGCTAATGTAACCACTTAAACAGAAATATTTCTCTTAGCGCTGTTCAAAAATTAAATCTAAACACTTTAGTATCAAATCAAAGCAGTCGGCAAAGTTAGTTAACGTCAATAAGCATGAGTTTTATAACATTTGTGCAGTTTTTCTTTTTAAGTAATTTCTTAATGCAGCCAGCATCACTTGTCCCCCGGCTTTTGCAGGATTGTATTAAATGCATTCTGAAATGGCAAATTAGTGAAATAGGATCCCATCTAATAGACTGCGCTTATCCAGAAACACAAGCACTACGATTGCAAGGATTCTGTAGGGTGAGAACAACAGTTGGAGCAGACAATTGGTTCATACAATTAATTTTATATTTATAATATACGCTATAGTCTCACACTTGCACATAGTTTGCATTTGCATCTAATTATTTTCTACTGTGCTTCACCAGTGGTTCTGGCACTCAGTGCAAGCGTTAACCATCATGCCAAAGTCATAAATACATGATTGGATCCTGACATTCAGGTGCTAATGATAGACACCCTTTTGCTACACCACTGCCAATGCTCTCTAAAACCCAGCTGTTAAACCAGTTGCAGACAGTAATGGGGAATGATTGAGGCTGTAGGTTATTTAGTGCTATTTGAAATTCTATCTCTGCACCCCATTTCTTATCACAAGGGTGAGATTAAAACAACTGTCCAATGATTTGAGATATTGAACCTTTGTGCAAAAGATCTGTTTTGCCATTTTGCAGAGTTAAAGTGGAATTAATTTGCCTGATATCATTTTTTTTGTTCCTTTAGTTTGTAGATCTCCACTGAACTGCAATGGTGCACGACCGAGAACTGGAAGTTTCTAGAACTGGAAGTTTCTAGAACTAGATGTTTCTGACCTAGAAGTGCTTGAGATAGCATAAACCAAAATCTTCATAAGGATTAAACTATTCTCAACCTTTCACACACAATTTATATGTTTTTTAAAGCTTATTACAGATGATATTGACTGTATGTAATTGGAATTTTCTCTTCAATTAATAAAAACCAATTATTGAACTGAAAGCTAACTAGCAATAAGCCTGTCTACTTTATTTTCTCAGATATTATGGCAGACAAGGATCCAGAGCTATATCCTGTAGAAGAGGATGCCTTGGTTGACTCAAGCTACAGAGCACCAGCACAGAAGACACTTAAAGAAATTCAGGAGATGGACAATGATGACGAGAGTTTGAATAAATACAAGCAGGCACTTCTTGGCTGTGGGCCTCTAGACATAGGTTAGTATCTGCCTAATACTTATGTAGTCAGTTATATGACAGTCAAAGGGATGGTAGTTTGATTTCCTGTCTGTATACAGCCTTGAAGTAATAGTTTGAATTCTTTCCAGATCCTTAATTCATTTCTTGAAATGCTAAATGCACTGTTATGCAAATTGTATGTTAGTCTAGTTGCCTCCCAATTAGCAAAAGTAATGTGAGGCCTGCGTTAAAAGATACAAATGGGCACATTAACCTGTGGAAACATGAAGTAAACTGTATCAACTAATTAAAATAATACATCCACTCAGAGAAAAATAGAACTAGAAACCTGGATTTAATTGCAGAAATTGCTGAAAATATAAGATTTGAAAAGAGACAAGATTGCTCTTGTGGTGTTCAATGGTTTGACTAAGCTTAAGGGAGGTAAAGCCCAGTGACGTTATCAGTGAACTGTTAATCCTGAGACCCAAATAATGTTCTGAGGACTCTGGTTCAAATCTTCTTGTGGCACATAGTGGAATTTGAGTTAAACAAAAACAAAATCTCGAATTAAGAGTTAAGACCATGAATCCGTTGTTGGTAGTCAGGAAAAAAACCATCTGGTTCATTAATGCCCTTTAGGGAAAAAATCTACCTCCTTACCTGGTCTAGCCTATATGTGACACCAGATCCACAGCAATGTGGTTAACTCTCAGGGATGGGCAATAAGTGATGTCATCATCCCCTGAATGAATAAAAAACAAATTATTCTGTGTTTGATTATTGTTCTGGCCCCAGTTGGTGTCTGTAATTGGTAATTGTCTCTCTGAGCTACATACCTGCATTTGATTTGATTAAACCTGTGGGTGAAACAAGACAGCTAATTATGCAAAGACGCTTCCATAGAAAGACCTGAGATCTGGATGAGGCCACATGTATAGGAAATCCTATAAGTTCTAAGATGTTAAAATATTCTAAATAAATCTGTTCTGATTCAAACCTGGAATCTTCACTGCATGATGCTGAGGGGAATCAGACACCTAAGGTGTAAGGCAATCTGGCGAATAGGTAACAGCTCCATATTTTTGCTGGATCTATTTCATTTGGAGTTATCAAAAGTAGTTGAATGTACGGGATTCTTCCTGCCAATCTGCTGACCTTCTCTCCACACACAGTCTCTGCCAAACCTCTGGTTTAATCTTTGGTTGAAAATTTGTTGGTTTGTTGCTTTTTCTTTTTACTGTAAAAGGAAAATCCATGGCTAATGAATTGGGATGGACGGGGGTGGTGAAGAACTATCAAGATCAATTTTACAATTTTGGGTGAAAGGGTTGCGGAAGGATTAAGAAAGCAGGGAGAGAGGTATAAGGAGCTATGATTCATGGTGATAAAAAAGAAATCAGAAGCAATATACACTCTTCCATTTTTGTTCTTCCCACCTCCTCAGTTGTTATAACTGACTTGCAGGAAGCTTCGGGTAGAATTGACATGGGGCTTTATTGAACAGTGTCCGTGACTTTGGTGGAAGATTCATGAAAATCCTAAAGCTGTCCCCAAAGGTTTCAGTTGGCAGTTTGGAGAACAGTGAGAAAAATTCATCCCAAGAAGCGATATTAATTACTGTTAAATACAAAAAACCTTTCTTGACACTTGCCCAGATTCTGAAGGTGTGTGTTTCAGGTGTCCCATTCATGAAAGCTGTAGTTGTATCATCACAATGGCCCTCCTTTCACCCAGGCTTAAATGGGCTGAGGCTCTGGTTCCCCTAATTACTTGGCAGCCGGGCCTCCCCAGCCTCTCGGGGGACATTAAAGTCAGCCTAATGATCAGGTTTTGCATGTCATAATGAGACTAGTACAACAATTTGCTGCATCTATGCTTTGGCTTGGCTGTTTGTCACAAACATTCCACATGATCATTAATTGGTGAAGGAAATTGAAGTGTGCTTCTTAAACTGTTTGGAGAACTACGTTATGAGTGCGGGTAGTTGAGGGGCTCACTGAGAGCTATATAACAATAAATATTAAAATTAATTTGAAATTCCTTGCCAAGTATGAAATAACCTCTAAACAGTTTGGAGATCACAATATGAAACTTTGAGCAAAATTTTCCCAGATCTTGAACAAGGTGGGCTATGGCAAAAAATTTAATGGTTTGATATAAGATGCCAAGAGAGGCATTTCAAGAGAAAAATCAACAAGTCACATTTTCCAACCAAATCCCAGACGTTGAGACTTAATAGTGAGCAGTGAGTGTGCTATTACATGAGATTATCACTTATTATTACTCTCGGTGCCATCTAAGCTCACATCTTTAATATGCAAGCTCCCGTTTATTCCAGCTGCCACATGATGCCAAGGATTCCTGACAATGAATGTGAAAGTGGGTAACAAACAACTGCAGTTCTTGGTCCTCTGGTCCTCCAGCTTGGAGTCCTGGCTCCAGCATCTTAGAGCACAGACTAAAGGCAATGACCTCACACACACCTCCCATCTGTGGATGCTGGCAACTGACACATGCCTTACAATATGCTACTGTCATTCATTGTACATTTCAGAGCACACTGGCACCTCTCATTGAAATACTGTTACAAGTACATTGTACACAGGGACAGGCACCCCTGTCTTGTGTTGCGTTTCAGTGTTTTCCCCCTCAGCCACACCTTAAAGGCTCACAGTACTTCTGACATGCCTTCCAGTTTCTTGCAAATACAAAATGGGAAGATGATAGCGCATGGGAGGGAAAGGAGTCATGTGAGGGTGTCATTGACTGTAGGCAGTAAGCACCCTAGCTTTCATGGGGAAACAGTGCACTGTTATACCTGGTATGTTTCCTTGCTATGCTTGGGGCTTGGAGTGTGAAAAAGGCAGATGAAGACTGAGATAGAAATCATGGGAACTGAAGATGCTGGAGAATCCAAGAAAACAAAGTGTGAAGCTGGATGAACACAGCAGGCCAAGCAGTATCTCAGGAGCACAAAAGCTGATGTTTCGGGCCTAGAACCTTCATCAGAGAGGTGGATGGGGAGAGGGTTCTGGAATAAATAGGGAGAGAGGGGGAGGCAGACCGAAGATGGAGAGAAAAGAAGATAGGTGGAGAGGAGAGTATAGGTGAGGAGGTAGGGAGGGGTTAGGTCAGTCCATGGAAGACGGACAGGCCAAGGAGGTGGGATGAGGTTAGTAGGTATTACAAGAGAGTTGCAGTGGGAGAGAGATTCCCTGAGGTTGGCCCGGAGGGAGGAGGGTAACTTCTTCAGTTTAGGCATCCCTGGAAGAGGCTTCGCAGTGAGGTTAAAATTGTATCAGAGATAATGGGAACTGCAGATGCTGGAGAATCGGGTCTAGTGTCTGGGGGGTGGGGATAGTGCTGTGAGTAGTTCTTTCGATGGCTTGGTGCCTACTGTCCTGTCTACTCGTGAGGAAGAAGCATTCAGAGTGAAGCCCTGGTCCCTTATTCCCCTGTTGCCTTGCTGTTGGTGCAGAGCACCAATAGCTCGAGCGATGGAATGCAGGTCTGTGCACATATCCATCATACTCTCAGCATTTTGACCCTGGCTGCCAATGCAGCGATAGAGGCAGCCAGACGGCCCTCATGCCTGAGGCAGCAGGATCTCAACAGCGTGATGTCAGTTTGCTCAGTGGTTCTGACAAACCTGCCTGTTTCTCTCACAGCTGATTGTGTAATCATATGAAGCCCTTGATAAACTGACACCATGAAGACATCCCCTACCAATGACTGAGCAGGTGCTTCATCTGCTACAGTCTTCGGAGTGCCAGTGACCTGGGACTATTCACGCACCAAAAGCAGAGTTGTGGCAGTGAAATGCGCACTAGCACATTCACATGACTCGAATCTAGAAAAGATACCCACTGAAGTCTCAGCAGCTGAGCTGGTGAGGGGTGCCAAATGCAGCCTTGCCAGTGCTTCCCCTAAGGCTTCCCTGCTGTCTTCCTGAGAAGTAGACAAGGGGATGTCTTGCAATAAGCCCACTTGACCACAACTACCTTGCTTGCAAAAGAGCAAAAGCACCATGACCAAGGATTAAACATTGTAGCATGTTAACAGGAAATTCACAGTAGGGGGGTGGGGCACAATGAGAAAATGACAATGACCAATTCTTCTTTCTTGGTTTCTGAGTCACAGAGGTTCCTGCATCTCCACGGGACCAATCTCGGTCTTATGTTCTAGGGCCAAAGTCTCTCCTTGTAAGGGGCAAAGGGTCACATATCTTGCCCCTTTACCATACTGGCTCTCTACTAGCCCCCTATACCACCATTATGGACAGTTTTCTCCTGAAATGAGAGAAATGAAAGAGGCTGGAACACCTGTTAACACAGACACAGCTGGAGGAAGGTGGATGAACAGCCCTAGGTGAGTGAGCACAGAGGCACTGCAGGGTTAGTGGTATCAAGGTTGAGGAGAGTGTCAGTGAGTGACGAAAGATACTGCAGGCAATATTAAGAGTGGTGTCGCATGACTTGGTGGGAAAAAGATGCAGTAACAAAGATAAGGTAAGTGTGATGTAGCAGAAGGAGTAGCACTTAGCCAGCAGAACAAAGAAGATTATTGACCTCTTTCCTCCACTGGTGAGTGTTTCTTCAGATAGTTGAGACCATACTGACCCAGGTGGTAAATTTAGTTCAGATTGGCAGTGTCTGGCTTTCACTATGGAAAAGGTCAGCCTCTCTCTGCACTGCTTTATCACCAGGATATCTAACATATGGCACTAATTTACACCTAGCAGCTATCTCTAGGATAATTCACAGGGACTGTGCAGGGTAGGTCTGGACTGACAATGTTTAACCAGCTGCATACCAACATTTTAAATATGACACCAGCACCAGGGATGCTGGGATATCCCAGCAGCATCAAACACCTCCGGCTACATTTAGCGGGAGAATTGGGCTAAAATTGGACAGGTGGGGAACCACAGGGGCCTGGTAAGTAGTTAATGAGTTGTGTTTTGGATGATCACTGACCAGGCTTCACACCGAGAAATAGTGCATTAAATACAACAAAAATGACTTGATTAAAATGTGGGAAGATTCAGCACTTTGTTTTGTTATTTTGTTAAGATTTTCCTCTTTGTTTCCTATATACATATATAGCATTTTTGTTGCTTGTTTTGATGTACCAGGCCAGGTTACATTTTGAGATCTGATTAGTCCAATATGACTATCAGCTGGGATCCTAACATGATTACTTTGTCCTAATCCTCCACTGTGAAAACAGGTGGAGGTATTTCTGTAACAAAACTTTCATATTATAGTCTCACCTGCACCAATCTTTAATAGTCTACATTCTCCTTCTCAATATATTTCAAATATATATTATTCTTTCTCAATATATAGCTTTAACTTTTGATGGTATCTGTCTTTTTAAGATTCCTTCTTGTACTTCTTATTTCTTTCTTCATGTTCCTTCATTGCTTTTTATAGCTTTCCCACCTCTGCTGGATTTGCACTCTCCTAATCTTGACATTTGTGTAAATTTGGGGATGAATATCCCTGAATATTTTTAACTGGAAAGAGCCTCCAAGCCAGCAAAGCCTGAATTTAATTCAAGATGGCAACTTGATTAAAGATTTGGAGCGTGCATTAGGAATGGTAATCCTAAAGAGCGAGACTCGCATTGTCAAACCATCTGTAAGCATTCATTCAAGATTCTGAACATTGTTCTGTTATCTACGACTTTGATTAACAACCCTTTCACAGAAACGTAGAAGATTGGAACAGGAGTCGGTCCTTTGACTCCTTGAGCCCCTCTGCCAATAAATATGGTCATGGCTGATCATGGAGCTCAATAACCTAATTCTGCCCTCCTTCTATACCCCTCATTTAGCCACAAGAACTATATCTATCTCCTTCTTGAAAATGCAATGTTTTGGCTTCAACTGTTATCTGTGGTAATGAATTCCAAACGCTTCCTACTTTCTGCATGAAGAAGTTTCTCCTCATCTCAATCCTACAAGTTTTACCCTTTATCCTTAAACTATGACCCTAGCTTTGGATTCCCTCATTATTGGAAACATCCTTCCTGCAACGAACCTATCTAGTCCTGTTAGAATGCTATAGGTTTCTATGCAATCCCCAATCATTCTTCTAAATTCTAGTGAATACAATCCTAATCAACACAATCTCTTCTGACATGTCAGTCCTGCCATCCCAGGAACCAATTTGGTAAACTTTTGCTGCATCCTCTCAATGGTAAGAACATCCTTTCTCATGACCCCCTCCAATGTCAGCACATCGTTCCTTAGAAACAGGACCCAAAACTGCTTGCAATATTCCAAATCCACTCTGACCAGACTCTTAGCAGTATAAATCTGCTTTTGTATTCTAGCCCACTTGAAATGAATGCTAACATTGCATTTGCCTTCTAAACAGTCAAGTGAACTTGAATGTTAACATTAAGAGATTCTTGAACAAGGATTCCCAAATCCCTTTGTGCTTGCAGATTTCTGAAGCCTTTCCTCATTTAGAAAATAGTTCAAGCCTCTATTCTTCCTACCAAAGTGCATAACCTCACCCTTTCCCATGATGAATTCCATCTGCCTGTTCTTTGCCCATTCTCCAAGCATGTCCAAGTCCTTCTATAGCCTCCCCACTTCCTCAATACTACCTGCCCCTCCACCAATCTTTGTGTCATCTAGAAATTTAACAACAATGCCCTCAGTCCCTTCATTCAGATTGTTACTGTATAATGGTGGTCTCAACACTAACCCCTGTGGAATTCTGCTATTCTGCCATCCTGAAAAACAAACCTTTATCCCTACTCCAAGATAATAAAATGAGAGGCTGGATGAACACAGCAGGCCAAGCAGCATCTCAGGAGCACAAAAGCTGACGTTTCGGGCCTAGACCCTTCATCAGAGAGGGTTATGCCAGTCAGTTAATCCTTAATCCATTCCAGTACCTTGTCCCTAACACTATGAGCTCTTATCTTTTTTAGCAGCGTCCTGTGTGTCACCTTGTCAACAGCCTTCCAGAAATCCAAACGGATTATATCCACTGTCTTTCTTTTGTCTAACTTGCTAGTTACCTTTACAAAGGGTTCTGACAGAATAGTTAGGCATGACTGAGGGGTAACGTTTTCATGCAGAGTGTGCTGTGCGTACGGAAAAAGCTGCTGGAAGTGGTGGAGGTGGATATAATAACAGTATCTAAAAGGCATCTGGATGGATATAAAAATTTGAAAGGTTCGGAGGGATATGGGCCAAATGCTGACAAATGGGACTAGGTCAGATTGGGATGACGGATCGGCATGGGCAAGTTGAACCGAAGGATCTGTTCCCGTGCAAAACTGCACAAGATATTCCTGCAGTACTGATATCCTAGAACTTGCAGCAGGACATTCTTGGACCTGTCCTTGAATCCTCTTGCAATGAAGGCCAGCATATAGTTCACCTTTTTTACTGCCTGCTGCATCTGCATGTTTACTTTCAGTGAATGGTGCATGAAAACACCCAAATTTGACTGAAAAATTACCCCTCTCAATTTGCAGCCATCAAATAATAATTTGTCTTCCCATTTTTGCAATCAAAGTGGATAACCTCACATTTATCCACATTATTACTGCTTCTGCCATGCACTTAGCCTGCCCAAAATAACACAGCAACATCTCTATGTTCTCTTCATAACTCACCCTTCTATACACATTTGTGCCATCTACAAATATTTAGATATTACATTCAGTTCCCTCCACTAAATCATTAACTTATATTGTGAATAGTTGGTGCCCAGTACCGAGCCTGTCATAGCTCGCTAATGACTGCCTGCCATTCAGAAAAGGACCCATTTATACCTACCCTTTGTTTCCTGTCTACTATGAATTTTGTACCATCTCAATACATTACCTCGAAACACATCTGTCTTAATTTTACACATTCATCTCTTATGTGGGACTTTATTGAAAGCCTTCTGAAGGTCCAAATAAAGCACATCCACTGGCTCCTCTTGATTAACTTCATTAGGTACATCCTTGAAGAATTCTAGTAAATACGTCAAGCATGATTTCCCTTTCTAATTCCTTGGGAATAGATTATCAGGTCCTGGGGATTTATTTATCAGCATTCAATCCCACTTTCTCCATTGCCATTTCTCTACTAATACAGGTTTGCTTCAGTTCCTCCTTTTGTCTGAGTCATGTGTTACCCATCATTTCCAGCATGTTTCTTGTGTTCTACTTTGTGAAGATAGAAGCAAACTATGAATTTATTTCATCAACCATTTCTTTGTCCCCAATAATGAATTCCCCAGGATTTATGTTAGATTTTACTATTTTTTTTCTCTTTACATACCTGTAGAAACTGTTACTGTCAGTTCTTGTGTTCCTTGCAAACTTACTATCATGCTCTATTTCCCCTTCTTTATCAATCCCTTAGTTCTTCTTTTCTGACTTCTAAACTGCTCCCAATTCTCAGTTCTATTGTCATTTTTCTGGCCAATTTGTATGCCTCTGTTTGCAACTAATACTACCTCTAACTTCCCTCATAAGCCATGGTTTGGCCACTGTTTTCTCTGTACAATTCCCAAAAATAGGAATAAATAATGCTTGTACCTCACCCATTCACTCTTTGAATGTTTGCTATTGCCTATCCACCTGTCATTCCTTTCTTTTACATTTTCCAGTCCATCAAAGTCAACCGCACACCACTGGAATTTCCCTTATTAAGATTCAGTACCCCAAGCATAAGAAACAACAACGTCACTCTCCCTCTTGAAGAATTCTTAATAGTGACCAGTAGGAATTCATTGTTCAGGATTTCTAGAATCACTTACAGTCATGTTCAGCTTTCACTGCTCATTAGTTGTAATGTTTGAAGAGAGCTTCTGAGATATTACAAAATGAGAAGCTTTCTGGGGACACTTTGCCAGCTCTTTACCAACACTTTAACAACATCTTTCCAAGAGTTCTTTCCCGGAAAACATGTACAGCTCCACAGAAATTGTGTTTAATTAGTCAGGTATCTGATCTTGTGCCTCCAGGCATGGTACACATTAAATATCTCCAGAAATGTGGGACAAAACCAAACTTTCCAACAGTCATGTCTTGTTAACACTTAGCTTCTGTTTTCATCCTTTCCCCAAACTCATCTGATTTCTTTTCGCTTCAAGCTACCTGTTGCCTCTTTTGAGCAGATTAAAGGACTTGTTTGAAGGTAGTTTCGGAATGGGATGCAAACATATTGGGGATGAAATATTTCCTGGACAGTAACATAAAAATTGCAATGGTATGCACTTTTTTTGCAATGAACTAACTGCCATTGGGACAGGTGGTTAGTTTAGGTGGGTTAGCAATATTCATAAAGTACAATGTAGAAGGGTGTTCTGTTGGGAACCTTCTTGTGGGGTCTCCCAGTTAACTACTTTTGCTTTGGTAGAATATCAATAAAACTGAAGGTAAGTGTATAAACTAATTTTCTGCAGTTGTAATACATCTGATTGAAAGAACACATGAAGAAATCTTGGTAAGACTGTTCATAAGCTTTACAACTACCATACTTGCCCAGTATAGAGAATGCACATTAATACATTTGAGTTGCAACTCTGATGATGCATAAGACCAATAGTTTGGAATGTAGGAGAAAAATGAGGGAAATAGCATGGTGTTTTCCTCTTACCTTGAAGATCAAGGCAAAGTAGAATAAATCAAGATATTTTATCTGAGCTACAGTTATATGCAAGGTGAAATTGGACGGATGAAAATCTGAGAGTTGCATTTAGTTAATGTCAGCTCACTGTAACTGCAACTAATCTTCTTTTCAGGGAAATCATTTTAAAATGGGACTCCAGTTTACTCATTTTGCATTTTCACCAAAGTTTCACTGCACTCTTCCTAATTTTCAGTCCAAGGAGAGAGTTTAGTCAGAACAGCAATAATTATTTTTATATGATGATGCTGTTGCTCAAGTGTTGTTTCACTGAAGAATGAAGCAAGCTGAAAATATTACACTGTGCATTATCAGCTGTGTGTAAAAACCACTGACTTAAAACTGTTCTGATGAATATTTACATCTTGCAGATCCCAAAACACCCAATGTTCAAGTAACAAGATTGACTTTGGTCTGTGCGACTGCACCCGAGCCCATTTTCATGGATCTAACAGGTAACAATTTTTTATTTAAGCTATGGTCTTTCTCCTCCACTGAGAGCCATTGTTTTTAATGTTGACATAAACAGTATCAATTCATAACAAAGCAGCATGTTGTATATCCCTTGTCTGTACTTCATTGGCCATTGTTAATGTTCGAGATGTTCTTTAAAATATAGGTTAATCTTTGTATTCATTCTTTTGAGTCATTGCAATTACAATTATAACCTGAACATCAAAAAGACGTCTTGAATTTCCCGATGGCTCAAGGTACTTTTGAAATTTGTAGCTCAGGAAAATCACATACTCCAATTTAATGCCTGGATGACTGGGTTGCAAAAACAACAAAAAATCCAAGAAGACAGCTAAACATGTTTGCCTATCAAATCAAATATTCTTCACTCAAAGGATTATGAATCTTTGGAATTCTCTACCCCAGAGGATTGTGGTTGCTCCAGCTTTTAATGTATTTAAGGCTAGGATAAATAGATTTTTTTAGTCTTTTACGGACTCAAGGGATTATGGTGCATTGTCAAGCAAGTGCAGTCGATGTTGAAGATCAGTCGTGATCGCATTGAATGAAGGAATGAAAAAAATTCTCGTCAGCTCCCTCTTAAAAGATTGCCTGAGGCTATGTGCCCATATTCTGAATTTCCCAGTGGAGTAAACAATCTCTTGGTGACTAATCTTCAAGCTCCTTCAAAATGTTGCATGTCTCAATTGAAGACCATCAATCAAAACCGTTCTTTCTCACATGACTCTCTGAGCCACATGTTTAATTCTGTGATTTGTTGGATCCTGTGCCAATTGGGGCATGATTCAGGTAACAATGCAAGGATTATCACCTTTGAGGTTCTGTGCTTTAATTTGAACCTTATGTCCTCAAACGTGCTCGGCAGAACACGATTCCTAGTTTGTTGTTTGTTCCTATGTGAACCATGACTGATGGATCCTGATCCTCAAAAATCTGTGTTTGGCTCCAGCCACAAAGAGATGTTCTTCATCCTGCTCTAGGGAATCAGCAGGCAATGCAACCATCAGAACTTTTGGTGTGGTTGCAGCGAACATAACCTATCCCCCTAACTATGCTTTTGCCTATTGCCACCACATTCCTTTTCATTCTTCCTAATGGAATGGTAGACTGCAGCATGGTGTCATGGGCAATTTGTTTTTTTCATACTGGAGTTCTTGTTTACACCTACACAAGCAGCAAGTACCTTACCTCTGCCGGTCAATGATAAGGGCTAAGTCACCTCATTCATTGTGTGCTGAAACCCCACAACAGCCTGACTTGCAGTCATTCCCAACCATTGAACTAATTTAAAGTTTTTCACTTAATCTAAGGGGTGGGACAGTTTAACTGAAGTAATGTGTTCAGGTGACTCTCTGCCTCACTAATGCCCCATGATAACTGCAACTTAAATCCAATCCAGCAAAAGTTGCTCAAAATGCAGAAGTTTACCGCAGATAAAGTTGTCTTTCTACATGTTGCAATCGTAACACACCATCATGACTTCCATGATCTGGCAGCACCTGTGAAGAAAAAAAAAAAAATCAGAATTAACGTTTTGGTCTTGGAGCTAAGGAATGGCCACCAGACCCGAAACGATAACTGATTTTTTTCTTCACAGATGCTACCAGACCTGCTGCGCTTTTCCAGCAACTTCTGTTTTTGTTCCTGATTTACAGCATCTGCAATTCTTTTGGTTTTTATCATCTGTTCCATCTCTTTGTAACCTCATTTATTCAATTAGTCATGAATTTAGTTTGCTAAAGTTATAGCAGGTTGCAGTCTCCAATCCTGTAGACAAAGGTACACTCAACAACTACAGCAGCTCCTCCTTCCGCCTCTGAACAGAAATTCATGACTTAGCACTCCATTCACAAGTATTTTATTTCTCCGTCACTCTACTTCCTCACTTGTGTGATAATAAAACCTGTCTACTTTTATAGAGAGCATGAGGCTCACACCCAAGCTGCAACTGCTAAATCTGTTTTCTGTGACAATAATTAGCATCTATTTAAGCAATCACTTTAAGCTGTTTGACAGATAACCATCACTGCCACCAATTCAGTTTCTCAACAGCTTGCCCTTTCCAAATTCTAAACTGGAGCCTGAATGTTAATCTGAATTACTGCTTGAGAAATACTTACCAGAGGGACCCCACCAACAGCAATTTCCTGATGCAGCACTCGTTCAAAAACCTCTCTGTCCTTGGATCACTCTGTGCTCCTTCACTCTTCTAAACATCTAAAGTGTTGTATTTAAATTGATTACTGGATGTTCTCATTGGGAAATAGGCTGTTACTGTAAGAAAATTCCATACTTTAAGCAAGGGACAATTCAGAAGCTTGAGCACAAAATCTAGATTGAAGCTGCAGTGCATCGTTATTCAAATGAGCCTTTAAATTGACCCTCATCCAGCTCCTTGAAGGATTTAAAAATCACCTGATATTATATTTACGACAAGCAGGAAGTTCTCTCAAGCCACCCAGTGAAAATTTATCCCAGAAACAACATCACTGAAACAGATCACTGGATGAACACAGCAGAAATTCTTCATTTCTGAAGAAGGGTCTAGGCCCAAAACGTCAGCTTTCCTGCTTCTCTGATGCTGCTTGGCCTATTGTGTTCATCTAGCTTAAATCGTGTTATCTCAGATTCTCCAGCATCTGCAGTTCCTACTATCACTGAAACAGATTGCCTGATCATTACCACATTACTGGCTGTGTGGAAATCAGTTGTTATCTGTCCAGCAACAGTAATTGCACTTCAGAAGTAATTAATAAAGGACTTTGCACGGTCCTCATGGTTGTGCATAACACCAGTTAAATAAAAGTTCTGTCATTTTTTACAATCTCTGACTTGGAACTTTCTTAGTGGCTAGCAAAATTAACAAGAGCTCATGAGTTGAAAGAAAGATCATGTAATCTGTGCATGGAACTGGAACTGTCAGACTAAATGGCAATGAAATGAATCTAGAAGTACAATGAATTTATGTTTCATTGGATTTGGCAGCTGATGTTGCTGTGATTGATGGTTTCCAGTAATTGCTTATTTTCTTGTTTGGTATCTGACAAGAGCAAGCACAAAGCTGAAGGAGATCATTATAAGAAAAAGTCATCTGAGTTGTTAGAAGTTCAGCTTTATCTAAACTGTCTTCCTGCAATGACCATTTCAGAGAATGTACTGTTTTCCATAGGTCACTAATTGATCATTTTAAAATGGATTTGTGGCAAATCAATTACTATTGTACATAATCTGGAAATATCCTGTCTGGTAGGTGTGCAAAATATCTCTGCTTCTGATTTACATTAATGCAATAGAGGAGGGACAACACTAAATCCTGTTAATGCTTGTGTGTGTACTCATTGCAAATCAAAATGTATTCTTGCCTTGTTTTGATGGAGTTAGGTTTGTCCATAGTTGTGGCTGTTGACTATCTCTCACACCTCTGCTCCAGGACCGGGCTCGAAATTGCATGTTGTTGTACTTGACCAAGTTCAGAAAGTTTTCAGATAGACGAACATTGATTTAGGGGAACGGTGAATAGTCAGACCCCAGTATATTTGTAGATTAGCCAGAAAACTGTGCAAATAAACAGCAGTTTTGTCAGTGTCGGTGAAGAAAAAAGATAAATATGTATTTCTACTAAAAGAGCCAATAACTGGAAAAAAAAATCTGGTTCTCAAATGTTCTTTCTGGAAGGAAATCTGCTATACTTATCTGGTCTACTTGTGACTCCAGACCGACAGCAATGTGGTTGATTCTAAACTGCCCCCCTAGGTAATTAAGGTCAGGTAAATAAATGCTGGGCTAGCAAGTGACACCCACATCCCATGAATGAATTTATTCAAAATGTAACTGAGGGAAGAGATCATATGTATTACTATGAATACTTTTAATCAGAAAATGTGCATTGTTGTTATAGAATAAAATTGTATTACTATATATTTATTTTAAGTGAAGCAAAGTGTGAAAGAGAGTAAGTTGAGATAGAGTCTTAAACTGTTTTGGCTTATTTTCTTGTCCCTCTGAATAATATAGTTTAAAACTGGGGAGATCAAGAATCAAGTGTGGATTCTAGTGAGAATGACCAATGAATATTGAAATTCCTTTATTTGACTTTAAAACTGGGGACTTTTGTACACTAAAAATGGATTTCTAAAGTTCAAATGCTGACCTAAAACAGCTACCTGGAAAAGTTGATCCAACCAATCAGTAAACAAAGTTTGGTATGAGCTGAAATGAACATTGTTCTGAAAGGGCACTGAAACTTCACCCTGTATCTCATGGCTGAATTACAGCTTTCTGGAGGTTAAACATTACATCTGTGCAAACAGATGGAATAGCAACAGAAATAGGCAAACAACCACTTCAAGCCTGCTTGGCTATTCAGCAAGATCGTGGCTGATCTGTTGTATTTCAAATTCTATATTCCCATCTATCCTCAATAACTTTTGATTTCCTTGTCTAATAAAATTCTACTTACCCTACCTTAAAAAAAATTAATGGCTCCATCTCCGCCTCCTTCTGAGACTGACTGTAACACAGTCCTCTGAAAGGAATAAATTCTCTTGAATGCTGCCCTAAAAGGCCATTCTATAATTTTAAAACAGTGCCCCTAAACCTGGACTGATCCATAATTGGAAACGTCCTTTCCACAGCCAGTATATTTCAGTTAGCTCAGCTTTCATGCTCACTCAGTTACCCTTATTTAAGTTTAATATAACAGTCTTAGACCCAATCTTCTCCCTTTCAAATGGAATGTAAAATTTAATCATAGTGTGATTGCTGCAGTGTAAGAATGCCATTACTCAGAGACCAATGATTAATTCTGTCACATTATTTGTAAAGAAAGTATCTTTTTTTCTGTTTTTTCAATTTTGGACTAAAATAGGCTAGGTTAAGACCAAGTGGACTTATTACTGCACTTCTGAAAACAAATCACTGAAGCTTCTTGTGTGTGGTGTTTACTTTGCTGCTTTATTCAAACCATGGGGGAAGGATGTCTATAGGTGGAATGGCACCAGGATGTGTGTCCAGGGTGGGATTTGGTTGGTAACAGGTAGTGATAAGTTTTGTACAATTGTGACTAATCCTGGATGCCAAAGATTATCTGCTCGGCAACAGCTCTTTGATTGGTTACTGGATAGTTGTAAAGCTTGTGAGTGTGAATGATACAGAGAAGAACCTTCAGGCTACTGGAATAGCAGTTTGTAAGTGTGTCCCTCTCTGCAATAAAAATAACTGAAAAAATTTTTATGCAGAGGGTGATTCGCATATAGAATGAATTTCCTGAGGATGTGGTGGATGAAGGTTCAGTTACAACATTTAAAAGACACTTAGATATGGACATGAATAGGAAAGGTTTGGAGGGATATGGGCCAGGAACAGGCAGGTGCATCTAGTTTAGTTTGGGATTATGTTTGGCATGGATTGGTTGGACTGAAGGGCCTGTTTCAGTGCTGCATGACTCTATGAAGAAAACCATTTATTTTCTTTACCCAGTGCTGTTGCAATTAACCTGTAACTAAGAGACTTTGTAGTTACTGTACCAACTATCCTGTGTGTTCTGAGAAGAAGTGTAAGAATTTGGAGAAAGGAGATTGAACAATAGAAAGTCCTAGTATACGAAAGGATGAACAGTGGGGATTCGTGCAATTGAACTGTGGTACCCTTTTTTTTCTCCACCCATAAAACCAATTTTCTATGCCTGTCTATATGATTCAAATTTTATCTAGGACTGTCATATGTTGATCGTCCATGAGTGTTTACTTGTGATTAGAATTTAATTTTTGTAATGAATAGTAGTTCTTGTTAAATGCAGGAACCTGGTTGGAATTTTCTGCTAATTTGATTCCAATAGGCATAAAAATCAGGAACATTGTGAATTTCAATTAAAACATTAATTTTGTGGTGACCCCAGGTATGGTGGTGCTTGAGATTCAATGCACTTTCCCAAATGGTCACAACATTAGGCAATAGCAAATCTGATGTAACCTGCTCTCTGATCTGTTCCACAATGCACTGATCTAAAAAACTACCTTGAATGCATTCTATGAACTCATCATCCAAGTGACTACTGCCAGTCTCCTTGTCCTAGTTTATATCTGAAGTTACGTACGATTACTGCTGTTCCTCTACCACAAGTACCCGATACCTTGTGTTATATATTGTTCCCTATTGTGGTTGTCATTAGGGCCTGTAGACCAATCCCATTAATGAGTTCTTTCCTTCCAATTTTTCTTATCTCCACCTGAACTGATTCTACCTCCTGATCTACTGAACCAAAGTCATCTCCAGCTATTGCAATAAGGTCATGCTTGATTAACAGCACTCCCTCTCCATTTTACCTAGTTTTCTGTTCTTCTTGAGTGCCATAAGTCTCTCAATATTCAGGACTCAATCCTCATTATCGTGCAACCCCATGTCTATCATATTTATCTATTTCAATGTATTCAATCAATTCATTTACTTCATAATGAATGCTGCATCCATTAATATGCAGTTTTGTCTTTTTGTTACCATTGTAATATCTAGTCTTGACTGCCGGTGGATTCCTAAGAATGTTTTCTCTCTATCCCTTCCTACAATTCTGTGATCATCACTTCCCATATTACTATTGTCCTGTCTTACCTTGTCTCTGTACTATGATATGCCACATCAATCCACGTTGAGATGAAAGGTTGTCTGCTGAGCTTGGGAAAATAATAAGCAGTCTCAGCGATACATGAATGGACATTTATCAACAATTGCTTCTGAGCAGCAGAGACATGGAAAAATGGATTTATGAGCAAGAACTGGAAGAATCTCTCTCTCACTCTCAACCTCAAGCCTTACAAAGAAGCAAGAGCATTGAAAATGCATTGAAGCATCACAGAGTGGAGCATGATGTGTAGAGAATAATTCTATATCTATTGGAGTTTCTGTAACTTCTAATCTGAAACATTTTTGTCCTTGGTGCTGTGTTCCTGGAGTGGAATGTGTTTGAAAGTATTAAGTCTAAAATGATCATAATGAGTGGAAGATGCATGTTGAATTATATTACAAGTTATATTAAAATTTAAATTGAAATGCATTTTTACAAATTTATGAATAAAATATATTTTCAGAAGAAAAGAGATTCTCTCAACTTAAAGGTCAAAAATTGCTCACTGCCAAAGCAACTTGAAACAGCAATCCTTCACTGAATTGTCAAGGATATAAGCCTCACCCCTCAGGAGCAAATACCAGAACAGCTCAATCACTGGGACTCAGTCTCACTCTTTCCACTGAAATACTCCAAAAAACTTTCCCTTCCTATCTGTACCAGTTACTTCTCCTCACTTCCCTTTATCTGTGTAAGAGCATTGTCATATTTTGTTTTGAGTAATAAACCTCCACTTTCTTTCACTTGAGAAAACTTTGGAATTTGACATTCTTAATTTTTGCTCTGGTTAACAAAATTTATTTGAAATGTGATAGCTATATGTTCAAAAGGAAAACACAATCAAGATATTTATTGAAACTGACTGAAAGGGGATTGAAAGAAAAACAGATGAGCCACGACCCCATCTCATCTGGTTGCAACACAGGTGAAATAAAAATTGTATTTTTGCAGTACAAGAAAATATTTTCACCAGAGCGAGAAAATTGAAGGGAAGAACAATGAATAAAAATAACAGCAAAGAAACTAATCACAAAATTCAGCTTTTTAATGTGCTAAAAGTGGGACAGTCAGACAAATTGAGTAGATATATATACAGGGAATCAAAACTGGTTTGAAGCTGATCTTGCTTGCCTTTTTATAGAATTTAGACAGTGATGCTGGAGTCCCAGGATAATGGAAGCTCTGAAACAATATAGTGGACTGGGTCAACCTGCTGGCCATTTCCTGTGTGTCTCATGTTTAGAACATAATTCATAAACTCAAACTGCACAGGTCCAATAAATGCATGTACTGATACTCTCAACAAAACAAATGTTTAGCAACAAAAACAATCCCATTGTTGAGGTGCTTTTGATTTACTTCTTTCATATTGACAACATTTGTGCAAATGCAATGGTTTGGTTTTGGAGGCTTTGTGCGTAGATGCTGCATGAATTTGGAAAGATCAGATGATCTGCTGTCCCATCTCTGCCCGGTGTAGCGATCATTGTGCTTTTGGGTCTGCTACATGATCAGGAAATAGGCAGGAAAATCTGAGAGAATTACATCCAGCATGAACTTTTTGAAAGCTTCCACCTAACCTGGGAGCAGCACCTGCAGTGACAGAATGTTCATGACTTCCAACAGAACTGTGTTACACAACCTAGAAACTTGCATGCAAATCCATCCTTCCAGACAATAGCTGCAACATATGTAGAATATGCCAGTTTACCATCATTTAATGAATTTGGGAGGTGACTGAGGTCATCTGTATCATAAGTATATCTACCTCAGCAGAGAGAAGCAGGATGAAAGGACATTTGTTTGTCAGGATACTGGAAACCCAATGGTGTAGATCATCATCAACAATACATATATGATTCTACAGTCCTCCTTGTATACCAGCAGAGGTACAGGACCTCAAGCGCTACCATTTAATTAATTAACCATGTGGTCTGCAGCCATTCATAGTACAGGTTATTGGTGAATGCCCACTATCCTCGCAGAAGCTTAGATGTTGACAGTCACATTGTCTTGATGTCTTTACTGATATGTTTTCTACCAGAAAATGACTGTTTGGGAGAAAAGTCAAATGACTTACATTCACCATGCAACTATAAGATTCTTAAGACTTAGGGATAGCTATTGGCAAACCAGAATATAGAAAGTGTGTGAGCCACAACAATGGCTGTCTTTACTCAAAGGGTTTTTCCATGCCTCAACTGCAGCTGTATCGAATGGTGTTTTTCTTAATGGCAGCTTTAAATGAACACTATATATATAAAATAGAAATTGTTTTTCAAAATACCACAATACAATATGATGATGTAAAATAAGATACAGAGACAGCGTGAAACAGATCCCTGGAAGCAAAGTTTCTGATACGTGGGTCACTTAAGGAAGCCATTCAGTTTGTTCTTGAGTTAGTGTCCTGTTTCATGGTGGTTTGCTGTTTGCCTCCAGGAATCCAGCAGTTACCTTGGGAGAAGAAAGAGTAGGAAGCAGGCAGGAGGCAACCTGGACCTCTTCAGGCAGGTTGAGAAAAATCCTCTGCTCAAACTCCAGTTTCCATAGGACAAATTCTCTTGATCGTGACTCTCCATAATAGTACACTTCTGAAGCACAAAGAGCAACAAATACCCTTTTGTTAAAATCCCACAAAAAACATCAGCAGCAAACTTCTGTACGTTGGTGATTGTGGTACATTGTGTTCCGGTGATATGCCTGCCATAGCTTAATATGTGGAGAGAACAAGAAATCAGATTAGTATCATGTGTGGCCGAGGTGGAATATCGGAAATAATGGGAACTGCTGATGCTGGAGAATCCAAGATAACAAAGTGTGGAGCTGGATGAACACAGCAGGCCCAGCAGCATCTCAGGAGCACAAAAGCTGATGTTTCAGCTCTAGACCCTTCATCAGAGAGGGGGATGGGGGGGAGGGAACTGGAATAAATAGGGAGAGAGGGGGAGGAGGACCGGAGATGGATAGAGGAGAAGATCGGTGGAGAGGAGAGTATAGGTGGGGAGGTAGGGGGGGGATAGGTCAGTCCGGGGAGGAAGGACAGGTGAAGGCGGCGGAAGAACTGCTGTATGCCCAATCGTGACTGGTAGGCAGGTGCTGAGGAAGGTGATGTGGCTGTGAGGTACCTGGTTTGCTTCAGGGCAAGGTCGAGCAGCTTCAAGGCCGAAGAGATTATCGAATGTTTTGTGCGAATGCTGATTGCCAGAGAGTGCTGCTGGATGAGTGACGAAAATGTGACAGTGTGAGATGTGATGGTGAGGTAGGTATGGGATGCTGTGTTCCAATATATTCACTGACCTTGATGATCTGCGTGAACTCATGAGACATCTTCTGATACAGCTTCCATGTTGTTGGTGGCAGATATCTAAAGTTGACCTCACTGGCCATCTGTTCCTGCACCCTTTGATAGATGGCCCGTGAAGGCATTCTGGGCACCCCATAGTCCCTGACAGAAACATGGTATCCATCATCATATTCACCTTCTTGACCAAAACCTCTATGACCATACCAGTGAACTGCAGGGACTGTTATTTTCACTGGCCCTCCATTTCCCTCCCTTTGCAGCACTTACAGCCAGCAGCAGGCTCCTTTGGTTCAGTGCAATTTCCATTCAAGAGGGACTGACTGCCTTTCAGTGTTGGAGGCTAGCTGTAGCGCACGCAGGCTGCCTGCCCCTTATTATGTGTGCAGCTAGCTGGTAGGATCAGTTGCGCTGCACTGGGCATGCAAATCATAGAGTTGAGGAGGTCCTGTCTCAACAGGAATAGGTATATAGCAGATCATGATTCAAAACCCTTTACTTTAAAATATCCCTCATCAACATTTTCTCCCTTAAGTTTTAGAAATGTAATTGTACAAATTTGGAATACTTTGTATCATAGAAGCCCGACAGTGTGGAAACAGATTGTTTGGCCCAACAAGTTCACATCGCCTCTCAAAGCATCCCACCTAGAACCATCCACCAATAACCCACCTAATCTACATATCCCTGAACACTGTGGGCAATTTAGCATCACCAATCCACCTAGCCTGCACATCTTTGGACTATGGGAGGAAACCGGAGTGCCTGGAGGAAACCCATGCAGACACGGGGAGAATGTGCAAACTCTACACAGACATTTGCCCAATTGTGGAATGTCTGATATATGAAGTCTTAGATCAATTTTAATGTGTAAAGAACAGTTCTACCATGATGCACATGTTGAATTTAATCTACAGTTTAGGCATTAGGGAATTTGGTTTGTTTCTTGCATCAGATTAACATCCACTGCAACTGCCTCCCAGTATTTTCATGTAAATTAGTAGAGACTCAGGAGAAGGCTGAAGTAATAGTCACATCATTTAAGGGAAAATGTATCTCACATTCTATTCAAGATATATACATGATTTTTCTATTGCTTTTTCTGGGCTATTCTGTTTTTCACATTGATGTGATTATGGCCCTTAATAAAAGTGGATTAAAGAATTAGTATAAAAAATGTTCTGCTACAATTATATACAGAGTGGGTGATGCCACACTTTGAATACTGTTTTGTTTGGCCTCCTTATCCAAGGTCAGATATACTTTCCCTTGAGGGAATGCAATGAAAATTCACCAGATTGATTCTTGGGATGGCAAGATCATTCTCTAAGGAAAGTTTAAACATACTTCGGCCTATGTTTTCTGTAGGTTAGAAGAAGGAGAAACAATCTCATTCAAATGTCGAAAATTCTTACAGGGATGGCGGAGTAGATGTAGGAAGGATGTCTCCACTAGCATTTTGAAAAGAGGGGCTAGTTGTTGGGGGATAGGACTGGTGGTTGTTTGGGGTGGGTTCGGTGGGGGAAAGAAGGGGCTGTGATGAAGTAGTGTAGAACCAGGAGACACAGCCTCAGAGTAAGGGGCAGGCAATTTTGGACTGACATGAGGAGAAGTACCTTCAGTCTGAGGCTGGACAATCCTAGGAATTCTCTGCCCCAGAGAACAATGGAGGTTTAATTGCTATGTTCAAGACTGTGATTGATAAGCTTCTACATATTGAAAGCATCAGGGAGCACAGGGATGATGTAGGAAAATGGTATTGAAATATAGGATCACTGACAATCTTAACAAATGGGAGAGTAGACACAAAGGGCTGAATGGCCTACCCCACTCCTATTTCTTACATTGCTAATGGCAAGTGGATTTTCTAATTTCCAAATAATTATCAGGTTAATTACCCATGGGAGAGCCCTGCCCAAGTTTTCTAAATTCCAATGCCTAAAAACTATACTGACCAAATATTCCAGGTTAACATGTTCATATAATTGTTAATAACTGCTGTGATTGTCCAAACCAAAGTGAGTCATTTTTCTGATGTCTGCCTTAGTTAAGAAATTGCATTTTAAATGGTCAGGGTTGACCAGCTAACTGACATCTCGCGGTACATTCAAACAAGGTCCCAAAGAAAGAAGTGCAAAAGTGTAATCCATTGTGTCAGATAGTGTCTCCTGTTTATACATTTAGTGAATCTGGTATATACTTTGTCATTTTAGTGATCTATTTAGGAAGTATGTCTGTCTAAAATGAGGTTGGTGCTGTCAAGGGAGCTGCTTGCATTTAATCTCTCTAAAAATGAAAAGCTTCAATTGTACAGTTCAGAGAATCAATTGTTGGTAATAAAAACATGTCTTCCTGCAAATCTAACTGATTCGATATAATCGTTGTTGTTTTATTAACTGAATACATAACTGTTTTAATATTTATCCCGTTCAGTGTTGAACTCAGCCAAATCTAGCTGTCAGGTTTTATTTTGGCTTTTGTCAAAAATGAACGGAATATAACGTCACTGTATTAAATATTCTGCACTAAAATGGATTAAGCTTTGAACTGCCTCTCAAGTAGTTTTTATTTCTCTGTGCATTGACAAAATATTTATTTTCAACCTATTGCTACCCAAGGTCTTACAACTCTTTGCATGACTGTTGCCTGTTTTGATGGAAGATACATTCTCTGTTTTTATCAATAGCTGTCATTTCGAGTTACTGATTTCCCTTCCCCTGCTTTCTAAACATTTATTCCTATGTCTCTACATTGTTTCTCTATCTCTTGTCCTGTTCTGTTTAGGGAAGTATTTACTTCCTTGCCCTAAAACCACTACTTTCTCCATTTTGCATCTCTAGCTCAGCAACGGGAAGCAGTAGAGAGGATGGCTGAGAAATGAAGAACTTTTTGGCAAAAACCAAGCTGAATTCTGGGAGGTGAGGGAGATGAGGTTGGGAAGGAGTGAGGTCTAAAGCAGAAGACCAGGGTTCAGTGGATAAGGCACATGCTGCAATCAAAGCTCGAAGGTTAAAAAGCTGGTTAATACAAAAGCAAAATATTAAGGTTACTGGAAATCTGAAATAAAAATGAAAAGTACTGGAAATGCTCAGCAGGTTTGGGAGGGAGAAACAGAGTTAACTTTTCAGACTCTGAATTTGTTAAAAGTAGTTGACCTGAAACTTTAACTCTGCTTCTCACTTTGCAGACACTGCTGTGTATTTTTGGTATTTTTCATTTTTATTTAAGAACTGATTAATAGCTGACACAGGAAGCGAGAGGTTACCAAACAGCTCAGCAATGGGATGGAAACAGTGCTGCCTAGCTTTAAAAGGACTGGAAGAGAATTGTTCTTGTAAGTATACATTACAGTTTAATACTAACTCATCGATGTGGCACTTCTGTTTAGTGGAAAAGCACAGCATGACCTGGTATGGTGCATCTTATACGGATGTGCGTGAGGGAGAGATAAATGAACTGATTATCACAATATAGACGGTGCCACAGAATTATGACTCTAGCGAGTTTTGAGAAGATTTGTAGCTCAGGTTGAGGTTCTGGATGTGAGTTTGCTCACTGAGCTGGAAGGTTAGTTTTCAGACGTTTCGTCACCATTCTAGGTAACATCATCAGTGAGCCTCCGACGAAGCGCTGGTGTTATGTCCCACTTTCTATTTCTATATGGGTCTATTCTAACCCAAGGAAACCTAACCAGATAAATAAAAAGTGGGACATAACACCAGCGCTTCGTCGGAGGCTCACTGATGATGTTACCTAGAATGGTGACGAAACGTCTGAAAACTAGCCTTCCAGCTCAGCGAGCAAACTCACATCCAGAATTATGACTCTCAATACCACAGATCTTTTCAAAAGGAAACCATACTGGTTCAAAACACATCTGCCAATGTGATATACTGTATTCACTGTACCCAGTGTGGCATTCTCTACATTGGGGAAACCAAGCAGAGGCTTGGGGACCGCTTTGCAGAACACCTCCGCTCGGTTTGCAATAAACAACTACACCTCCCAGTTGCGAACCATTTTAACTCCCCCTCCCATTCTTTAGACGACATGTCTACTATGGGCCTCTGGCAGTGCCACGATGATGCCACCCGAAGGTTGCAGGAACAGCAACTCATATTCCGCTTGGGAGCCATGCAGCCCAATGGTATCAATGTGGATTTCACAAGCTTCAAAATCTCCCCCTCCCCGACTGCATCCCAAAGCCAGCCCAGCTCGTCCCTGCCTGCCTAACCTGTTCTTCCTCTCACCTATCCCCTCCTTCCACCTCAAGCTGCACCTCCATTTCCCACCTACTAACCTCATCCCGCCTCCTTGACCTGTCCGTCCTCCCCAGACTGACCTATCCCCTCCCTACCTCCCCACCTATAATCTCCTCGCCACCTATCTTCTCCTCTATCCATCTTCGGTCCGCCTCCCCCTCTCTCCCTATTTATTTCAGAACCCTCACCCCAACCCCCTCTCTGATGAAGGGTCTAGGCCCGAAACGTCAGCTTTTGTGCTCCTGAGATGCTGCTTGGCCTGCTGTGTTCATCCAGCTCCACACTTTGTTATCTTGGTTCAATGTTTTTTGTGTGCAGGTTTCAGTTCTTTTGAAATTTAATAAAACTTTGGAAGCAAGATAACTCCTTATCTGGAAGCATCCATTTATTTATCTATGCTTTTCACTCCTTCCAATTTAGAATTATTATAACCAAACATGTCTAATTTTGTTTATCCATTCAACTTTTTTACACCATAAATCTTAAAATAATAATTACCAGGTTTACATTGGAAAAGGAATGTGTATGCAGGTGTAAGCCACTAAACCTCACAAGCCTGTTCTATCATTGAATGAGATCATGACTGTTGAGGTTTTGTGTTTACTTATACAAATCTACCACCCACATACCAGAACTGGTAGATGGACAAGGACTTTGGTTATTTGAAGATCAGATATAGGATTGCTCAGCAACTACTGTTATAGGAAAGTACAGCTACATTGATCACACAATATGCTGTAAGCTGTACTGACAAAGGTGTATTTTATGTATCTTCATTATTTTCTCATTTGCATGGCCCTTTTAAAGTAGTATCACAAGAGTGGCTAATCTATAATCTAACTCCATATCCCTTTTTTTATTCCTCATTCTTAGATAGCTCTGATTGACAAGCACCTATCAACCTCAGTTTGAAGATTAAAAATTTATCCAGTATTGATTACTCATTGAAGTTGAGGGAAACAGAGTCAACGGACTAAATACTGCATCTTTTGGGCTGAGTCTCAATTACAAGTTTTTTGGAGGGATTTTGGCTTAAAGCTGTCTGCATTTTCTTCCTGTATCTCGCCAAATTTGCCTCATAACGACTGACCGTAATGGTGCTCCTCATGTCTGATTCCAGTCCCATGTTACCACATGTCATTCCCAAGATAACTAATGAATAGTGGATATCCTAGAATTGCCAGCAATTCTAGCGCCCATGCCATCTTTAAAAAGATGTGCGCCCAGACAAATACTGTGCATATGTAACCTCTGACATTTGCACAGGCAAGGCAGACAGTGGGAAATTGGCTTCCTGCAGTGCAGGCCTGGAGATTTGGGGTTCTGCTAAATGGTTGGTTGCGAGACGGTCTTCCTCTTCCTCTGGGAACAGCAGTGCCGGCCATGGCACAAAACCATTTCAGCTTGGTTGAAAGTTGCCAGTCAGGCCTTGGCCGTCTCAGCTGATTAGTGGAATGTCCTAGTTCTAGCTGCTGCAGCACTGAACTGCTGAAGCATCCTGTACGTGTATGTACCATGAAGATGCTGACTGGCTGGAATATGTTGGATGCCAATGGCTATGGATTTGGGGTGCATTTGGCAGGTGCCCATGGAGCGTACCCTGAGATATTTGTATCTTCTATTCACCGTGGAGTTCATTCAGATCAAGTGACAAGCTGAATGCACAAGGTACCCACTAAGGCTTTCTTGTCGAGTTTGCTCAATTTTGAGCTTGTTTGATAATTGGAAGCTGAATATTAATAAGGTTCATTGTCCCATCCACAGAGTGGTTAACAAACAACAATTGCCCTTAACTGCGTCTCGCTGCTAGCTGGTGAGAAATTCATACTTGTTGTAAAAAGCATAAAAAATGGAGCGACATGCTGCCAACATCAAGATGGACCTCTCTAGATGGAGAGGACCAATTTTGCCGTAAATCTCAACGTAACCCATTTCACTATTATGCTTCCAATCTCCAGCATCCACAGTATTGTTCTTTTCCTGTAATGGAGGAGGTTGAGCTGATAAAGTAAGACAAAATTGATTTCATGAAGTGACAATGAAGTAATGAAACAATTGATGTTGTTTATTTGAGTTTTAAGAAAGCACTTGATAAAGTACTACATAAAAGACTGGTTAATATAATTGTGACTCATGGAAAAGGGTCAATGTCAGTTTAGATAAAATATTGAGTTAAAAGATAGAAAACAGCAAGTCATGGTAAATAGTCATTTTTCAGAGTGGAAGAAGGTAGACAGTGTTGTTCCCCAAGAGAATGTTGATATATTTTGATGCAATGGTGATGTATATTAGTGACTTGGATATTGGAATATAGAGTAATGTTTCAACATAGTTAATGATACCGAATCTGGAGGAGTGGCAAAGAGTAATGATGATACAAATTTATTGCAATCGTCAAAGATGAGTGAGCATAATGGACAGACTAGTAATTTAACACATAGAAATATGAGGTGGTGCATTTTGCCAGAAGGGACCGGGAAAGGCAACACCCTATCGCAGGCAAACTCCAAAGAGATTTTTAGGGACAGAGGGACCTGGAGATGCATCAATCTATGCCCGTTGCTGGAAGTATTGAGAGAGTGATTAGCAAAGCAGATATGATTGTGGGCTTCTCAGAGGTACAGGCCTGGATAGTCCCTCCTGAAGCAGGTACACAGAGCCAGAAAATTCTGTATGTTTTCAGCAAGTGCCTCAGGAAAATGTTACTCAATCTTCTTTCTTAGGGAAATTGTCGAATGGAGTACCTCCAGGTGTTATTTGAGGATGGTTCCAGATGAATGCTGAGTCAGATTATTTGAAAGGCCAGCCTTGGTTCTCTGGAACCTTCTCCCAGTATTTTCTTAAACATTAGGGTGTTGCTGTCCAGACATAAACTCTCACAATCCTTCACACGACCCATCCACTCCCTGCGCCCTTATATTTCAACTGATGTTGACTCATGATCTCTCATCCACCCATGGCCCCTTATGACTTCATGTTAACTTAGTGCCAACTTGTGCTCCCCAATCACCACCCTTTTCCTTTAAACCATCCATGCCAACTCATTGAGTATCCATCAGGAACTAAGGATCCAAACTGAGATGAGATTAAATGAAGTTCTGAATATCTATTACAGACTATTCAAAAATCACTTATTCATGTAAGCTCATTTAAACCCCCTCAAGTAATTAATCCATAATAAGATAAAACATTTGTATTCATAACCCCACATCAAAAACAACTAATCCGGTAATGATATCTCTGAGTGGCCAATCCCTCCCTAGTAAAAACAAAAGGCTGTGGAAAGCAATCAAGCAGTTATAATGCTATAAGGATCGCAATTAAGGCTATGTCACTAAATAGCAACTAATAAAGCTAAAATGGATATTTCTCAACTCAGACCCAGGCTGGAGGCATTGCTTTTTCAATGTTTAAAGGGTTCGCCACTTAAATAATATACCAGTTGATAGTGTTGCTTTTCAGACTGGAGACCTGTGACCAGTGGGGTGCTGCAAGGATTGGTGCTGGGTCCACTGTTTTTTGTCACTTATACAAATGATTTGGATGTGAGTATAGGAGGTATGGCTAGTGAGTTTGCAGATGACACCAAAAAAGATGAGGTAGTGGACAGTGAAGAAGGTTGCCTCAGAGTATGAAACCTTAATCAGAACGTTCGAAGGGCCAAGGAATGACAGATGGTGTTTAATCTAGATAAATGTGAGGTGCTACATTTTGGTACGGCGAATCAGGGCAGGACTTGTCCACTTAATGAAAGGGTCCTAGGGAGTATTTCCAAGCAAAGAGACCTTGAAATGCAAGTTTATAGTTTCTTGAAAGTGAAGTCGCAGATAAACAGGATAGTGAAAAAGTTGTTTAGTACCCTTGCTGTTATTGGCCAATGCATTGAGTATAAGAGTTGGGAAGTCAGGTTGTGGCTGTACAGGACATTTGTTAGGCCACTTTTGGAATACTGCATTCAATTCTGGTCTCCTTGCTTTAGGAAAGATGTTGTGAAACTTGAAAAAGTTCAGAAAAGTTTTACAAGGATATTGTGAGAGTCTTGGGTTTGAACTATGGGGAGAGGCTGAATGGGCTGGGACTATATTCCCTGGAATGTCAGAGGCTGAGGGGCAACCTCATAAAGGTTTATAAAATCATGACGGGCATGGATAGGGTGAATAGTCAATGTCTTTTCTCCAGAGTAGGGGAGTACAAAACTAGAGGGCATTGGTTTCAGATGAGGGGGGAAAGATTTATGAGAGACCTAAGGCCAACTTGTTCACATAGATGGTGGTGCATGTATGGAATGAGCAGCCAGAGGAAGTGGTGGAGGCTGGTACAATTACAATATTTGAATGGTGTCTGATTGGGCAAATGAATAGGAAGGGCTGAGAGTGATATGGGCCAAAAATTTGGAAGTGGGAGTAGATTAACTTGGGATATCCAGTCCGCATGGACGAGTTGGGTTGAAGGGTCTGTTTTCATGCTGTAAATCTCAATGACTGTATGGACTGTATTCATGAAAATTTACAACTTCTGTAAAGATTTGTATTGCCCACATTCTGGGATATGGTCAATGCTCCTGCAAAAACGTGGTCTGTTTGAACTTTGCGTTGAGATCGTATGGCCCTGTGAGCTTTGAATTTCCCATACAGTAGTATCATATCTCCCACTGCTGGTGAAAATGGGATCTATCAGGAACAGGAGGAGAATATCAAGTTTGGAATCTATCATTTTGGAGTTTGCACAATTCCAGTCCAATAAACCCTAAAACAAATAAACAGAGTATTTCCAGAAGCTCTAGCTAGGCTACAACTGGAGTATTGAATCCACTTCTGGTCACCACGCTTTCAGAATGATGTGAGGATTTTTGAGAGGGAGTGGAATAGTTCCAAAGATATGAGGATTTTAACTCTCAGGTTCATTTGAAGAAATTGGGCTTGTTGTCCTTGGAGCAAATAAAATTGAAAGGAGATTTCATGGAAGTGTGCAGGATAATGACAATTTTGGACAACACAGACAAAGCAAAGCTGTTCCCATAAGCTGTTGGTGCAAGGATAGTTTTAAACCTTCAGGTTAAGAAATACAGAGGTTAAAATACGATAATCTTTTTTACACAGGGAGGACTGATGATTGCAATTTGCTGCCATGAGAGTGATGGAGATAAAGATAATCAATAATTTCAACAGAAAATTGAATGGGGACTTGAAGCAAATAAACTTACACAGCTACAAGGACACAGCAGGAAAATGGGACTGACTGTTTTCTTCTATTGAGAGCTAGTATGGACTGAATTAGCTAAGTGCTCTCCTCGTGCCTCCTAAAGCGCTCTATATATGTGTATATATTCCATTGGTCCCTGCTTGATTTCTGTGCCTGTTCATAATCAGTGTATCCAAACCTTCAATTCTCTATTAACCTCTACAGTTCCTAGCTTTTCCCCATCTTTATCTTTCACCAAAGTGACTTCTGGCCAGTTAAAGTGCAACAAATTCCCCTGACACTAAGAAGTTGTGGAGCTCAGTTGTATACCTGTGTGTACGTTTTAAAATACTTGAATCCCTCCTGACACTTCCGTTGTAGTAGTTGTTTTTTCTCTTCAAGCTACAAATTTACATTGGATTACTGCAAGTCTTTCATTGCATCAATGTCAGTGAAATAAAGTGCATATTTGCTTGGATATATAATATTCAAACATTTTGGTACTATTATGAAAATCATTCATTCTTCAAACATTTGTTGTATTCTTAAAGGCAATAACAAATTAGTTTGTGGAAAATGGATGCACTGAAATTTCCACTAATAATTTATTTAGAATGTAAAAACCAGAATTTAGAATTTGAGAACTTCATTTCTGGTAGTGTTATTCAACGGTTTGTACCCAAAAGTAAATATAGTCCTATAATTTTCTCACATAAATATTTGTCTTGTTATAAATTGTTGTTCCTGATTTCAGTGCCATATCCTGATTTATATTCACTCAATTATGCCTTTTGCATTTATTTTCTTCTTTTCCCATGAAATAGTTGGGATGATTTTGTAATTCACTGTTTTAGTGAGGAGGAGCACTCTCACAGGGTGCCATGTTTGGGGAATCACTGCAGCACTAGCTATGCCCTGTGTTCTCAAACAGTGAGCCTTTTCTGCTGGGAGCGCACATTTGTTTTCACTTTATTTTCATTTGAAATACGTTGGCAACAAATGGAGAGCAAGTTAGTGCAGCATTCTTATAAACTACTGTTCTAGATTGAGTTTGTGTTATACCAGTGCCACAACCCCACAGCTCCCTGACCTTAACATGTTCTTTAAATGACTACTGATGTGGTGAAAAGAAAAACACATTTATTGCAACAATTAATTGAAAAATTTATGCACTACTCCCTCTGAATAGTTTACTGTACTTCTAATTGAACTAAAGTAACTATTAATTATCAGTTTCAGGATGTTAAAAATGTAAAGCTTCCCAGAATTGTCAATGACCATGCAGTTTTCTGTCTCTGATTATGTTGATGTAAGTCCTCCCAGTGGATCTATTGAGCAATTATGCACCTCAAAAATTCATTTGAGCCTCCTCTTTTTCTTCCTCCTCTGATTATACCAGTATAACCCTTAATTTGTTTCTCTCTCAAATGCATATCCACCCTTGCAATAAGTACATCTGTGTCTTCAGTTCTGAAGAAGGCTTACTGGGCTGGAAATATTAACTTTGTTTTATTCTGTCAGATGCTGCCAAAGCTGTTGAGTTTTTCCAGCAATTTCTGTTTTTGCAATGCATCTGCACTATTCATCTTAGTTGTGGAGTGAGTTCCACATCCCAGCGCTCTCTCAATTAAAGAGTTCCTTCTGAATTCTCTTTGACTTCTTGCTGATTCTTACATCATTGGCTTTTTGTTTTACTCTTCTACAAAATGGAAATTCTGCCTTTACTTTGGGAGATGTACTCTGCATGGGGCTGTGCTGTTCATAATCTGTATCAATGATTTAGATGTGTAGATCAAATACAATATTTCTGGTTAGCTGATGATACAAAATTAAGTGCAAAAATGAATTGATAAGGTAATGCAAAGTGACATCATGGGAGTTCGACAGCCTAAGTGAATGGGCAAGAATGGGCAAGTGATGGAATATAATGTGGAAAAATGGGAAAAACAGAATTGCAGAACATTTCTCAAATGGTCAGAGATTGGGAAGAGTTAATGTCAAAGTAGACCTGGATGTTCTCGTTCATGAGTCAGTGAAACCAAATATCCAGGTACATTAAGCAGTTTGGAAGACACAGGTACATTAACATTTTGCACGGGATGATTTGCATGCAGGCAGTAAAGATGTTTTGTCACAATTGCACAGAGCCTTAGTGGCACCTGGGGTATTGTATGCAGATTTGATTTCCTTACCTAAGGAAGGATACAGTATATTTGCCATATAAGAGTGCAATGAGATCAATTTCTGCAATAGCAGAATTGTCTAATTAGGAGACACTAAAGACACTGGGCCTGTGTTTTCCAGGGTTTAGAACAATGAGCTGTAATCTCATTGAGATACAATTTGCTTTACAGGGCTTGATAGAGTAGAGGCAAGAAGGATATTTCTCTGAGTTTGGGGGAGGGCTCTAGAACTAGGAGACATGGTCTTAGTATATGGGGCAGACATTTAGGAGTGAGATGATGGTAGCTCAGAGTGTGGTGAATGTTTGGAATTGTCCGCCACAGAAGGCTATGGAGGCTTAGTCGCTGAGCACGTACAAACCAGAGATTGAAGATTTCAATAAATACTAAAAAATTCATCAACTGTGATCTAATTGAATGGTGAAACAACACTGAAGAGTTGAATGTCTTACTTTTGTTCCCATTGCATACATTTTAATGTTGTGAGTCCAGGGAAACCAGGAAGAATGAGTCTCCTGAATGCTAAGCAGCAGTTGACTTGTCTGAATCCTTGTAGAGATGAATAAATTTAAAAATGCTGTCCATTAAGTGGACACTCTGTTGTTCCCTAAACTGATCCATAACTATTCTCCACTTCCAATGATCAGTTTCCATTTTCCTTTCCCTGTCCAGTAATTTCTAATCCTAGAACTGGCTTTTACTGTGAGGGTTACACTAGAAATCCCACCCAAGGTTCTAACTGATGAATAACAAAATCAGATCCACTGCCTTTATTTCCTTCTGTCTCTCTTATAGATTACTTCAGAGTCATTTGGGTTCGTGTGGTGCAGTGATAGCTTTGGAAACTATATAACTCAATTTTACAGTGGCTTGCTATGAAATATTCCATTATCGAAGTTCAATTTTACTACAGAGCGAATGACATAGACCCTGCATCCAGGTAGAAATGTTAACTAGCTATCCTTTAGACTTTTGACTCTATTCTAGCCTGGAATTAAATAGACAATTTACAGTAACAGTCTCTGAGCAAAGTTAGCACAGATGCTTTTGCCATTTTACAAAGGCGTGATTATCTTGCATCTTCTCAGTAAGTCTTGTGACTTGTGTTCTGCTTGTTTCCATAATTTGTTATGATATATAAGCTTGTTGTGGATAGAATTCAGAGTAGTTATGATGCCTTACATGTCTGCATTTTACCTCCAATTATAGGGACTATGTCAAACTGCATAACTAAAGTCCAGCTGGAAATTTTTTGGCAAAAGAATCTTGTTTCACAGGGTTGAGGGGTACAAAAAAATGTTGATAGAGACAGAGAGAGATCCTGGGTGGATGTCCTAATCATAGTACATGGATTAGTGACCGATTGCACCATTGTTGGGCAGGCAGCATTATTTGGAGTCCAGGGGTGACTGAGCTGGCAGACAGATCATGGGGGTGTTTCCTGAGTAGCTTGTTACACCTGATGGAAAATTCCTGCTCCTTCTGACACACAAGTTGAGCCATAACGATGTCTGGCACATGCAGCCTTTCTAACCTCATTTAAACTACCAAATTTCCCAAGGTTTCAAGAAATCTGATTGGACACAGTTAAAAATAGCATAACTGTTAAGATATCGTCATTATAATATTTAAATAATCAACTCAATTCCCATGAACAGATTGGTTATTCACCTCACATCTCATCACCGTTAAAAGTATAAATTAAAGTTTGAACTGTATTAAGTTCCTTTTTAAAGTTTCTTGCATTTTAACCATGATCCAAACATACCGACTCAGCCACCTTAATGGACTGTGGCAAATTATTTGATAATTTTAAAGACCTTCACTAGGTTATCCAACAGACTTGGCTTTTCAAGAGAATGAAGGTGTAGCCTGTACATTCTTTCCTGAAACATATAACATTACATTTCTGGTAGCATTCTTTTATTTTTTTTCTACCCTCTTCAGTACCTCTTATACCCTTTCTCTTGTACAATGGTCAGAATTGTGTACAGTGCCCAAACTGACCAAATATTAAGCATAAATTTTCAATTCTATTCCACTATAAAGCCCAGGTACTTTGTTTCTTTTACAATCTTATTAGCCTGCATCACTAAATACATAAAATGTGAAGCTGGATGAACACAGCAGGCCCAGCAGCATCTCAGGAGCACAAAAGCTGATGTTTCGGGCCTAGACCCTTCATCAGATGAAGGGTCTAGGCCCAAAACGTCAGCTTTTGTGCTCCTGAGATGCTGCTGGGCCTGCTGTGTTCATCCAGCTTCATATTTTATTATCTTGGACTCTCCAGCATCTGCAGCTCCCATTATCACTAAATACATAATTTGTTTGCATTTTTTTCTCCACAATCCTTTTCTCTTCCATCTCTTTCAGGTTTGTATTTTCTAACTAATTAGATTATTAAGAGACCTCCTTGTTTTCTTACCAGTGTCTAACATCTCACCCTTATCTGAGTTGAAATTAATTTGGCAGGGACTTGGAGGGTAGCACATATTTCTGTCCATCTTGTACTCAGCCTGTGCATAAACTGTTGATTTCAGTCACATCAGTCTGGACAAATGGAAGCTAAATGCCTTATCAGCGGATGGTGAGAAACAAAAAGAACCAATTATATGACCACTTTCCATGTCTATTATCATTTTCTTATAATTTGCATTGCCTGTTTAATATTGACTATTTTCCCCCATTAAAAGGAATAAATTATGAGCTGGTCTGTCATACAATTTGTTTTGCAGGTGACCTGGCAGCTCTAAAGAAGAAGATCTTTGTCTTAAAGGAAGGTGCAGAATACAGATTGAAAATTAACTTTAAAGTAAGAGATGTTTTAATGACATCCTGTGCATTGTGCTATTTTTACACTGGTTTACAGTGTATTTAAAGCGTTCCTCTCATAGAATTACAATTACAGCACAGCAGTCTAATGATGGCTCTGTATTAGTCATTCAAACATTGGTTACTTTACTGCATTAATATTGTTACCTGGTATTTTAATCCTTAGAGTATTTGATCTTTATTTTATGTGTGGCCTTTATTATTTCATTCAATTTCGTGTCACCTGGTGCTGACTATCAACCTATTTGTGCACTATTTGTGCTTGATGCTTACTGATCACTCCAGCAAAAGATTAATGGCTTTGAAATTGGCTTTCTACATGGAATAAAATGGACTGATTCATTGTTGCATTTACTGTGCTATTTGTGAAAACAGATTTCATGTCAATGGTTCTGACATTACTTCAGAGCTTGAATGTTTTGGTTAAGAGCATTATCTCAACACTACATATATTCTATAAAACCTTGGAAGTACATTTCTATGAAAAATATATTTTTGCATTTGATACATTTAACAAATTCATATAGCTAGTCAACTCATTCTTTCATCCATTATTCACTATGTTATTTTATGTTTGTACTAATGCATGTTTGTCCATATGGTGTATAATGTAAAAGTTGTTAGTCTTCTTGAGAAGTTCTCTTTATACAGTGATTTCTATGTTAGATTTCATGAAAGCAACATTACTAATTCTTTGACAAAGGCTACAATCCCAGATATGCTTTGCTTAAGGACCGCGTTCCGGCATACCAAACATTTTACAGCAATGGTTTTTAAATCCTTTGTGAATAGGTGGCTCCTGTTTTGTATCCATCTTGGACTTTGCTTGCACAAGGGTATTGAACCACTGCCATATTACGAACATAACTGTATAACTGTATAGAGCTTAAGACATTGTTGTAAATTGTAATCAGTTTTAATGTACTGATAATATTGAAACTTAAGATTCAAATGAATTATTGATTTATCTTTTAGGTTAACAGAGAAATTGTTTCAGGCTTAAAGTATGTCCATTTTACATGCAAGGGCCGTTTGCAGGGTGAGTTGCATGATATGGTGTGATTTTATAATATCTTAAATTGTTAGTCTAAAACTTATGAAGTCATACATATCTTTCTTCCAAGGTAAGGGGGAGATAGACCAGTTTGCCTATGCCATATGTTCATGTACTGTACTTGGAACTGCTTCTGTGTTGAGATTTGGGCTATTACAGGTTCAAATTTTACCTCGTATTTCTGCCACCCAGAGAAGAAATAAAGAGTTTTTCACTGTTGATAGGTTTATTGCAGCATCATGCCTAATTTTTGTTTCACATGAAGTAATTAGGATGCTTTTCACAGGATTAATGGGAATGCAACATAGCTTTCCCATCACAAACTCAAACCCTTCAATGAATGATCTCAGGATAGATACTTCCTGTAACAAATTGGTGGTTCTTGTTAACCATGATTAATATTAAGAGCAAGTGCTCATTCTTCGCTTATTGATAATATTTTTCATAGGCAATAACTCGCTTGGAACAGGAAAACCTTATGTTTCCATACAGTGATTTTTATTTGCATACATTATAATTCTAGTTTCTGCAAGTGATGTGGAAGTAATTCACATCCAATTACTTGAAAATTATATTCACTAAAAAAAAGCCCTGAAGGCAGCCATGTAACTCATTATAACTTTCCTGTACCATCGTTAGTCACAAATGCTTTCAGTCAGGTAAGTTACAGCAGCATGTTCTGACGGGATTGTCACTAAGGGATTGTTTGATTTAGTTAAGTGGTTGCATGTTTTACTTTCTACATCTTTTAATTGTTCTCATTCTTTATTCCAAACAGCGAGTAAGGACACCTATATGGTTGGCAGCTATGGCCCTAGAGCAGATGAGTACGAGTTTGTAAGTCCAATTGAAGAAGCACCCAAAGGAATAATGGTGAGGGGCATGTACACCATGAAGTCCCATATCACAGATGATGACAAAAGTGACCACCTGCACTGGGAGTGGAAGCTCAATATAAAGAAAGATTGGAAGGACTAAGACCTGCTCACTTTGAAATGAGTAACCAGTAGTCAGCAGGATTACTGTCCTTTGGTACCAAAGTTACTTTAAGGCTTTTTAATTACTGTTCCTAATTGTGTACATCATTATATGTGCAAAAGTAACTATTTGTCTGCAAAACCTGTTGTTTTTAGTACAAGTGCTTTAGGTAGTTATGTGTGTTCTGGTGTTTATAATGGTGAAAAGAAGATTTATATCAAAACAATGACTATTCAAAATTGGTTATGTGCAAACATGGATATGAGAAAGATTAACTTGTTCTGAGCGGCTAAAAATATGCTATGTAATATCATTCAAAACGCCAATAGTGAAATTATGAATAATACATTCTGCTTCATCATAAAATATTAGCAGATGTAAACTTGAAATAAAAACAAAAATGCTGGAAGTGCGTAGCAAGTTAACTGGCATCTAAAAAAGAAAGGCATTTCAAAATGTGACAATTCATCAGAACTGCAGATAACTGCTCTGAATTCTCTTATTTTCTTTTCCACAATGGGTTGAATTTTATTTCCATGATGAAAAACCATCTGAAAAGTAGTTAAAAAGTAATATTTTAAACATTAAATGGCAAAAACAAATATCTGATCAACTTACAATACAAACAAATTAAACAATCAAATTGAATAGTCACTTTGCAACTATACAACTAACACCTTTACTATTAACTACAATGATTACACTTTAAAAGTACTTCAGTGTCTGTGAAGCACATTGGGATGCCCCGAGGTTGTGAAAGGCACCATGTAAATGCTTCTGAGATAATGGGAACTGCAGATGCTGGAGAATCCAAGATAACAAAATGTGAGGCTGGATGAACACAGTAGGCCAAGCAGCATCTCAGGAGCACAAAAGCTGACGTTTCGGGCCTAGACCCTTCATCAGAAAAGGGGGATGGGGAGAGGATTCTGAAATAAATAGGGAGAGAGGGAGAGACGGACTGAAGATGGATAGAGGAGAAAATAGGTGGAGAGGAGAGTATGGGTGGGGAGGTAGGTGAAATCCACATTGATACCTTTGGGCTGCAGGGTTCCCAAGCGGAATATGAGTTGCTGTTCCTGCAACCTATGGGTGGCATCATTATGGCACTGCAGGAGGCCCACAACCCCACCACCAAAGATATTTTTCCATCTCCACCCTTGCCTGCCTTCCGGAGAGACCACTCTCTTCGCAACTCCCTTATCCACTCCACGCTCCCCTCCAACCCCACCACACCCGACACCTTCCCCTGCAACCGCAGGAAGTGCTACACCTGCCCCCACACCACCTCTTTCACCCCAATCCCAGGCCCCAAGGTGACTTTCTACATCTAGCAGATGTTCACCTGCACATCCACCAAAGTGGTATACTGCATCCACTGTACACAGTGTGGCTCCCTCTACATTGGGGAAACCAAGCGGAGGCTTGGGGACCGCTTTGCAGAACACCTATGCTCGGTCCGCAGTAAACAACTGCACCTCCCAGTCGCAAACCATTTCCATTCCCCCTCCCATTCCTTAGATGACATGTCCATCATGGGCCTCCTGTAGTGCCACAATGATGCCACCCGAAGGTTGCAGGAACAGCAACTCATATTCCGCTTGGGAACCCTGCAGCACAATGGTATCAATGTGGATTTCACCAGCTTCAAAATCTTCCCCACCCCTCACTGCATCCCAAAACCAGCCCAGCTCATCCCCGCCTCCCTAACCTGTTCTTCCTCTCACCTATCCCCTCCTCCCACCTCAAGCCGCACCTCCATTTCCTACCTACTACCCTCATCCCACCCTCTTGACCTGTCTGTCCTCCCTGGACTGACCTATCCCCTCCCTACCTCCCAACCCATACCCTCCTCTCCACCTATCTTCTCCTCTATCCATGTTCAGTCCGCCTCCCCCTCTCTCCCTATTTATTCTAGTTCCCTCTCCCCATCCCCCTTTTCTGATGAAGGATCTAGGCCCGAAACACCAGCTCTTATGCTCCTAAGATGCTGCTTGGCCTGCTGTGGTCATCCAGCCGCACACTTTGTTATTATGTAAATGCTTCTTACTGTCTTTTAATTTTTTTCGAGGTTTTCACGTCAAAGCTGTATTTTATCACGTAATATCCCTAGTTCTGAATACAGACTTATTTGCTAATGTCAGACATTCTTCATATCTAGAAACTTTCAATTTTTTTCTATCAAAATGTGTTTTTTTTCTCTGTGCGCTCAAATAACTTTTGCTTAAGGTACAAAATTGGAGAAACTGAAATGTTATTGCCTTGTTGTGATATCTTTTACCTTTATTTTGCCTTCCACAAAGTCCAATTCATTCAGGTAGCTCTTTTGTGATTATTGTGGTTAAGGCAGCATGTTAAATAGTATGAAAAAGTATGTTAAAGTGCAGAGGAGTATAACACAATGGAGCTAATGCAATTCACATTCCAGCTTTTGCTGTTGTGTCTCTCTCTGAAAATCAAGTATGTAACTTACAAATTCATCTCCCTATTGACCTCTTTAATTTCAGAGCCCTTTGTGACATCACAGCAAGGTTCTGAAAATATTACAAGATTTAAACCTGAAAATAAAAGGACCCTTGTTAATTGCAGTCAAGGTTTCATTGTGTTATCAACCTGTTTTACCCATTCACATACATTCTGTCTTCTTGTGGGTTTATTATTTTTTCTGTGAACTGTATCTAAAGGGATGCTGCTTCAAATAAAGTTTGGGCATGAACAGGACTCAAAGTTGATCCTTTTGCTTTTTTGTTTGATCACAATGAATGGCACATTTGTGTCTTAAAAAAAATCTTTGGCAAAGGCTGATCTTAAGCAATCTTCTGTAGTTTTTAGCTTGGCAAAGTGTGTTCACCAGGTGTGATTCAATTATTGTCTATTTTGTCCTATTGCAATGAATCGTAATGTAACATTTTAAATTTCATGGTAAATTATCACTTTTGGAACCTGACAGAAAACTGCATTGGAAGGTAAGCTGGCCTTCTCTTTTATTCACTGTTTCATTTGTTTCCATTGGCTTCATCTGACCGTTTTATCTAATAAATGCTTACAGGTTGAAACCTTGGGCTGAATATAGTAGTGCCTGCCAGAATGGACATGATGAGAATGGACATGATGATTGGGGGTGCTCAAATTAGGACGGGAATACTCTCCTACTGGTTCCTGGAGTCAGGAAATCTGGCCCTAATCAGCTTGCAGATTGGGAAGGCTTGATATGGGAACCCTGCCTACTGATAGTGGAATGTCAATTAGGCTCACAAAAGATAAACTCAAAGGCAATTATTAATTGTAATTCACTGGTGGGACAGGACTTTAACAGGACTCACACATGTGTCCTGTGGCTCTCAAAGACTGCCCTGTAAGTGTCAGGTTTCCCTATGATCATGTAGTGTGAGCCTCTTGTTGACAGGTGCAGCAAAGTGGAGAGTGCATAAATGCAATTCAACTCATGGCTTCTGAAGCCCCCCCCCACTCCAGTCTTTCATGGCATCAACTGTTTTCCCACTACATCCTACCAGACAGGCCTCATTAATGACCTACGCTGTCCCGTGGACAACTTGCCAGTCCCGAGATATTCCTTAACAGACTATCAGCCCTTATGACATCTTTAAAAGCCTGTTTCACACTTGAACAAGTACTGTCAGTCTGAAGCTGTCCTGTAGAGATCCTGATGTTTGCCCTGGACATGGCAGACAAGGAAGGATTGGCACCCTGTTTTATGAGCAGGGACCTGAAGGTTCTGGTGGTGCAGAGTCAGGATGTCCTGTAACCCCAGAACCAGCGGAAGAGCTCACAAAGCTAAGCCATGTGAGCCTAGTCTGATGTTGCCACCTGGGTCAGTGCAGGCAAAGCTGTATGGAGGAATGCACAGAAATGCAGGAAGAATGTTAATGACCTTCCCCAATCTACTAATGCAAGTGCCACCATCTTCTTTGCAATACCTCGCACTCACTTTAACTCCTGTTACCACTCTCATTATTACCCATAACATCTTGCCTCACTCACTGTCACTCACCACAACCCCTGACACCACTGACCTTGCATGCTCTCTGCCACACCCATTCACTTGTTTGGGGCATCTCCTCTACCTACACCTGCCTCTGTCTCATCCCAGGAGAAAAATGTGCCACAACAGAGCAGAAAGACTCAAGTTGGATTATGGGCTGCCCAATATTCAGCTCCTCACTCCTTATATAGACAGCATCCTGACTCAAATTGCCCTGAGCAGCTTACTAACCATGTACAAGCCCCTGTACTGGTACCAAAAGCTGCTCTTGACATATTGTACTGGAACCTTCTGTGTGAAGGCTTGTCTGAGGCTTGGTCATGACCATGACTTCCTGGCTTTTTGACTGGGCTAAACAGCCCAGCACTAGAGCTACAGTGTGGGTCTGGTTTCTCCAGCTGAGAGGCAAGGAAAGGATGCTGCAAGGACATTGGAGAGGTAATGACCGAGTCATATTATTGCTGAACTGTTAATCCAGAGATCCCAGATAATGCTCTGGGGGCCCAGGTTCGAATCCTGCCATGGCAGATGGTGGAATTTGAATTCACTAAATATCTGGAATTAAGAATCTAACGATGACCGTGAATCCATTGCCAATTGTTGGAAAAACCCGTCTGGTTCACTAACGTCCTTCAGGGAAGGAAGCTGCCATCCTTACCTGGCCTGACTCCAGACCCACAGCGATGTGTTTGAGTCTTAACTGCCCTCTGGGCAACTAGGGATGGGCAATAAATGCTACCTGGCCAGCAATGCCCTCATCCTGTGAATGAATAAAGAAAAAAAAGCCATTCAGGTAGGCTCAGAATGAGCCCTATGACAGTGAGCAAAGAGCCTGGAGATGCAGCCTGATCCCGTCCCTGAGCGCACAGTGTCCTTGCCGCTACATTACAATGGTAGCCAATGGGGAAGGTGCAGTATTGATGTGCAGGAGCATCCTGGAAGTGTCAAGGTACCATAAAGTGACTTCAAGGGCTGTTCCCATTGCAGATGCCAATGTCGCTCACTGTGTTGTTGTTCACAGCATGTGGTCAGTTCCATGTAGTGTGGCTAGAAATGTTGGTTCTATGTGTCCGATATGGAGGTTCTTTGGATGATCAAGCGGTGAGCTTTAGTTGGCAGGTACCTGCTCCCGCCTTTCATGCCAAGATTTCCCAGCCTGTAATTTGTTCATGGCAGATGGTATGATAGAAAACTGCACATTAATAATGTGAAATGTGCAGTTAATAAGGCTGTCAATGAGAAATAGTCCGTCTCAATTTGTAACTTGCAGCTGCCTAGCAAGAGTTTTGATGCCCTAGATCTTAGTTAAAAGGTGCAGCAATGTGTCCCCAACATCAGAATAGGCTTCACTTGTTGTCTCACTCAGTCCTGCCACATTTCCTGCCGTAGCTCACATCAATCAGGCTTCTGTAGGATTCTATCCCTGGATGTACTGATCACTGGTAAATTTGTGCTATGTTCTGAGTTCGGATAATTCAGACAATGTATGTGAGCTCCAGTGCAAGTTTATCATCACATGCAGTGGGGAATGAAACTGAAATGTTATGTATTTACTGATTCTGAAACGTGTGGATAGTATATCAGCTGCTGTTCTATCACAGAATGAGCTGGAAGCACGGCAAAAATATGAACATGCTGAGCATAAGTGCTAAGGTCTCTATTTTGCAGATTTGAATTTGATTCTCTCATAGTAGAGGCATAAACTGTAAATGGCTACCGAATGTGGTCAGCAAAACTGGGAAAACAAATCTCAGTCAGCAGAGGGAGACCAGTAAAAAGGGCAAACACATGGAGAGATGAAATTTAATGCAGAAAACTATGAATGGTATATTTTGGGAGGAAGAATGAGGAGAGGCCACAAAACCTAACAGCTATTCTTTGAGGGATGGTGTGTAGCAGCAGACAGACCTAGAGCTGGGCATGCACAAATCTCATAGACAGCAGGAGAATTGATAAAGCCATATAGAATAGCATAAAGGACCCCTAGCATTATAAGTAGCAGCATAGGGCCTGATTTTCACATAGATGTGGGAAGTTGCAGTCGGGAAACTTCCAGACTAGGTAAAGCCACTTCAAAAGCACTTGTTAACCTTACTTTCGTTCCAGGGAGGCAGACTTTTGTGAATTGGTGCTTTGGTGACTGTCAGACTTGCAAACTCTCATTCCTCCATTACTTCTCCTCCTCTTGTTCGCTGTGTTCTTCATACCCGCTCATAGATTCTCATACCTTACACATATTAGGGAGGGAGCTCCAGGAATTTGACCCGATGGCAGTGATGGGATGATGATACGTTTCCAAGTCAGGAATGTGAGTAACCTAGAGGGTATTTGCAGGTGGTGGTGTTACCATATATCTGTGGCCCTTATCCTTTCAGATGATAGAGGTTGAAGGAGCTGAGGATGTTGTTCAGTTTCCAGTTTAAGCTCTTGCTGAAAATTGGTTTGGTGGGGTGCAAGAGAGGGGAGTGAAAGTTTCCCAAAAATGAAAAATTTAGAGAACAAGAATGAAAATCGACTTTTAATTCAAACATCATTAAATATCAAGAGAATAAGATTCATATGAATCAACAGCTAAATAGCACCTTGGACCCCTGCAGGAGTTTAAACCACCACTAACATGGCTTCAAATGGCAATTACAAAAATATTTGTATTTGTAGGTTTACAGGTTTTGTGTTAAAATTGTTTCTTCAAACTTTCTCCTTTTACAATCTAGGAAGTTTGGAATATTCTATCAGACTCATTTGAAGTGGCAAGTAATGGAAGACTTTGTATATAGAAAGTCTTTCTGGTTTAACCATGGTTTAACTTTCAAAGTTTAACCATGTTTCAGTGCAAAAGACCACCACAAGCAGATGAATCTCTAGCACTAATTCCAGGGAGAGTTTAACACTGGTTATGATAGCTGCCAAACTGAGTAAATTGCAAAGTGGTCAGCTTTGCACAGGGAATAAAAAGGAGAGAGAGAGTTATCTTATTTGGTTGATCTGGTTAACTTTTTTTCAGCTTTAACCTCAGTTGTGCGGAGAACTGGACCTCAGTGCTTTCCTGTATTTGACCATTTTGCTAAATTTCCAACCAAAAATATACACAACACTGTCTCTCTTTTCTGCTTGATTTAATTCAGCAGGATTTGCAGAGAAGACTCTGTGCAATTGTAACATCTTCCTTTCTGTCCCAGCTGCATTCTTAGCCTATTTCTGCCAGTCATAGAGATGTTCGACATTCTGGTAAACTGGCACAAAACAATCATGAGACATCCAGTCAAGATAGCTGACAATCAAACTATTATCTTCTGATTGCTCCCCCAGACTACTAATAAAATCTTCAACAAAAACAGTGTTTTTTTTACAGAAAGTTTTCCAATCTCCATGCATCCTATCATATTGGTCAGTTTGGTTCTCTTGCAGGGTTTATGTCACTGACGTTGCAATAAGCTAATTTGCTCCAAACAATGACACACACTCTCAGAATTATTTCAATGCAGAAGGACTCCAATTCGTCCCATCGTATTTGAGCCAGCTCTCCAAATGAGGTTCTCAACTATTGTCATTCTGCTTCTCCATGTAATCGTGGACATTGATCCTCTCCAAATAATCATCTAATTCCCCTTCGAATCACTATATACAACACGTTTCAGATTGACATAATTGCAACATGACACCATGTGGAAACTTGGCAGTTTTGTATAATCTAATATTTAGACATGGCTGAATAATTTAGCATGAATCTCATCTTTCACTTCAATTTGTAGACCATGAGAGAGAGAGAGAGAGAGAGCCATCTCTCCTGGGTCTGAGACATAACTGTGATAATCAATGAAATACTTTTTTTCACTTATTCTTTAATGGGATGTGGGCACCGCTAGGAAGTTCAACAATTAATGCCCATCCCTAACTGTCGTTGAGCTGAGTGATTTGCTGGATCATTTTAGAGGGGAGTTGTATGCTGGTCCAGGGAAGGACAGCAAATTCCCTTCCTTAAAGAGCAGTTATGAACTAGATGGGTTTTGTTGTTATCATTATGGAAACTAGCTTTCAATTTCACATTGAATGAATTGAATTTAAACTCCAGCACCTGCTGTGGTGGGATTGAACCTATATGCCCACAGCATTAGTCTGGGCCTCCAGATCACTAGCCCAATGAGATTGCCCCAAAGTCACCATTTCTTCCATTATTAAATGTCGGCATGTGGCAGTTTTAAATGGATAAATGTTTCACGAGCTAAGTGAGACATTGTTTACAGAATGAAGAAAGGATTCCTTGAAGCTGCTGGCAATCTTATTTGAGGTACTTTTTCATTGCCTGGTATCCCTTGTATTTGAGGAAAACCTGTTACACTGTCAGGAGCAAAAACAGAAGTTGCTGGAAAAGCTCAACAGGTCTGGCAGCATCTGCGAAGGAAAATCGGAGTTAACATTTCCAGTCCAGTAACCCTTCCTCAGAACTGTTCTTGAATTCTGAGGAAGGGTCACTGGACCCGAAATGTTAATTCTGATTTTCCCTCACAGATGCTGCCAGACCTGCTGAGCTTTTCCAGCAACTTCTGTTTTTGCTCCTGATTTACAGAATCTGCAGCTCTTTCAGTTTTTATTCTGTTGTACTGCCAGTTTCACTATTGTAATGAAAAAGAAGCATTAGCAATCAGTGGTGTGAAGAAAATCCAATATATAATTTTACTATATCCATTTTCGTTGAAATGGACATCTGTCTTAATTTTGGCACACAATGGTTTACAGTAATTTGCCACATGCTGTGGGCTACATTGGCTGTCAAAGGTTAAGTGCTTCATTCCCATTTGCTAAGCTGTAAAGCTTGTTTTATGATGTTACATTAAATGGGAGCATCATTTTCATATCACAAAATTTCAGTGGAGTAAATTTTTTAAAATGTCAATGATGGTCACTGCAATAGAATCTTTACTTTTGTAGGTGAAAAAAGAATCCATAATCTTACTGAAATAAACCTCTTGAAAGCAGGGGAGGCAATGACCCAGTGTTATTGTCACTGGACTGTTAATCCAGAGGCCCGGATAACATTCTGGGTACCTGGGTTCAAATCCTGCCATGGCATATGGTGGAATTTGAATTAAATAAAATATCTGAAATTAAAAATCTGAAGATGACCGTAAATCCATTGTCAATTGTTGGGGGAAAACGCATCTGGTTCATTAATGAAGGCATACAATGTTTTAGCTTTTACTAACAGAGGGATCAAGTTCTGGAACCATGAGGTTGTGCTGCAGCTGTATAAAACTCTGGTGCGGCCGCACTTGGAGTATTGCATACAGTTCTGGTCACCGCATTGTAAGAAGGATGTAGAAGCTTTGGAAAGGGTGCAGAGGAGATTTACTAGGATGTTGCCTGGTATGGAGGCAAGGTCTTACGAGGAAAGGCTGAGGGACTTGAGGCTGTTTTCGTTAGAGAGAATGTTGAGAGGTGACTTAATTGAGACATATAAAATAATCAGAGGGTTAGATAGGATGGATAGGGAGAGCCTTTTTCCGAGGATGGTGATGACGAGCACGAGGGGGCATAGCTTTAAATTGAGGGGTAAAAGATATAGGACAGATGTCAGAGGTAGTTTCTTTACTCAGACTAGTAAGGGAATGGAACACTTTGCCTGCAATGGTAGTAGATTCGCCAACTTTAAGTACATTTAAGTCATCATTGGACAAGCATATGGACGTACATTGAATAGTGTAGGTTAGATGGGCTTGAGATCGGTATGACAGGTCGGCACAACATTGAGGGCTGAAGGGCCTGTACTGTGCTGTAATGTTCAATGTTCTATGTTCTATATTAATGTCCTTTAGGGAAGGAAACTGCCATACTTGCCTGGTCAGGCCTACATGTGACCCCAGAGCCACAGCAATGTGGTTGACTCGAAACTGCCCAATGGGCAATAAATGTTGCCTAGCCAGCAACATCCTCATCCTGTTAATGATCAATAAAAAAATACTGAGCTACATCTGCACCATATTTCATAGAATCATAGAATCCCAACAGTGTGGAAACAGGCCCTTCGGCCCAACAAGTCCACACTGACCCTTGAAGCATCCCACCCAGACACATCCCCCTATAACCCACACACCCCTGAACACTACGGGCAATTTAGCACTGCCAATCCACCTTGCCTGCACATCTTTGGACTGTGCTGGATTCTTTCACTTTACAAGTCAATAATTGTAAGAATACTTTAATAGGTAATGACAAACATTTTTGCATAGAACTAACTGAAGTAGGTTTCCTGTTTGGGATGTGTATTCTGTCAAAAAATTTATTATAAAAGCTCTGTTTACAAATTGAATGACAGTTTAACAATTTACAACATTATAACAATGTAACTGGTCAGTAAGTGAATAAATAGTTCTTCCAGGTTTTAAAACCAGAAATAAATCACATTAAACTAAACACATTATGGAGTAAAACTTAAAACAACTAAAATAATAAACTATGATTGAATAACTTAAACTAATATGCTGTTTGATATGCTTGTCGATCTTGTTTGAACATTCACTCTGGTCAGTGATAGTGATAATCATTATGAATTTTAACAAACCGTAATTGTTTAACCATCATTTTAGTAACATCATTCCTGATTTGGTTCAACATTTGGCAATATCGCTAAGAAATGTTTCTAAGACTCCAACGACTGCAGCGTCAGCAAATAGAGTGGACATAATGAATTTATTAATAACTGCTATATGAAACATTGCAACTGTTGAAGAGTTAAAGTTTCCCATGGTTTGTTTGCTGTATGTTGAAATGTACAAACGATCCAAATCAAAACACTTGCACATATGGATAAAGTTTTTAGATTCTCACACCTGCAACAAGGTTTTGTTACACACTGGATACAACTTCATCACAGTGACTCACTCATAAGGTTAACAAAATCAAACATTGTTTAATTTAAACCCATGAAGCAATCTTTGAAATATGCCAGATGAATTAGGGTAAAGAGTGGTCTGCTCTAGCCTGCTTCAACGTTCAGTAAGATTATGCTTGATCTGACTACTCCACATTCCCACCCCCCTCCGAAAACATTTCACTCCCACTGTAATCAAGAATCTATTTGCCTCTGCCTGAAACACATGCAAACGTTCTGCTTCCATTACCATCTGAGGCAGAACGATCCAAACCCTCAAAATCCTCTACGAGAAAAAGAATTTGTGTCTTGAATAGGCAATACCTTTTGTTTTAAACTGTGGCCTGAGTTCGAGATCCCCAAAAAGAGGGAACATTCTTTCCATGATAATAAAGTGTGAAGCTGGATGAACACAGCAGGCCAAGCAGCATCTCAGGAGCACAAAAGCTGACGTTTTGGGCCTAGACCCTTCATCAGAGAGGGGGATGGGCTGAGGGTTCTGGAATAAATAGGGAGAGAGGGGGAGGCGGACTGAAGATGGAGAGAAAAGAAGATAGGTGGAGAGGAGAGTATAGGTGGGGAGGTAGGGAGGGGATAGGTCAGTCCAGGGAAGACGGACAGGTCAAGGAGGTGGGATGAGGTTAGTAGGTAGGAAATGGAAGTGCGGCTTGGGGTGGGAGGAATGGATGGGTGAGAGGAAGAACAGGTTAGGGAGGCAGAGGCAGGCTGGGCTGGTTTTGGGATGCAGTGGGTGGAGAGGAAGAGCTGGGCTGGTTGTGTGGTGCAGTGGGGGGAGGGGACGAACTGGGCTGGATTTGGGATACGGTGGTGGAAGGGGAGATTTTGAAGCTGGTGAAGTCCACATTGATACCATTGGGCTGCCCAGTTCCCAAGCGGAATATGAGTTGCTGTTCCTGCAACCTTTGGGTGGCATCATTGTGGCACTGCAGGAGGCCCATAATGGACATGTCATCTAAAGAATGGGAAGGGGAGTTGAAATGGTTCGCGACTGGGAAGTGCAGTTGTTTATTGCAAACCGAGCGGAGGTGTTCTGCAAAGCGGTCCCCAAGCCTCCACTTTGTTTCCCCAATGTAGAGGAGGCCACACCGGGTACAATGGATACAGTATACCACATTGGCAGATGTGCAGGTGAACATCTGCTTAATATGGAACGTCATCTTGAGGCCTGGGATGGGGGTGAGGGAGGAGGTGTGGGGGCAAGTGTAGCTCTTCCTGTGGTTGCAGGGGAACTTGCCGGGTGTGGTGGGGTTGGAGGGGAGTGTGGAGCGGACAAGGGAGTCATGGAGAGAGTGGTCTCTCTGGAAGGCAGACAAGGGTGGGGATGGAAAAATGTCTTGCCTGGTGGGGTCGGATTGTAGATGGCGGAAGTATCGGAGGATGATGCGTTGTATCCGAAGGTTGGTGGGGTGGTATGTGAGAACGAGGGGGATCCTCTTGGGCTGGTTGTGGCCTGGGGTGGGGTGTGAGGGATGTATTGCGGGAAATGTGGGAGACCCGGTCAAGGGCGTTCTCGACCACTGCGGGGGGAGTGTTGCGGTTCCTGAAGAACTTGGACATCTGGGATGTGCTGGAGTGGAATGCCTCATCGTGGGAGCAGATGCGGCGGAGGCGGAGGAATTGGGAAAAGGGCATGGAATTTTTGCAGGAGGTTGGATGGGAGGAGGTGTATTCTAGGTAGCTGTGGGAGTCGGTGGGCTTGAAATGGACATCAGTTTCTGGCTGGTTACCTGAGATGGAGACAGAGAGGTCCAGGAAGGTGAGGGATGTGTTGGAGATGGCCCAGGTGAACTTGAGGTTGGGGTGGAAGGTGTTGGTAAAGTGGATGAACTGTTCGAGCTCCTCTGGGGAGCAAGAGGCGGTGCCGATACAGTCATCAATGTAACGGAGGAAGAGGTGGGGTTTGGGGCCTGTGTAGGTGCGGAAGAGGGACTGTTCCATGTAACCTACAAAGAGGCAGGCATAGCTTGGGCCCATGCGGGTACACATGGCCACCCCATTTGTCTGTGGGAAGTGGGAGGAATGGAAAGAGGAGTTGTTGAGGGTGAGGACGAGTTCGGCTAGGCAGATGAGGGTGTTGGCGGAGGGGGACTGGTCGGGCCTGCGGGACAGGAATAAGCAGAGGGCCTTGAGGCCATCTGCATGAGGAATACAGGTGTATAGGGACTGGACGTCCATGGTGAAAATGAGGTGTTGGGGGCCAAGGAATTGGAAGTTCCGGAGGAGGTGGTGTCACGGACGTAGGTAGGGCTTACCTGGTTATAGTCTAACAGGTTTATTTAAAATCACAAGCTTTGAAGGCACTGCTCCTTTGTCAGGTGATGCCCACCTGGTGAAGAAGCAGCATTCCAAAAGCTTGTGATTTTAAATAACCTAAGATTATAAAATGTGAGGCTGGATGCACACAGCAGGCCCAGCAGCATCTCAGGAGCACAAAAGCTGACGTCCCGGGCCTAGACCCTTCATCAGAGAGGGGGATGGGGTGAGGGTTCTGGAATAAATAGGGAGAGAGGGGGAGGCGGACCGAAGATGGAGAGAAGAGAAGATAGGTGGAGAGGAGAGTATATCCCCTCCCTACCTCCCCACCTATACTCTCCTCTCCACCTATCTTCTTTTCTCTCCATCTTTGGTCCGCCTCCCCCTCTCTCCCTATTTATTCCAGAACCCTCACCCCATCCCCCTCTCTGATGAAGGGTCTAGGCCCGAAACGTCAGCTTTTGTAAATACATCAACTTGCTCTATAGCATCTCTTTCAGTTCTCTAAGGTGAAGCTTATCAGGTCTTGGTGTCTGGTTGGCTTTCAGTTCCATAAATCCCTTCAATGCTTTTTTTTATGAATACTAATGTCTTTCAATTCTACATAACCTTGTCATTGCCTATATTTTTGGAGTTGAGACACTAGTTTCAGATTGGATTACATCTTTTCAAGCTTAATGGAAAATTGTATCATCTTCTGGTCTACTTGCGAAAGGTTCTTTTGCAACGAGATTATTAATTCAGCTTATCTTTCTGTACAATGCCAGTTCTTAAATAGCCAGTGTTCTAGTTGGTTGCTCAATATATTGCTCCAGCAAATGATCTCATATACATTCCAGGAATTCATCCTCACCACATTGGTGTCCATTAGATTTACCCATCTAAATGTAGATTGAAATCATCCATTTTTACTACATCCTTTTTACTACATGCATCTTAAACTTCCTAATTTATACCATGCTTGATGTTATCACTATTTATTGGAGACCTCTAAACAACTATTACCATTTTTGCTATCCTTTGTTTCATAGCTCCACATGAAAAGATTCTACATCATAGTCTTCTGATCAGAGACCTTCTCCCACAAATATACGGAACCCATCCTTTAGGTACATATTCATTTGCTCAATCTTTATATTTCTATACTGTAGTATGTAGCAATGGGAACAATCCTGAGATTACTTGCTAATGCATCCTGCTTTTTAGTTTGTGCCTAGTTCACTACATTCTACTCTTGGGACTTTCAATTTTCTGACCTGCTATCCATCTTTGCACAATTATGTATTCATTTTATTTATACGAGATAGGCCCTCAACTTAGGACTTCTTTTTCTCATTGGAATGTGTCAATTCTGTATTTTTTGGTCTCCCCCTAAATATCTGGCACTGCATTTCGATTCACCTGTTCATGAATGTAATTAGCTCCCTCTGCTTTCATGACCTTATAACTGCGCTGCCTAAGTCCAAAACGCTAGCCTTGGATCCACTCTTCCTTCTCTCAAACCAAATATAATTCAAGTATATTATGATCATGACTAAGTAAGGATGCCTTCACTATGAAGTTATTACTTAATTGCACAATGAAAAGTCTACTACTTCCTGCTCGCTGGTTGTCTCCATAATGTGATGTTCTAAGAAAATATCCTTAAGACATTACAATGAATTCCTCATTTTGGACAACCTGGCCCATTTGATTTTTCCAGTCTATATTCTGATTAAAATCCTCCATTATTGCTGGCCAACCTTTCTGACATGCTCTCATTCCTCAATAAAAATAAAAATATTACAAATAATGGAGATCTGAATTAAAAGTAGTGATTAGTAGAGAAAGGGAGCAGGTCTGGCAACATCGCTAGAAAGAGAAGCAGAGTTAATGCGCACTTTACAATCTTTAGGAGTCGACACTGAGTGCAACAACTCCAGGCCATGAACTTTATCCTCCATTTTGATCACAGCTAATCTATTTTCTGCGTTTCTTATCTACCTTTCATCTATATTTTTGGTCTGCTACCATTAGCAGCCTATTTGGCTTTTGCTCTGGGAACTTTCCATCTGTTGAGCTTGGTCCTCCTTCCCATTTTTTTCCAACAGCATAAAAGCTATCACTTTTCCAGTCACTTCTTTCAAAGAAGAGTCACATTTGGCTCAAAATACTAAGTTTCTCTGTTCATAGATGGTCAGTTATTTCTTCCATAGTACTCCATTCTACCATGTGGCTACAGTTGTTGGGCTATACACCACTCCCACAAATGACATCTTGCCTTCATTATTTCTCATCTCTACATTCTGATTTCTAAACTTGAATTGTCCCTCTCTATGTACTATAACCATCAACAATTAACAAAGTCACCTAAAACATTTTCAAGCTTCCTTTATTCCCTAAGTGTCATTTACCCTTCAACATTCAGCTTCAAATTTATGTCACCCTGCAGTCATATCTCCATGATGACTACCATTGACTTGTTTTGTTCTAACGCTATTTGCTTTCAGATACAGTGCCTTTAGCTTTGTCCCTTTATTATTTTTGTACCCTCTATCTAAATAATGCTGATTTATTTCTAGATTTGTATGATCTACCTCTTCTGTCACGAGCTATCACTTTTCATATTGCATGTTTACGTTACTCATAATACATGAAGTCAAATGATTAAGGGCTACAAACAACAAGTGCTGATCTGATCAGAATTATTTGCAATTATATATAGTAAATGACAAACCAGTCCACTTGTAACTGATGTTTAAATAATTTAATTTAGCGACTAAGTTATGATGCATGTAATGAAATACTAACATGTTATAAACTCAGGAGGACAATGTCTTATTAATGGAATTATTTCAGCAGTATGACACTAATAAAATCACAACCCAGCTCAGATGACTTTTCATCACTACGATTTTGTCATTATTCTGAGCTGGTCATAGATGGTCAGTTATTTCTTCCATAGTACTCCATTCTACCATGTGGCTACTGTTGTTGGGCTGTACACCACTCCCACTAATGACATCTTGCCTTTATTATTTCTCATCTCTACATTCTGATTTCTAAACTTGAATTGTCCCTTTCTATGTACTATAACCATCATCAATTAACAAAGTCACCTAAAACATTTTCGAGCTTCCTTTAGTCCCTAAGTGTCATTTGTGATTTTATTAGTGTTATACTGCTGAAATAATTCCATTAATAAGACATTGTCCTCCTGAGTTTATAACATGTTAGTATTTCATTACATGCATCATAACTTAGTCGCTAAATTAAATTATTTAAACATCAGTTACATGTGGACTGGTTTGTCATTTACTATATATAATTGCAAATAATTCTGATCAGATCAGCACTTGTTGTTTGTAGTCCCTAATCATTTGACTTCATGTATTATGAGTAACGTAAACATGCAATATGAAAAGTGATAGCTCGTGACAGAAGAGGTAGATCATACAAATCTGTAAAGAATCAACGCACTGTAACTCCACAGGTCAATGGTAATGAATCAGTAGGTAGTTCTGTTATACGTACAAACCAGTAATAATATTCCACGAGGTATTGTCAGGCAGGCGTCACCCTGGCCTTGGCTTTATCAGTGCTGTTTCCAGGCAGTGTGCAGTCCTTCTGAACAACATGATGAAGTGCTGTGTCCTTATGTTAGCCCTTGCCTTCATTTCTCCTGTGAAGGCTAGGGAAACGGAGGTAGAGGAAGAGACAAAGCAAGATGCTGAAGAAGCCTTTTCAGATGAGATTACTGAAGACCAGGATGTTTTAGTGCTGAACAAGCACAACTTCCAGAGAGCACTAAAAGAGAATAAATATCTCCTGGTGGAATTTTGTAAGTAAGCAAGTTCATTTGTGTGCTTGAAAGTCAAAACAAGAAGAGACCTTTCTTTTCAAGTCATGTACTTGCAAATATCAGGTTGTACAACAAAACGGGACAGCTTGTGCTTCCAAACTTTACTTATTATAGTCAACTTGACATGCTCTGATGTGTGATAATACATTGCAGCAGCAGGTTGGTCTTAAATGCAGATCTTCTGGACACTATCACGGTGCCACAAGCGTCTTACTTCCGAACTTCATACTTAATTATACATTTAGCCAATTAAACAAAGCAAAATTTTCACTATTTGAAAATAATTGTGTTGGAACCAAATATAGCATTGATTAATTATAAATGGAATTTAATACTTTTACTTTATCTATACATAATTATAACTGGAATTATTTGCACCCTTGAGGACGAGGCCCGAGTTTCCAGAGTTCCTAGGAGGTATCATTAATTGCTTAAATAATATTCTTAAATAATAAAAACTGCAGTAATATACTGTACATGCTCTAGCAGCTTCTGAAAGATTCTGCACTGTTATTATGGTATAAAAATAAGAACCTGAGCTATCACAACTGCAATTCAGTGCTACTGCTGTGATTGCAACCCATTACATCTAGCAGCAGAAACATCCGCGGTGACCCTACAATATCTCATTATGCTTTAGAAACCCTTCATATTAAATGACTAGCATGAATCCATAATGCAGAAAACAAAACTGACATGCAATCTGGTTTTAATTACAAACACTAGAAATTCAGCAAAAGGGTACATGGCCGTCTATTGCTTCTTACATTGTTACAATTGGCCTGGCAGCCAAAGTAATGCATACAATAATTCTGAGCAAACAAAAAATATTATTCTCGAGCCAAGCTACATTATTTTTAAAGAAAAGATTTTAATATCATTTGTGTTTCATTTTTACAGCAGGAATAAATGCTTTACATTGTTGTATTTGCCCTCTTTGTTTTCTATGGTAGAGCATTCAACTGAAAAAAAGTTACAGAAAATTTTTGAAGGTTGAGAGTTTATTAGCTGATGTGTAACATTTTAGTTAATTGTTTATCTTGTGGTAAATATTTCTCCCAAAAGATGCCCCTTGGTGTGGACACTGTAAAAATTTGGCACCAGAATATGCCAGTGCTGCAGGACAGCTGAAGAATGAATCTTCTGAAATTAAACTTGCCAAGGTTGACGTCATCGAAGAGAAGGAACTTGGTTCAGAATTTGGTATCAATAGCTATCCAACATTAAAGTTTTTTAAGGAGAGTGACAGAAAAGCTCCCATTGACTACACGGGTAACATGATATGCTTACTGATATACTTACTGGATTCAGATCTGATGAACAATGAGAATGCTAAATGTAAAGATAGTTATGGGAAAGGGGAGTATCACAATAGATAAAGCGAATGAAGGGTGTGCACTGAATGATTTTTAAAAATTTTACCCTTAGTCCATTTGCTCTATGATTGGGATCACAATTTCTATGGTTATATTAATTGTTTTTAGTAGTGGAAGATAATATATACTACAATTTACAGGAAAAACTACCCTGAATCCATTCCTTTGTCAAGGAATATGTGAATCTTTGAGTACCCGTTTTGTTTTGAAAGAGGTGACCTCTTTCATGTCTTCTTGGCTTAGTTATTATCGGTTTCAATTAACTCTACTACAGCTGGTCACTTAAGCATGCTCAAACCCCTTTTAAGAATCTCAGTGGGGATCTCGCTTCATTGTAACTAACCAGTCTTCTTTTATGTGGTGCTCATCCATACATCCTAATCATCTAACATCTTCCAATGCTTCCGTGATAATCTATACGATTGCGCTCAGAGAGGTTGCATTTCCCTTAGTTGAAGCTAAAATGATTGCTACAGGCATGGATATTCTCTCTGGAATATCATTGGCACTTTACAAATATAGAGTAGAATAGACCAGGAACAGAATCCTGGATAAATTATTATTTATTTTATAGTATGGGGAACTCAGGAAGCTGACATTTTTGGGGTTGTCAGTCCTATCCTCAGAAGAACACTTCTGTTTCATTTCATAGACATCAATCATCTTTTTTGATAATACATTCATCCAGTTTGCATGGGTCTTTAGAACAGCCATTCATTTGTCAATTTCTATCTCTTTACCTATCAACTTTTGCATCTGCAAAAGATTTTCTAAATCATAATTCTTTATGATGTGACTAAGAAATTTTAATTGTCCTTTCCTGATTTTGGTGTTCTTTAGTTCATCTAAGTCTTGCTAGCAGCTGTTCATTTGTAGTGCATCTTTTCCAAGAAATCAAATCGTAACATGTCACTTAATCCATCCGCATTAAAAACTAACCTATCACAAGGTTGATTTCTTGTAATTTTTGTTTTCAGAAACTGATTTCTACTTAGAATAATCAGTAAAAGAAGTCATATCATTTAAGAGGCTTAAAATACAACATAAGTATGGACTGATAATTTTGGATTACTTGGGTCACAAGACATATTAATGTTCAGTTGATGCTTTATCTTCTTCCAGGGAAAAGAAATGCCAAAGGCATTATCAGCTGGCTAAAAAGAAGAACTGGTCCTAGTTATACATTCCTGGACAGTATAGCTGAAGTTGAAAAGTACATTAGCTCAGCTGAGGTTGTCATAGTTGGCTTTTTCAAGGTAATTATTTCATTTGCACAGAAATCTTGCACAATAAATGTATAGTTATTCAGACTTGTTCCTTTTACCTTGTTATTCATATGCTGGAATATTTTACAGAACTGATTTTACATTTCTTTATTGAGGATCTTGAAAATGATGATGTGAAAACATTTACAGAGACAGCAAATGATATGGTTGAAATACCATTTGCTATCACCAATGATGCAGAGGCTTTGGAAAAATACGGCATATCAAAGAATACCATAACATTGTTCAAAAAGGTAAGTCACACAAACTTTGCCCAATATTGCTGTTTTATTTGGAAAATCGATTAGCATTTAACAAACGCATCCTTGATTCAAAAGTAGAGTGCCTATCTATCAGTCACATCCCAAATTAAGCCAATTATACAGTCAGTTAATAAACCAAGTCTTTGCCAGTTTATTAGCTCCTCCCCACCTAATTGGACAATCTCTGAAGCAGTACAATCTAGTTTTTTGGTCAGTGCACAAAATATTTAGTAAAGTTTTTGAAGTGCAATAACAACGATGTAAGCAATCCAAATTGTGGAATTTTGTTTTGTTTTGAGTCATGCTTTTAAATTACTTCTGAAAAGAGCCATAACTCCAAAATTTATAGATTAAAATCACTTTGAGGAGTCCTGAGCAAAACATACTGACCTAAGTTAATTTTATTCAGAAGCGGATGTAAGCCACAGAGTGGAGGGAAGTAAGCTCTGACCTGTTGCCCATCACAGTAGATTGTGTGATCTCAGCCTTGGCTGCAAAGGAGTGATTTGTGCAGGAAGGTTACTGGATGAATGTGTCATTAATAAAGATGATTCATGTCAATGAAATGAAACAGGAATGGTCTTCTGAGGATAGGACTGGCAACCTCAAACTGAATATTTTTCCATAAAGGGAAGGAGATTTTGCATTGTCCAGATTCAAAATAAAGTTAACATGATTCTCTCCCTAACTTTGTAGAGAATTTCTCTTCTGCAGGACAACATGGAATTCAACAATGCCCCTTTTGCAGCAATCAATAAAGTAATTCAGTCTTCATTCACACAGTTTAAAACTTCAATATCAAAACTTCTTAAGGCTCTTGTTCCTGCACTGATCACCAATCTATTGTAACTTTAGTATTCTATAAATGTCAGATAGTGTATCAAAATTTGGAAAGAGAGAGGAAGTGACTAGGGAAAAAAGAGATAATTATTTTTAATGCTAGTTTCAGTTGAAATAAAAATGCCTATTAAAACAATGCATCTTAACTGTTAAATTAAAATATAAAAAAGTTGTGTAAAACTGTATCTTATTATTCATGTTCTTTTGAGTGTGGACTGAAATGAGACAAGTTGCTATAAAAATTAAGGATTGTTGAGCTTTTTCAAAGCAAGTTACCTGACATTCATTGTAAGTACCAGTTACACTGTTATTTGTTCAAGCAGTCAGTGCAGTCTAGTTGCAGATTAGCTATAGCCAAGGGATTCATATGAATGGAGATTCAGTCAACAGCAAGTAAGAAATTGGCCTGTGGACTACAGACTAGTTGTTATGATAATGATCTTCTGCCTGACAACAATGATATGATTGGCTCCCTGATAATTGAACAGCTTGTGGGTGTGAATATTTCATGAGAAGCCATTGGAGCTTGGAAAAGGAACGAGCTATCCTCTGCGCTGCATTAAAAAAAAATCTCATACCAGCAGGCCTTTTCCTTTCCATCATCAGTTGCTATAAGCTTTGGCTCTTAAACAATAAGTCGTAAGCATTATTAAGTACAAACTAGTTGCCCAGCGCCTCCTGCAAGCAAGTGAAAGAACCTGGAGAACAAAGAGCAAGGAGCAGCAACATTTGACATGCCAAATGATCAATCCAGTAAGCCTTGTGGACAGGGACCATAGAATCATCTTTGCAGTCTTCCCTTCCATCCTTAGCATGCAATTTTTTTTATTTGTTTTACTGGCAGTATGTATAGGGGGCATTTTAGAAATGGGTTGCAGTTTTAATCATTGGAGTGTTTATGCTGGCAGTTCATGATTGCTTGCCTGTAGCTAGAATCTATTTAATTATAATAAATACTAATCATTGTTAAGTTCAGAAACCAGGACCACATTTTCCATCAAACTTGTTTCTGGAGGACAGATAAATTGGGAATTTTGTGCACTTCTATATAACCTTTAAATTTTGTGACAATGTGGCAACAGCAGCCTTTGATTTTCTGTGTGCTACACAGTAAGACATAACAATTGATAATTATTGGATACGTTTGTACATTGAAGGAAGGAATACAGAAAACATGAAAAAATACAGTGTCTAATTAGACTTCTTTAAAAAAATATGAATTTTGAAGGCATACGAGCAAAATAGACATGAAGAGAGGATGAGAGAAAAACAGGAATAAGGAAACAAATTGGCGCTGATAGTGTTTGTGTCTGTTGAAGATTATGAGTAGAGTTGGGAGGAGTGGAGGGAGGACCAAGGGTAAAATGAGTGATAGAGAAATAAGCGGAAGGCAGAACATGTGGCTGACTTGCTTATGTCATTCAAATGGGAAGAGACACACATGGGAAGAGTAATTAAGGCTGAAGTGTAGCTCCAACAACACTCAAGACACTTGCCAACATCTGGGGACAAGCAGGCTATTTGACTGAAAAGCCATCCACCACCTTCATCCTTCACCTTCCACTGCTGAACAAAGCAGCATCAATGTGCACCATCCGTAAGTGGCACTGCAAAAACTCAGCCAATCTTTCTTCACAGTACCTCCCAAACTTCTGACTTTTACCAACTAAAAGGAAAAGGGCAGTTACCACCTGAATGTTGCTACTTACCATTCTGACTTGGAACTATGTCACTGCTCCTTCACCATTGCTGGGTCAAAATCCTGGAAACATAGAAAGATACAAAATTCGAGCAAGAGTGGGCCATTCAGCCCTTTAAAGCATGCTTCAACATTCAATCTGATCATGGTTGATCATCTAATTCAGTTCGATATTACTGTTTTCACTTGAAACTCTTTCACCCTTTAGCATGGAGAATTATATCTAACTCCTTCTTAGAAACATCAATGTTCTGACATTCTGATAAGGAGGCCAAAACTGCACACACCAGGTGTGCTGTCACCAAGGCCCTGTATAATTGCAGTAAGATGCTTCTGCTCCTGTATTTGGATCATCTCGCTGTAAAGACCAACATACCATTTGTCACCTTCACTACCTGCTGTAACTGCATACTTCCTTTCATTGAATGGTACACAAGGATGCTTAAGTCTCATTGCACCTTCCTCTTTCCCAAACTATTACTATTCAGACAATAAGTGATAATGGGAACTGCAGATGCTGTAGAATCGAAGATAACAAAGTGTGGAGCTGGATGAACACAGCAGGCCAAGCAGCATCTCAGGAGCACAAAAGCTGACGTTTCGGGCCTGGACCCTTCATCAGAGGATGAAGGATCCAGGCCCGAAACGTCAGCTTTTGTGCTCCTGAGATGCTGCTTCGCCTGCTGTGTTCATCCAGCTCCACACTTTGTTATCTACTATTCAGACAATAACCTGCTTTCCTTTTGTTTTGCTATGGAAATGGATAACATCACATTTAATCGCAATGTACTTCACTTATGCACTTGCTCAATTTGTCCAAGTCTTCCTTGAGCATCATTGCATTCTCTTCACAGTTTCCTTTTTCATCAAGCTTTATGTTATTTGGAGATGTTACCTTTATTTCCCTCATCGAAATTGTTAATATGTATTATGAATAGCTGGGGTCCAAGCACTGATCCCTGTAGTCACAATCTGCCATTCAGAAAAAGACCCATATATTCCTACTCCTTATTTCCTTTCTGTTTAACATTTCTCTACCCATGTTAATACACTAGCTCCAATCCATCCCTAACAGCACTTTCTCCAAGGTGATTATGGTTGGACAACAAATGACAGTCTACATGTGTGTCATGAACAAATATAAATATCTCATCATTGTGTCTAGTTGGCAAATTTTACTTGATAATTGTTTCTGTGAAGTGCCTTGGGACATTTTACAATGTTAAAGGTGCAGTATAAATGTGAATTGTTGTTTAAATCCAATGATGCATTCTGATTGAATTTAACTTTGACCTGAATTTCTCTTGGCAAACTCACAGGATATCAATTTGTAGACAATGTACGCCAAATTTATTTAAATATTTTGAAATAAAGCATGGCTGTATTTGAAAAAAAAGATAAAGAACTGCGGATGCTGGAAATCTGAAATAAAAACAGAAATTGTTGGAAAACTCGATGGCCCTGGCAGCTTCGGTGGAGAGAAGGCAGAGTTAATGTTTTGAACCCAGTGACACGTCTTCAGGCCACCTTGAAGTTATGCTTCTGTCTCCAACAGATTTCTGTTCCAATCCTTTTTCTTGTCCACTGTCAAAATTTTCATTGTTGGTGTGGTCTCCATCTTCAACTATCATTTACTCATTTCCCCTCCCTGTACCCTTCTCTAGCCTTTTACCAATGTTTTCGGAGCGAAAGTCAGACCTGTAGAAGGGTCACTGGATCCTAAATCTTAACACTGCTTTGTCTCCACTGATGCTGCCAAATGTGCTGAGTTTTTCTAGTAATTTCAGAATTTGTTCATGGTTGTGTTTGCTTGGACACATAATAACCTCAACTGCTGCTTTTTTTCAAAACTAGCTGTTCAAATTGCATCCAAGAAAGAAAACGATGGTTTGATATTTGTTGCTCATCTGATCCCGCTTATGATGTTGTGGCACCTGGTCTGGCACATTCTGGCCTGGCTGTGTGTTTACCTTCAAGCTGTGGCACCATTTTGTGGATGCACTTGGGACCTATTGTGATGTGATCTAGAAACAGTGGAGGTCTGAAGATACTGAGATTTCTGTTAACTGAAAGTATTGAGGATAAGGCAGGCATATCTAATTAGATGACAGATTAGCGGGTGAATAACAGAACAGGATCAATGACTTGAGAGTTCAACTCCCGTTCCCACTCTATGCTCCTATTTTTGAGACTGTGCTGATTACTGAAAGTGTTTGTTATTTGCTGATGTTTCAATATGAGCGGAGAGCCTACATACCTAAATTGTGTAGAAATACAACTTCCAGAAAATTAAGTAACTGTTTTTTGTGGATGAGATTGTATTACATCAATAGTGAATTCTCTGACTGATTCAAACTTATAACATGTTACTCCTGTAGTTTGATGATCAGCGAGCTGATTTGGAAATTGAAGCTGAATCTGGTTTGACCAAGGAGGATCTGAATAAATTTATCAGAGTTAATGAAATGCACCTTGTAACTGAATTCACTGAAGAGGTATGATGCATAATACTTTAGTCACTTTGTTTCTGAAACAAAGGATAATATTCAAAGCAAATAGTGCAGATGCTGGAAATCTGAAATAAAAGTGAAAACGCTCAAAATCCCCAGCAGAATGAACAAGGTCTATACAGAGAAGAAGACGAATGACATTTCACTTCTTTGGAACTCATTGGTTCTAAATGTTCCTGATTTACAATTCAAGTCTGTCAATTATACCAAATTGGAAGAAAATAAGTGATTCAGGCAGACAAGAACATCAGCCAACGCGAGCTACCACATTACAGTGGCCTCTCTGCTGGTTTTGAGTGTACAGAGGAGGGTGAGGTGTTGTGTTGACTCACTGTCCCCCAATTTTAGCCTGACGAAAGCCAATCTCCATGCCTAGTCTTTGAACCCGCCACCACACAATCCTTCCTCATCTACCTATCTGCTACTCAAGGATTTCAGGGTTACTAATCAGTCAACAGTCTTTACTTCTGAGGCAGTGCAGCTGCCCACAATGACCTCTTGGAGGCTTTAGGTAGGGAAGAACACTGCTGTCCCAGGAAATGATATACCTGGTGACCTCTTAGCGGGCTATATTGGTACAAGATGTGTCGGGATATCCTATTGATGGTTGTGTGGGCCATCCTGTACATTATGACATGGAGCACAAAACATTGAATAAAACATTAGACAATCTCAGCCATGGTGCTTAATGTGTACAGTGTTGAATCTGCAGAAGGCGATAGACTCCTGTCAGACATCAGTAGAGGCAGAGACAGAGATAACATAACAAAGTGTGTAGCTGGATGAACACAGCAGGCCAAGCAGAGATAACATTGCAGGTTGGTAAGCAGTGATCAGAATAGGGAAAAAGTTAAAAAAACGATGGATTTTAATCAGATGAAAAGATGGTGAAATAACAAGAGCAGGTCTGTGATAAAATGGACTCAATAATGATTATTTATCAAAGCAGCTGGTGGTGCAAAGTTAAAAGGAATAGTAATTGTTCTGTCACGAGCTGAAAACTAAATTTACTGAGTGACTCCCAAATGAAAAAAATGATCAACAAGATTCCACTTTATGGAAGCCAACGTAAAACAAATAGGAGTTAACAAGCAAATGAAATTCAAATAAAAAGGTATATTTCGTTTCAAATAGTTGATACAACAAAATATGCCAATACAGCCGTAAGTGCTCCCATCATTCCCCACAGACATGTGGCACCACTTGTACTTTCAAAATTCTCTAGCATAGCCCAGAACATAAGAACTCATAATTTCTCATTCAGTCGATTTGGCCATGAACCCTTTTTACCGGTAACCATGTTCTATTTATGATCACTGGAGATGATCATCACCTGAATAGCTTAGCCCTGCAGAACATTCACCTCAATAGTCTCAATGTCAGTGATCACCCCACAGACTCCTTTACTCCATGTTAATAAATCCCACAAAATGGATTGTTTGAATCTGGCAAATCTGAAGTGGAACATAGAACATAGAACATAGAACAGTACAGCACAGAACAGGCCCTTCAGCCCACAATGTTGTGCCGACCATTGATCCTCATGTGTGCACCCTCAAATTTCGGTGACCATATACATGTCCAGCAGTCTCTTAAATGACCCCAATGACCTTGCTTCCACAACTGCTGCTGGCAACGCATTCCATGCTCTCACAACTCTCTGCGTAAAGAACCTGCCTCTGACATCCCCTCTATACTTTCCACCAACCAGCTTAAAACTATGACCCCTCATGCTAGCCATTTCAGCCCTAGGAAATAGTCTCTGGCTATCAACTCTATCTATGCCTCTCATTATCTTGTATACCTCAATTAGGTCCCCTCTCCTCCTCCTCTTCTCCAATGTAAAGAGACCGAGCTCAGTCAACCTCTCTTCATAAGATAAGCCCTCCAGTCCAGGCAGCATCCTGGTAAACCTCCTCTGAACCCTCTCCAAAGCATCCACATCTTTCCTATAATAGGGCGCCCAGAACTGGACGCAGTATTCCAAGTGCGATCTAACCAAAGTTTTATAGAGCTGCAACAAGATCTCACGACTCTTAAACTCAATCCCCCTGTTAATGAAAGCCAAAACACCATATGCTTTCTTAACAACCCTGTCCACTTGGGTGGCCATTTTAAGGGATCTATGTATCTGCACACCAAGATCCCTCTGTTCCTCCACGCTGCCAAGAATCCTATCCTTAATCCTGTACTCAGCTTTCAAATTCGACCTTCCAAAATGCATCACCTCGCATTTATCCAGGTTGAACTCCATCTGCCACCTCTCAGCCCATCTCTGCATCCTGTCAATGTCCCGCTGCAGCCGACAACAGCCCTCTACACTGTCAACGACACCTCCGACCTTTGTGTCGTCTGCAAACTTGCTGACCCATCCTTCAATCCCCTCATCCAAGTCATTAATAAAAATTACAAACAGTAGAGGCCCAAGGACAGAGCCCTGTGGAACCCCACTCACCACTGACTTCCAGGCAGAATATTTTCCTTCTACTACCACTTGCTGTCTTCTGTTGGCCAGCCAATTCTGTATCCAAGCAGCTAAGTTCCCCTGTATCCCATTCCTCCTGACCTTCTGAATGAGCCTACCATGGGGAACCTTATCAAATGCCTTACTGAAGTCCATATACACCACATCCACAGCTCGACCCTCATCAACTTTTCTAGTCACATCCTCAAAAAACTCGATAAGGTTTGTAAGGCATGACCTACCCCTCACAAAGCCGTGTTGACTGTATTTGATCAAGCCATGCTCTTCCAGATGGTCATAAATCCTATCCCTCAGAATCCTTTCTAACACCTTGCAGACGACAGACCGGAGACTTACTGGTCTGTAATTGCCGGGGATTTCCCTATTTCCTTTCTTGAAGAGAGGAATTACATTTGCCTCTCTCCAGTCCTCAGGTACGACTCCAGTGGAGAGCGAGGATGCAAAGATCTTCGCAAGTGGCGAAGCAATTGCATTTCTCGCTTCCCAAAGCAACCGAGGACAAATCTGGTCCGGGCCTGGCGACTTGTCAATCTTAATGTTTGACAAAATTTTCAGAAGTGATAGTAGTAAATTCATAATCTCTGCCGAACAGCATTTTTGACTTTCTGTCCTATTCAAATATAACAATAACAATAATAAAAACACATACACACACACACACACGATCCTGAAAAGTTTCCTATTTGTTTCTTCATTTGTCTGCAGATTTCTCATATGTCTGCAGAGTTTCCTGCCTAACTTCCCTTGTGTTGGTATTGCTTCCAGGTCAAGGAAAATCAGGTCACATGGATTGTTTTTATTATCAAAGTAAATTAAAGTTTATCTTTTTACAATTAATATAAACTAAGCTCACTTTCAAATATTCTTAAAAACAATTACAGGTTCTGCAATCATTTTTAATGAAATCCTTTACGATCCTGCTTCTGTGCTAAAGGACATTACTAAACAAGTAAGGAAACAAAAGATAGGTCTGAAGAAGCTGCAAATGGTAGCATACTGAAAAGCAGTTCTGTGAAAGAGATAGAAAAGAATAAAACAGAAACAGAGAAAGAAATGGAAAATAATTATCAGCATTTCCTGTTTAAAATTATTGAACTCAATGTTAAATCTGGATGCCTGCAAAATGCCTACCAAAATAGCAGGAAATTCAATACGTGTTAATAAAGTGTGAAGCTGGATGAACACAGCAGGCCAGGAAATTCAATACTGACCCTTTTGCCTCTTCTCTCCACAACATCCAAGGTTCCAAACAATTCCACCAGGTGAACCTGTGATTTCCTTGTACTTGTCCAATTTAGCACTCACTGTACCCCATGAAGCCTGCTGTATGTTGGAGAGATCAAGAGAGATTGCATAACTGCTTTGGTATAAACATGACATTGAATGTCTGATTGTCTGCCATTTCAATTCTCCACATTGGACTTGCTCTGACCTCTCTCTGTTTTTAGCTTACTGTGGTCTTCCACTTAATCTCAATGCAAGCTTGAGGAATAATATTTCATCCTTTGATTAGTCAATGTGTTTTTGCTTTTTTTTAAGATTTAGCGCTATGAATAATTGGGGAAGGTGATGTTTTAATGTGCATCTTTGAATTGATAGAATAAATATTGAAGGATCTTTTGTAACATGCTTTTCTATTAATATTGATTGTCTTTTCACGAGAAAAAAATTTAATATTGCATTCTACAGTTAATATTTTATCAAGCTGTCATTCACAATTACAGAATAACGCTAAAATATTTGATGCTAAAATTGACAACCACATCCTGTTGTTCATCAACAAAACAATTACAGAGCATAACCAACTCCTGAAGAACTTCAGAGACGCTGCAGCTTCCTTCAGAGGCAAGGTATAGAACCCTATCATTCAAATCCCACAACTATTTCCCAATAAACCATTTACAAATTTTTAAACTGAAATGTTTTCCCTCATCTTCATTCTGAAATGTTTAAAACTCCATGAAGCTTTTACTGGTTTTAAATTCAAGCCATTTCAAAGATACATTTTTATATCTAAATCTGAGGATCTGTTAACTGTGTTCATGCACATGGGATAGGGGTGGGGGTGTCTGCATGGAGCATGGGGATCTTTCTGACTGATATGTTCATATGGTCTGATGATGTTAATCTTGCTTATTGCATTAGATAGCGTTTCGATCACCCAGAATGTCAAACACTAACACTTAACACTAACTTCTTTTTAGATCAAGCTATCAACATTTCTTAGTTTGCTAAACTCGAGAATGACAAAAAAGATAAAAGTGAAAGTAAGACAGACAATTGTTTCCTCATGCTGTGATTCTGAAGAAAAGCCATGCTACCAACCAGTCTTTCAAAGATTAGACTCCATCCAAACATTTCTTTTCTCTTTTTCTCAGATCCTTTTTGTTTCTATTGAAATGAATGGTGACATTGAACATGTGCTGGGGTACTTCTCTGTGAAGAAAGGCGATGCACCAACAATACGGTTAATTAACATCAGCAGTATTAAGAAATACAAGTTTCCATTTGATGAAATTACCACAGAAAATGTGAAGGCCTTCTGTCAGGATAGTCTTGATGGAAAGCTTGAGGTACTCTCTCCATTATTAGATTTCTATTTAATATTTCACTTTTGACAGGAATTGAGAGATTAAGAATTTCTACCCAGAACATTGAAAGATGTTAACTTCCACATCTTTGATATGGATAATTTGAAGACTTTGTTCATAAGTTGCATTTCAGTTCAGTCAAATCAAGTTTCAGCAGTAAACTATTACATTTACAGCAGTAAGTTGTTGAAAATTTGAACAGGCTTCAGAAGCTAAATTAGTCAGTCATTTACTAGAATTGGTTGTCATCAGTTTAAAATCTATTCCCACTTTATCTTTTGTACTGAAGGTTTCCTTAATCATTTTAGCCTTATCTCAAGAGTGAAGACATTCCAGAGGACTGGGACAAAAATCCTGTGAAAGTTCTGGTTGGAAAGAACTTTGAAAAAGTTGTTTTTGATGAGACTAAGAATGTGCTTGTTGAATTCTGTAAGTACTGGTCGTGCATTTGCAGATATATCTTTGGACCATCAATTCTATCTACTTGAAATGTAGAATTGTTTTTGCATATAGAAGATCACGAGATGTGCCCCCTAAATTCATTCAAAATAATTGCTTTTCCAAACAAAGAATGCATTCTTTTATTGGAATTTGTATTTTGTTTGAATATAGCATTACAATTACTACATGGACGAAGCATATTCTAAACAAACTCAGTGGTAAAAATATGTATTAAAGCTTGCTAAATATTGCCTCACAAAGGCATTCCTACTTTTAGCACTGTTGCACATCCTTAATTTTTCCTTGAAGGGGTAGACTGCAGCTCGAATTTCATTGTTGGACTAGATGAGAAGTATGACAGAATTTCATGTTCAGTTTGAAAGGAGAAATGGGCGTCCATAACAAGTGTTTTGAACCTAAATGTAGGTAACTCGGAGGGTGCGTAGGCAGAGCTGGACAAGTTGAATGATTTGGGAGACTAGCCTAAAAGGTAGGTCACTAGAGCAGTGACAGACATTTAAGGTGCTAATTAATAAGTCAGCAATGATATATCCCTGCCAGAAAGAAAGGCTCTTCCGGAAGGATGCACCACTCATACTTTATTAGAAAGTTCAGGAATGTGTTAAATTGAAACACCTTACAAACCTGTAAAGTTAAGTGATAGGTTAGAGGATTGGACAAACTTTAAGAAATATCAAAGAATGACATAACAAAAAAAGTAGGAAATAAATGCTCAGCAGCTCAGAACTTAAATATTGTTAAAAGGAAACCTGAAGTTGAAGTTTTTTTTGTCTTCCACTCATCAGAACTAGGACACAAAAAACAGATGAACTAAAAGGACATCACTCAATACAAAATGAGAAAAGGATGTTAATTTGTTGTGTCAGTTACGCATTGTCTGGGATAATAAAGTGTGAAGCTGGATGAACACAGCAGGCCAAGCAGCCTCTCAGGAGCACAAAAGCTGATATTTCAGGCCTAGACCCTTCATCAGAGAGACCCGAAACGTCAGTTTTTGTGCTCCTGAGATGCTGCTTGGCCTGCTGTGTTCATCCAGCTTCACACTTTATTATCTTGGATTCTCCAGAATCTGCAGTTCCCGTTATCTCTGACACATTGTCTGGACTGTCTTCCCAAGTTAGCCAGGAGGCTGGGGCGTGGTGAGTTATCAGAGGTCTGTGATAGAAAGATTGGGTAATCAATTCTGCGGTTCGGAGGCAGCATTCTAGAATGCATGGGTGATAATCATAAAGGGGCTCAACTCAATATGTTATGGTGGGAAACAATAGCGCATTGGAGGATTCAGGTTACAGCAGGAGGGAGGTTTCATCTCCACTTTGGCTTTGATGGGGGCACAGTGCAGCACGGTAATTGACATGGCTAAGGTATGGGGCTGATGAGCAGGCTATGAGGTCAGGAGATGTTGTGCAATAACAGAGGCATGGCTCAAGGAATTAAAAGCCTGGGTTTTAAATATTACTAGGAATGATGTGTTCATTGGAGACATTATTGCAGCAGTGGAGAAAGAGGACATTTGGAGACTTCAAGAACAGAATTGATTTGGTTTGATCAAAGAAATAAACAGGGTGCAGTCACGTTTATCAGTGTAATCTATAGGCCACACATTAATGGAAAGGATGTAGAGGAACAAATCTACAGGGCAAGTGCAGAGATGCACATACATCAACAGAATAGTTATAATGGGGGCCTTCAATTACCTAAACTTAGACTGGAATTGCGGTCATGTTAAGGGCACGGATGGTCAAGCATTTCTACAGTAAGTTCAGGAGAATTTCTTACAGCAGAACGTGCTTGGTCCAACAGGAAAGGAGATACTGCCAGACTTGGTCCTTTGGAATGAGATGGGCCAAGTAGATCAAATGGCAATGGGGTCACGTTAATAAGACAGAAATCATTGTATCATTGGACTTTAGAATGATGGTAGAAGTGCTAATGGTCAACCCACAGTAACTAACCTAAGGTCAGTTAGCTCAGTTGGCTGGATGACCGATTTGTGATGCAGAGTGATACCAACAACATGGGCTCAATTCCTGCACTAGTTGATGTTACTATGAAAGGACTCTTATCTTCAACCTCCTCCCTACAGGTGAGATATGATGGCCCTCAGGTTAAACAGCCACCAGTAATGGGTAGGATGTTAAAGGGTATGCTGGAGTAAAGAGTGTATGGGTGTATACTTGCATAAGCCATTAAAGGTGGCTGGACAGGCAGGGAGAGCTTTTAATGAAGCATGCAGCAATCTAGGCTTCAGTACAAGGTGCTTAAAGTACATGAGAAAAGAGATTAGATTGAATTTATACAATATACTTGTTAGATCTCAGTTGGAGTATTGTGTTCTGGGTACATATTTTAGGAAGGGAAGAAATGCAGAGCAGTGTGCAGTAGAGATTTTCAAGGATGATTCCAGGAATGAAAAACTTCAGCTATGAGGATAGACTGGAAAAGTAAGGATTATTTTCCTTGGAGAGAGAAAAGTCAAGAGAAGATTTATTTGAAGTTTTCAAAACCATGATGGGCCTAGACAGAGTGGGTAGGGAGAAATTGTTCCCATTTATAAAAGGATCAAGAACAAGAGGGCACACGTTTAAAGTGTTTTGCCAAAAAAATGCAAGGTAATAAAAAAAACCTTTTCACACAGCATGTAGTTAGGAGATGGAATACAATGCCTGGGAGTGTGGTGGAGGCCAGTTCGATTGAGGCATTCAAGAGGATATAAGATGATCCCTTAAATAGGAAAGCATTCAGGGTTAAGGGAGAAAGGTGGATGGGCAATAAGTCCAAATGTTCAGAAAGCCTGTGCAGACGCGATAGGCTGAATGGTATGCTGCTCCATAACAACAATTTTATTCTGTGACTAAATAAAAAAATTGGTGGGAACATGTGGAATTTCAAAACTGATGGGTTTGCGAGATAGACAGTACTGAAAATAACAAATGCAGGAGATCACTGCAGGTCAGACAACATCCCTTGGAGAGACAGCAAGCTAACATTTCGAGTCTAAATGACTCTTCATCAGCACTGGTGAAGTGTGAAGGGGTCAGCATTAATGCTAAAGTTAGGGAAGGGGATTGTAGGGATGGTGGGCTGTAGAATGCAGGTGGAGAAAAAATGTTGCACTTTGCTTTGTGAAGCACAGTTTTGGTTGCTTTCCATCCCTATCTGAATTTCTAATTGCACTGGAAATGTACAATGGCTGGCCCCACAACTTAAATGGGTGGAATAAGTAGATTTATTCTACCGGAGCACACAGTCTCTATTTGTGAGCAATGTGATGCTCTTGAAGGCATTACTGTATCAATCAGGCACTTTCAGAGTATAGTTTGAAATATTTGTAATCATGGTGTCCCAAGTACAAAATGCACACACAGTGCAATTGTGTGGGATATATATCTCAGGTCACGAGCAATCTTGACCATCTCTTTGGCCATCACAAGTTCATCAAATTCATCTCTGTAAAACAGAAATAATCACAGGCAGCCCTAGAAATGTCATCTGTGAGACTACAACTCAAAAATTCAATCCAAAATCTCATTCAGAGACCGTAGGAACTGCCGATGCTGGAGAATCTGAGATAAAAAGGTGTAGAGCTGGATGAACACAGCAGGCCAAACAGCATCAGTGGATGCTCCTATGAAGCTGCTTGGCCTGCTGTGCTCATCCAGCTCTACACCTTTTTATCCCAAAATCTCATTGGTTGCTCAAGGACCGGAGTTGATTTCCTCTCACCTTGACCTGTAAGTATTTGCGGGCATGTGACGCTCTCACATTAAACATTGACAAGAGGTTGCGTAGTGCTGGGAATTAGGAAATGATGAGTACTACCCGAGATAGGGTTCCAACATGGGGCTAAGGATGATTAGCCTGTGTAGCTTTGAATCTTCTAGCTGCACTTAAAACGAGAATCGATCAATCAGGTGATAATGGAAAGAAGCAATACATTTACAATTGTGTGATTCTATTTGCAATTAAATTAATGCTACCATTGCGCTCAAACTCTTCTTTATTATTTCCCTCCTGCTACATGTACTATGAAGGTCTGTTTGTAGCTGGCAGCAATTGACTCGGTGCAGAGCTGGGCTTTAAATAAAGCACTAGTGGTGGGTATCCCTGAGGTCTCAGCAGCAGGGAGCCCATCTGCTGGTGGTGAGCACATGATATTGTGATAGTAGGCTGTTGAGGTGTGGTATATATTTAATGAGGTGAACAGTATAAAATTGTGTGCTACAATTCAGCAGAATGTCATGGAGAGAAACACTCCATGAATCTCCCCGAAATTGACTCTTAGCTGAGTTTTGGTGAAATTCAGCCAAGGTTTCCCTTTCTAAGGACCTTTTTTTTCTCCTTCAGAGGATTGAGAGGGAATGGAATTATTTTACTCAGAAGATAGTGAGGTTCAGGTCTTGACATTTATTTAAGGCTGAGATAGATGAATTCTCCATAGGTAAGGAAGGTTAGGGTTATGAGCAGCAAAGTAGAAGTAAGACCACAATCAGACCAGCCTTGATCCCAATGAATGGTGAATTAAGCTTGAAGGACCAGAAGCTCTACTTCCATTCCGTAACACCATGTTCCTTCTGCCAGCTCTTGATTTTTCAACTTCTTTCAATTATATATTTTAGAAACCATAAGTCAGCACACAGTAATACAAAAGGATTAATTTAGAACAGCGTGCCATTTTAAACATCCACACCCTGTGCCATTGATGTAACGTGACTGCAGTGCATTCTACTTTCATAATGTACAGGAGGAGCAGCTTGTTTAGGCTTCTGAGCTTTCAGCCTCTTCCTAATGAAACAGCAAAGGCTGCAAGCCCATGGGATCTCCAATATATCTACGTTCTCCTCTAAGTCGCACAACATCCTGATTTGAACATCGATCACCGCATCTTCATTGTCGCTGGTTCAAGATTGCAAGAATTCCTGACCTAAGACAATGGGAGTACATGTATATTTGTTCACTAGCAGATAAAGATCAACACATTCTCAAAGTCAGTTAGGGGTTCACAATAATTGGTCTTCTAGTGACACCCAGATCCCCAATATTGATATGTACAAATGTGCTTTAGAAAAAGAGTAGAAATCCAAAAGATATTTCTTTGTTTATTCTCGTTAAAATTGGAAATTCCAATTAGTTTTAAATAAATGATTCCATCTTTTCCTGTAAACTCTGTAATTTCATCTTGTGCAATGACCAGAAAAGAAGTTCCTTTTTTAGACATTGGCCTTTTCTTCTGCTCATCAACTTAATTCTTTTAGCATCTCCTGATGTTGAATGAGACATTGAATCACTGTCTTTGTGCTATGAAATTAAGTGGCATTGCAATTCCATTAGCCTGCATCATTGGAGCCTGTTGGCTTAGCTGGGTTATTAATGAGGTATCACCATGATATCAGGAGTTGAAAAATTCAGTTTAGTAAGGGATGGTCAATTCCATAATTTGCATTGAAATCAGCCCATCTGATTACAATTGATGTTGACTATCCCATTTATTCTTAAAAGAATGACAGCTTGCATGCAAAACAAATGTAGGGACAACCAAAATATCAGAGTTGTGTGACAAAAAATTCATTGAAACATCTCTGGATCCGTTGAGACAATAAACTTTGTCCAACAATCTTCCAAAATTCCAGTTATTCTGCATTTTGTCATTGGTTAGGAAGTAAAGCTTACTCATCTGTACACAATGAGGTTGATTTTTATGGCATTTTTCTTGATTTTCTTATGGGATATGCCTATTGCTGTTGAGACCAGCTTTTGTTGCTCATTCTAATTGCCTTGAACTGATTTCAGAATGTAGTTAAATGTCAATTAGATTGTGGTGAGCCTAAAGGCCAGACCAGTTGGGACAGTAGGTTTCTTTCTCTAAATGATGTTAGTAAACCAAGTAGATTTTTTTTATGACATTCAACAATTGCTTTTATAGTTATAGCTACTGAGACTAACTTTATTTTAAGATTTTTAATTCATTTACTTTAAATTTTGCCATGGTACAATTGACCCTGTGTCCCCAGGGCATTAGCTTGTGGATTATTAGTCTAGTGCCATTGTCTCGATGTCACCTTGTTCCCAGTTGTTCCTATTTTGCAAAATATCCATGTCAACTGTTGGGTAGTAATGGATAAAATGAATTGGTGGACTGAAGGCCTGAAGGCTGAGTCTGTATAAACCCTTGTATCAAGGGTAATGGAGAGAGAAGCAAGAAGCTCCTGTTTGAAATAGCGGGATTTTTTATTTACATTTGGATATATGGGATGACAAGGGTCACCACATTTGTGGATGTTGAATGTTCTCTGTGGAAATAAAATTAATAAGTGTCCGGGGTGTACCAGAACTGTGAAATCATCCAGAGATTCATTTAAAAGCCACAGAAATAAGGTTGGACTGTTTTAACTTTCTCTATGTTTGTTTTCTGCTGGCATGGATTATTGCTGACCTTATACATGCATTGTTTAGCAAGCTTATTTTCCTCTGTCAGGACAATGCTGCACTCATTAAGATTTCTAACTGGGAATCCACTACCTCACCTTCTGGAAGACTCAAGTTGAACTCTTAGGTTTGTCTGTAACAGAGGGCTTCTGTGGCCATTTTCTGGCATTCAACTATTTCCTCATGCAGATAGAGGAGCAAACACTTCACTCTAGCAAGTAAACACAAAATGTAAAGACTTCCTTCATCTTCCTGCATCTACCCTTCTCCCATCCCTATGCAATATGCCTCTCCCCCAATCTAATTCAGTGCCTTGCCAACCCCTCCCCAGTGTGATAATGGACTTATCTGGATTTGATGGCATTCCATGGTTCCTCTTTATCCAGTACCTCCTGCAGTGCCAACATTGATCACTGATGGTGCCTGCTGGCACCCAATTGGTCAGCAACTCGCTGCGGCAGGACTTGCTTCTAGAAACGGACTGAGATTCCTCTTCATATGAATTAAATAGCTACGCCTGAAAAAGTAAAATTGGGTGGATGCGTCCAAGTGGAGGCCAAATTGATGCTGGGTGTGGGGAATTACCCTCCACGCATAATTCCAGCCCATGGTGACTGAATACTAATAACCATTATTGAAGAATGGTCGCTAGTTAATACACTTTGGCACACAGATTTCCTTCCTATATGATAGGCCTTACTCTTTCATACAACATGATCAGTCCAGTATGATGAAGAGATCACCGTTGTTGACAATTGGTGCTGTAATTTTGCCTTACAGATGCTCCCTGGTGTGGCCACTGTAAAGAATTGGCTCCTATCTGGGACCAGCTGGGTGAGAAGTACAAGGATCATGAAAATGTTTTAATTGCTAAAATGGATGCCACTGTTAATGAGGTTGAATCTGTTAAAGTGCAAGGATTTCCGACGATAAAATATTTCCCTGCTGGATCAGGAAGAAAGGTCTGTTCATGTTCACATTCAGAAGACAACTGGCGAAACTATTTTGACTGCCTCCTGCCTGTCATCAACACATAATGACAATGTGGACAATATGTATGAGTGTCCAACCATTCACATCAATGGTTGAACAGTCATGCCCAGTGACTACTTTGATTTTAAAGGCCCAATAATGAGAAAGGATGGGAAATTATCCCTTATATATGACAAATCATTTTTGTTAGTGTTTTTTAATAAAATTACTGTGGCAAAAATCAAAATCATCTGCACTGCTGAAACAATGCATGAGTAAAAAATGGTCTCAGGAAGTAATTAACTTATTCAAAGTATTAAACATTGATAAAATGACAACTCAACCCAGAGAATCTCCTAGAAATACATGCTGGAACCAACATTTCAAGGGAGGTTATGACAGCTACTTACAAGATAAAGTAAGATAAACTGATCTCTTAATTTTCTGTCTCTGGAAACAGTGGCACTTGGTGTGCATAGAAAAAGCTGCAGAGAAAACTTTTATCAAGGAACAAAGAACAAATTTCACGGTGCAGAATTTGTTGATATCTCTCTGAGACTGTGATGGGCTTTGATGAGTGTTCAGATTGTAGGAAATCTCTCTTTTTGCATCCCCCAAGAGCAATTTGCTTGTTTATGCACCTGCACCTTGGAAGGTGGCCCTGCATTTTTAAGCAGTTTGTTTAGTCTCAGTCCAATTTTCAAATGTTCCAACTAGCTGAATGTTTTGGAAATTATAACAATGGGGATGAGCCCCATGACAAGAATTAGTAATTAGCAGCTAATCTTTTTTCCATGGAGTAGGAATAGGACAGTTGACAAAATTATTGAGAATGATTGATTGATGTGGTCCTGCCAATTAGGCCTTTCACCAGTCTAATTGCTAGCCACCTGAAATACCTACCTAAGTCAGGTAGAAGCCCTTTTAAAATGAAAAACATCAATATGATCTTGATTGCTGTTGTCATATGCAAATCGGAGGAGTATGCATTATGAATCCTTTGGCAAGTATCAGCTGACAGTTAGTTGGTTAAAAGCCAGCAGACATGTTTAATTTATTGTGGTAGCACCAAGAGAAGCAGGCGTCTACCTTCATAAAGCCCCTGCATTCATGAGAATAGATGCCCTATCCCACATCACCATTTACTGACCTGGAGGTTGAACTTGATTGTCAAATGTTACAGTAAGCCTGAGGGGTCAGTTGCTAATGGTCTTCAAAATGGAGTAGGCCTCCAAATATTACCAAATAGGCTCTGATGGAGCTCTCATAATGTGAAGATCACTCTGGGAATAAATGTATCCAGTAGCACAATCGACTTGACTTTGCAATGACCTGTGTATATCAGATGGCGATAGGATTGGTCTCTTACTGCAGACTTTAGTACAAAGGAATCAATTTGTCGACTAAGATTATTTCATATTTTCACTGAATACCATATTAAATGTTACATGGTCATCTCTTTTTACATTCAAGTAGTGTGTAATAAATTCCAAAAATTGCATGTTACTTATTTTGCAGATGATTGACTATGAAGGAGCAAGGGATCTGGAAACATTTTCAAAATTTTTGGACAATGGTGGCAAATTACCTCAAGAAGATGAAACAGATAATAATGATGAACTGGTCAGTATATTCTATATTCAATCAACAGTGATTTTCTTGAGGCCTATTTACTCTCCTCAAATACACATTGTTCCAATGATTAATATTTTCTTCTAAATATTGTAGGATATTGATGATATTCTTAAGACCAACAAAACAACAGTGCACCGTACAACTGGCGAGGATGCTACCAGTGAAGCTAAGAAGGATGAATTGTAGTCTCTGTCCTTCAAGATTCAATTGTATATCTTGATACATAGCTAGGCACAAAACTGTACCATGGCCTTGATAATACCAAAGGTTTCACCAAGGTCGATCATTTCAAGTTGGGAAACTATTATTCTAATAAATTGGTTGTTCATAGCACTACACATTGTAACACAACAAAAGAATTGGGAAAAAGGATTTTTTTTACCATTAACATGAAGGAAAGTCTTTTCTAAGTAATAAACAATTTACTCTCTAAGACCATAGAATTGGTTTCATCTGTTCATGTGTTTGAATGCACTGCACCTACTGGGCTGGTTGAATAGGAGAAAATTGGATAGGGAGAATGTATGATGGCCTAAATGGCTTTCCTCAAATTTTAATTATTGGGATGTGATTTTAAATATGATTTGTTATAGCCACTCCAGACCATTAGCTTTTTCTTGCTGTCCACGCCCAGGCAATCTTTACATCATCACCTGATTGATTATCATAGTAGCTGAGGGACATGAGGCTGTTTTCATTAGAGAGAAGAAGGTTAAGAAGTGACTTAATAGAGACCTACAAGATAATCAGAGGATTTGATAGGGTGGACAGTGAGAGCCTTTTTCCTCGGATGGTGATGGCTAGCACAAGGGGACATAGGTTTAAATTGAGGGATGATAGATATATTACAGATGTCAGAGATAGGCGCTTTACTCAGAGAGTAGTAAGGGCGTGGAATGCCCTGCCTGGAACAGTAGTAGACTCGCCAACTTTAAGGGCATTTTAATGGTCGATGGATAAACACATGGATGATAGTGGAATAGATTTTTTCATTCAGATTGAAGTTTCAGGAGTTTGATAGTCTCTTTCTTGATTTATTGCGCAATGGGGATGATAGTGGAATAGATTTTTTCATTCAGATTGAAGTTTCAGGAGTTTGATAGTCTCTTTCTTGATTTATTGCACAATGGAGCTTAGATTTTCTCTACTCCAAGTAACCCCTTCACAATACCAAACAAACATTCCTGATCTGGAGCTTTCCACTAAAACCCTTACACTGAGGTAGCTTATTTCCTAACTGTTCTGAACTGTCTCCCTTCTTCAGGAAAACTGTGCTCTTACATTTAACTCCCACCAGGAATTCTGCAAACTAAAATCAGAGCATTCCAAGCTATGAGTCTTTTACCTAAGCAAAGCAAAAAAATGCTTATTCTTCTAAACTGAAAGCTAGATAATATTTTTCAATGCTTACTCCATCCAATCGTAAAACCATGCAAACCAATTCCCATCCACACCAGAAACTATCTCTCTCATACTGGTGTAACCTAAAAAAGGCTCCAGAGATATTGACAAGTTATGCATTAAAGGTCCTCAGAACACAGACCAAAATCCATATGCTGCTAACTCTAAACCCAAGTGACAAAATAAATAGTATTAAAATGTATTTAGATCACACATTTTGCATCACACTGCTAACATCTATTGGAAATTGGGATCAATAAGTCATGAGGAAGGATCACTCAGCCAGAAACGTTAATTCTGATTTTTTCTTCACAGATGCTGCCAGACCTGTTGAGCTTTTTGAGCTGCTTCTGTTTTTATTCTTGATTTACAACATACCCAGTTCTTTTGGTTTTTATCAATAACTCCTGTCTGATTTGTTATGACTAATGCTGCACTGCTGTATTAAGCTGAAGTTGATATTCCTCTAGCTCATTGTCATCATCTTCAACTTTGAAAGACTGCTGCTACTCTCCCACCTCTTCAGCTCCCATCAGATCCACTCTTTGCTTGTTCTAGTTGTGCAGAAGCACAGCACACAAGGATTGCCTAGCACATTCTGTCTGGACTGGACTACAGACCAATCCAAGAATTAGTCACCCATTATCAGAAGGCATATTGTCTTCTCTTGTTAGAAGAATGGGCTGCATTCTATCTACACTAAGTCTCAGTCAGGGGATCATATCAGCAGAGCCCCAATAGCCATGATTGCACGAGGTAGTCCTTGTCACCCAGCAACCATCCTTGTAAGACTTCCAATCCTTGAAATGAAGTAGGAGCTGCAAGTTCTCAAGGATATAGGCTTCATGGTGCCTTCCATTGTATTTGGTGCAGACCTCTAAGATGTGGTGAGGATAATCAGAGATGACATGTACATGCTGGGAATCCAGTTATTTTGGCAAAGCTTACAGCCCAAGCTGCAGCACTGATGTTAATACTATGCAAGCAGGCTGAAACATGTGTTCTGGCACAGAATGCATTAGTAACAGCTTGATGCATCTATGGACTGACACTTGAGACATCCTGCACAGTTCCCCAGTGGATCCTTGGAAGCAGAAGTTGCACAAAAAATCAGTCACCATGGGATATCCAGTGCTTCAGATTCCAGGTCCCCCTCCAGCAGATGATACAGCTCTGAGATGATGTTCCAGGTTATCCTCAGCCTGCAGTGACAATGCCTCTCGTTCATTTAGAGGAAATGGCATTGAGGACAATAGACTCTGGGATTCCTATACTTCCTGCACATTCTGACAAGTCCAATAACTGTGATCTCCTCATGTGGAGGTTGTTTGGCAGTAGCCCTGGTTTGCTGTTGCATCTGTTCCTCCTCAATGCCATGGCACCATTCTTGTACAGTGACAACAGTGAAGATAACCCCAGCTGCAACACAGTCTGGAGCTGGAGGAGCACAGCAGGCCAGGCAGCATCAGAGGAGCAGGAAAGTTGACCCTTCTTCAGAAATGGGAGTGGGGGAAGGGAGCTCTGTAATAAATAGAGAGAGGAGGGGTGGAGTAGGGGAAGCTAGGTGGGATGATGATAGGTGAGTGCAGGTGGGCAGTGGTGGGGATTTGTCAGTGAGGTGGGAGGAGTGGATAGGTGGGAGAGAAGATGGACAGGCTGTGTCAGGTCAAGGATGTGGAGATGAGAGGGATGCTTGGTCATGTGATGAGCCCAGGGATGGGGAGATTTTGAAACTGGTAAAGTCCACTTTGAGACCACTGGGTTGTAGGCTCCCAAGGCAGAATATGAGGTGCTGCTCCTCCAGTTTCTGGGTGGCATCATTGTGACACTGGAGGAGGCCCAGGATGGACATATTGTCCATGGAGTGGGAGGGGCAGTTGAAATGGTTCACAACTGGAAGGAGTTGCCAGTGGTCACGAACAGAGCTCAGGTGCTCTACAAAGCGGTCTCTGAGCCTCTGCTCGGTCTCACCGAGGTAGAGGAGGCCAGATCAGGAGCAGTGGATGCAATAGACCACATTTGTGGATGTGCAGGTGAACCTCTGCCTGATGTGGGAGATATTTTTGGGCCCTTGGATGGAGATGAGGGGGGAGGTGTGGGGGCAGGTGTAGCACTTCCTGCTGTTACAGTGAAAGGTGCCGGGGTGGTGGGGTTAGTGGGTAGTGTGGAGCGGATGAGGGAGTTGCCGAGAGAGTGGTCCCTGCGACAAACAGACAAGGGTGGGGATGGAAATATATATCCACAACCCACCTCCTTGACCTGACACAACCTGGCACAACCCGTCCACCTTCTCTCCCACCTATCCACTCCTCCCACCTCACTGATCAATCCCCACCACTCCGTACCTGCACTCACAGATCACCATTCCACCTACCTTCCCCAGCCCAACCCCTCCTGCCTCAATATATATCTGAGCTCCGTTCCCTCTCCCCGCTTTCTGAAGAAGGGTCCTGACCCAAAACATCAACTTCCCTGCTCCTCTGATGCTGCCTGGCCTGCTGTGTTCCTCTAGCTCCACACCGTGTTATCTCTGTTTCCAGCATCGGCAGTTCTTACTATCGCTAACACCAGCTGTAGCCTGGCCACACTTCCAATTTATTTCTGTGGGGAACATTGGAAACAATAGAGGTCCTATTAATGGTTTTGTGCTTTACTTGCTACAGTGGGACACATGGACTCTGAAAGGGGGGACCATGTAATGCCTTTACATGGATATCTGGCATATTGTAATGCATGCAGCACAAGTCATAGGTGCCATATGAATAGTGAAGTCTTGTTCTCACATGATCCCACATTGCCCTCAAAAGGCAGCCCCAAATATAAAATCAAGTCCAAGGTCATAAGGCATCAGATCTGTGCCCTTGTGCAGCCAATGAAATATTGGACTGTCTTTGTGAATCTTAGCCCATACGTGACACTTTTAAGATCACCTCTGATTACTGCTGCTTCACAGAGATGGCTATGATCAATTTGTAATGACTAATGTCATGGTCAAAGATTGCTTGCAACCAGGATTTGTATTCCACACAAAAACTGCGAGAACTGTGAAGGCTCTAAATCAGAAACAGAAACAGAAATTGCTGGAAAAGTTCAGCAGATCTGGCAGCATCTGTGGAGAGAAATCAGAGTTAACATTTCACATCGAGTGACCCTTCCTCAGAATTACTTTTCCAGCAATTTATATTTTTGTTTGTATTCCACATTCTTGGTCACAGCACATCTGTCACATGCAGAATTCCATGATTACAAATAGTTTGAACCTGAGCTCTGTGTTGTTGTCTAATCAATGCAATTGCCCATTGAAGGGCTTTAACAGCGCTCGAAAGTAGAACCTGCATTCTCAGACAGAAAAATGCCACTTACTCTGCCCTGTCCAGCTTTTTTGTAATGCCAGCTTTTTTTTAAAATTTCCATGTGTATTTGCAAAATGGATGAGGAAGGGAAGCAACACAGGCCACACGTCACAGGATATGTCACAGACCGACCTTGTTAATCTAAATGACCAACCTACCCTCAGACCTTCATATTTCTTTCTTTCTTACACTCTGTGCAACTCCATCAGATCTGAGCCTCATTACATTCTCACCAAACTCTTGATTTAAGTGTTTATCTCCCCCCATTACCCACCGATTCCTTTAACTGCAGTTTTGCCAGGCCAACCATCATGAGATGCTGTTTCCCCCCCTCCCTCTTTGAAGCCAGGGTGATGTTGACTATTTCTAACATCACCCACCTCTATCATCTCCCACCTTTCTATGTTGAATTGCCTGGTCTCATAATCATTGTCCCTTCTGCATCTCAGCATGCTGTCTTGAATCCCCACAACTGATTTCCTCAACTCGCTCATAACAATACTGGCCCCAGTAGCTTCTTCCCTATGGCTTTCAGTGACCATGGCTGACCCCTTTGACTGTCATGATAGGGAACCTCTGATGTTGACCTCTGCAAGTTGCAGACTGACCATGCCCGAGCCCCTGGGCTGAGATCAGATGATACCCTAGACTGACTGTTATGCAGAGTCCCTGACTGGCAACAGGTCCCATTGACTGAGGTCTGGTCCACTTAGATTATGAGACCTGGCCACTTTCACTGAGCCTGTTCCGTGTGTTTGCTTTGTATGCAGTTGGTACATCCTATAGGGATGACACTGAATTAGCACGATGGCATAGAGCAAACTCTCTGTCCATTTGACTGATCGCTGCTGGTAGCCTGGCTTCTAGAATGCAAGGCAAGGCAATGAAAGACTAAAGTACAATGAAGCTGTAAATTCAGAATGAGGAAGCATAGCAGAAAAAGGCATGATAAGGTAAGGCAGAAATATAGTGACTATTTATGTAAGCCTCAAACTGAATACATGCGAAGAGAGCAAGCTGAGAGCCTTGAGATGTACCCTATTCCATGGGATGGATGCTGGCCCCTGCATGTAAAATGGCCTGGCAGCAGATTTGCAATGAAAGATATCGATGAGCTATGAAGCGCAGTATAGAAGTGGTGAACTATTTCATAACTGAGTCAGAGACATGCCATGAGGATGTCGTGAAGTTGTAATGTGTTCAACCTCTGTAGAGGAGCTGTTGGTGGTTGCTGCCAATGGAGTGTGTTCTAAGATGTTGGGGACTGCTGGTCTAGATGGATGTCTAGAGGAGCAAGCAGTGAGCTGGAGCCCCTCAATCTTTCATATCAGGAATTGTCACTATTTAGTTTCTCTCCGCTACCTGGCAAAATAACAATCTTCATACAAAAGTGCATGAGGGAAGAGTAAGTAATTATAATACGGAAAAGCAGGTAAATAGGTCTCCCTGTACTCACCAACAACTTTCTCCTCTCACCATTAACATCTTGAGTGGAAAATCAGCATTTTCTTACTCACTGTCGAAAGTCTAATTATTTTGTTCTCACCATATTTTCTCAACTGAGTCGCCATTGCCTGTGTCGTTTTCAGGCTGGAAGATTCCACCCCGTCTCATTCAAACAAACATCACTAAGAGTACACTTTGAAATATGTGATAGTACCTCTAGATACTTGAATTCTCACTGGTAATTGGTATCTATTTTGTCATGCAATAACTGTTACTTTTTTTTCCTTCTAATTTAATGAAATGATATAGCATATAGGAGTGTGGCTTAAGTAAGTTAGATTTCTCACAGTTTAGAAACAGTTGCTAAGCCGCCTACCCATTTTTGGACCAAGATTTCAAGCTTTTTGTTCAGTGAGAATGGAATGTTGGATGTGCTACACTGTGAAAATTATAACTGCCTATATGCATTAGGCATGCTCAGGGTCACGACAATTTTTATGACAATGTATCAAGCCAGAGATGAGGCACCCACTAAAAGCTGATTTAGCATTTCAAAGTAATATTTGCTTCAAATCAGGTGAGGCAGCAGTCACAGTGAGAGATCTCAACTGGTCAGAAAAGGGCAAGATAATTTCAGAACATTCCTTGTGGGTCATGAGAAGCAGGAGCACTCTCCCTAAATTTTCCTACAATCTCTAGGCTTCCTAAGGTCTGATCTTTACAACTCCTCACCATAATTGCCTTCAGTCACTGCTTCCTTTGACTGTAGAGATTGTTCCCATGAGTCTCTGGTTGTGGTGTCATCGTGGTGATGTCACTGGATGAGCAATTCAGCACCTCAGGCCAATATTCTGGAGACAAAAACAGAAATTGCTGGAGAAACTCAGCAGGCCTGGCAGCATCTGTGGAAAATGTCTTCAGAAGTCAGGAGATGGTTTTGGATCCCACCAGAGCAGTTGGTGAAATTTGAATTCACTAAAAAACTGGACTAGAGACCTGATCTAATGGTGGCCATGTAGCCATTGTTGACTGGTGTAAAAGCCCATCTGATTCGCTGTAGTCCTGTTGGGGAGGAAATCTGTTGGCCTTATCTGGTCTGGCCTACTTTGACTCCAGGCCCACAGCAATGGAGTTAACTTGTAACTATCAGCTGGGCAGTTAGGGATGGACAATTAATTCTGGTCAACAATGTCCACGTCTCATGAATAAATTTTTAAAAATGTCTCTAAAACCTGTTGCCTTCTTCCATCACTTCCATCTTTAAAACTCTCTCAATTCATCATCTTTGAACTTGATTCAATAAAGGAGGATAGGCAATCAGGAACAATGTGCTAACTGGAATGTCATGAGGGTAGGCAGATTAAAGAGACCAGATCTGAACAGAGAATGATAGAAGAGGCTTTGGTTTACATCCAGGAAAATCAAATTGTTTCTGTCGCATACTCCATTCAGAAACTGTTTTTAAAAATGTACCTTTTTTGTCGCTTATTGTAGTTCTTTTAAGGACTGCAGTTTAGGCTGCATGGAAACCTACTTTTCCGATATGCCACCAGCCCAGTGCTGTCTTGGTCAAGTCAATTCAACAGGAAGGGCTAAAAATATGTGGTAGCCACTTTATTTGTATTTCTTAAGCTTCTAACACCTATTTCCAACATGGACATAGGGCATCACTTTTTGTGCCAGTATCAATAAAACAAGTGACTCTTCCATACATGGTGCTTGTTATATTGTTAACTAGAAGCATTCTAGCCCCTTTAGAAATTAATGGCTGATTTCTGATATCTCTATTTATTACATGTATGCTTAGAGATGGATGGTGAGCTGCTCTTTGTAGCCAGAGCCTTTTATTGAATGATAAATGTACAAGGGAAATGTACGTCTTAAAGCATGACATTTTACAAATTGAATATCATGTGAACGGCTAGTAATGTCACCAGCTTTCCAAATTGATAGATGCTTTCCTTAATAGTGCATTATTTACACAGAAACAATTGTGAAATTAATTTTTGATTCAGAATCAGGCACTAGACTGAGTTTTAAATGGCCATGTAAAACTTGCTGAAATATTGTATTCTCTCTGATTTGCTTTGATCAGATTTAATGGCAGTTGGTTGTGCTACAAGGACTTTGAATGTCTCCAACACTAACCATTCTGAACTGATGTATCGGCATGAGCTCTTGTGGCTTGTTTATTTTTTGCCTTTATCAAGAAAACTTCACCCGCTTAACAAGTGCAGTATTAAATTCCAGCATGTGATATGGTCAACCCACAGAAAACAAATACTTGAAATGTGACAAATTCACCTACCTGAAAAAACGATTCTTTGAATTCCAGGGATATGTACTAAACTGTCAATAGGCAATAATCTAAAAATTGATTTTACAATAAGATGGCCATCTCTTGGCAATAGTAAGTGTGGTGAATAGGGAACAAATTTAGAATTGGCTTTGTAGCAGATATGACCTTGTTTCCATGGCAAGGTCAAACTATAGTGTTTCATCATAGTTTAAAGAGGTTGATTGTCGATAGTTTATCAAGCTATTTGTAAAAAAAAGAGTTGCACAGCGCACGAGCTATTTGCTTTGGCTATCTTGAGATTTTATGAAAAATTCTGTCCCCCCCAGTGGAACATGAAATGTGATTGAGTTTCAGCTCTGACTTGTTTCCAGCCACAACATGTGAATTTCAGCTTTTGTCATTCTTTTACCAACATTTTTATCTTCGGTCTGGGCTGAGCACAATGCGAAGGATGAAAAGGAAAAAAATGACGCCAAAATGCAAAAAGTCAAAAAGCCCAAGATTAAAGAAGATCAAAGTGTCCTCGTGCTGAACAAAGATAATTTTGACAGAGCTTTGAAAGAAAGCAAATTCCTCCTTGTGAACTTCTGTAAGTTTCTTCAACTTGAAGCTAAGTAGAATATGCTTCATGTCTTTAAATGTTTGAAAGAATTAAGAGCATAACTTCTACTTTTAAGTACGAATATTTATCAGATTGGTTATAGTCATGCTGAAATCCATACTGCTAAACTCCAAAATTATATTTAAAGCAGTAATTGTTCTGTTGCATTTGAGTTTCAACACATACTGGGCACCTGTTAATCACCTGTTGAAAACCATGCGACCTATGATTGCCAGGAAATGAAAGAGCTTCAAGGGCATTTGAAATATTTCCACCTCTAACTAACATAACACGTAAATGCCATTATATGTTTCTTGATGTAATTTGGAAACACAATTTTAAAAAAATCTATTAACATCCTGCTAAGACATGTCTTTATCAATTAGCACCAGATGTAGCATTCCCATCTCAATAAGTATATAAAGCAGGTAAAACATTTCATTAGGTTTACCCAAGCAGCAGAGGAAATTATATTGAAAAGGTTATGTCTCATATTGCTATCAGCTACGTAACTACTTAACTTGAAATTGGCTCACTCGTTATTCCTTGAAATTACTTCTGTGTAATTGTATTTGATGCAATTAATTGTAGCAAATTGTCATAGAAACACAGGAAGAAATATCAGTAATTAGGGCCTTCTGGTCTGTTCTACTGTTTATTGAGATAATGGCTAACCTGCAACCTAACTCTTGTTGGTGTCACATTACTTAATACCTTTGGTTAACAAAAATCTATCAACTTCAGTTTTGAAATTAACAATTGACTTGGCATCAATTGCAGTTTGTGGGAAAGTGTTCCAAACTTTGAATAATTTTTGCTCATAAAAGTGTTTCCTAACTTTGTTCCTCAAATGTCTGCCTCTAATGTTTAAACTATGTTCCCTGGCTCTAGACTCTCCAACTAATAGAGATTGTTTCTCTCTGCCCAATCCAGCAGTTCCCCATAACATTCTGAAAACTTTAATCAAATAACTCATTAATCTTTTAAATTCCAGAGGTTACACCCTATTTCTGCAACCTCTCCTTGTAATTTAACTCTTAGAAGCTAGATATCATTCGGCTAAATCTGGACTCCTCTCCTGCTGAGAAGAGTATGTCCTATCTAAGATTGTGGCATTCAAAACTAATGCATATTCTGACATCTTTGCTCTCAACAGCGTCTTGTGCCATTTGTACCATGTTGTCACTTCTTTGCTAGCATCTTCTGCTTTCCTCTTCGCTGTCTGTATTCAGATGACAACTGGTTAATTGCAGTCTTGAAAATCCAGGCCAACAGTGTTTCTGGGGTTATTGATATCTGAGCATCCATTAGAATACACAGCATGTTCATTTTCCATTATGAATGTTTAAGATGAAAAGCTGACAGTAAAAATTCAATCAAAACTGAAGCCCTCTCAGATCGAATCTTTCTCCACAAGCAACAGTAATCAGTGACTGGTTAGGAATGAATCAAGTTTTAGTTCCTTTATGTGACTGCATTTCTTCTTTACCACAGTAATGCACAGAGATGATTAAATCTAATTTCCATACATTATAATTTGAAAAAAAAACTTTTTTTATATATTCATGTTAATGGGATTCAGAGAATCACAGAGTGAAAGAGCACAAGAAAGAGTAATCCACTAATTCGTACTCTCTCCCCCTCCTCATTCTTCCCCAACTGAACCACAAATATTTATTTTAAGCTTTTTCAAAAGTACAAATGAATCTTAACACAAGAGATAGGAGCAAGAGTCAATTAGACATTTTTTTTAGTTTGTTCCACTATTCAGTATGATCTCGTTTGCTCTTTGACTTCAACTCTTGCTGACACCCCATATCCCTTGATTTTCTGAAAAGCCAAACTTTATCGAGCTCAGCCTTAAATGCAATTGAAGATGAAGCATTTGCATTCCCTACCCTCTGGGGAGATTCATAACCTATTGTTTGAAGGAATTTCTCCTTATCTCAGTCTTAAATAATCAACATCTTAACATAAAGCTGTGCCCACATTCTAGATTCCCTAGTCATGGGAACATTTGTAGAATCCCCACAGTGTGAAAGCAGGCCATTCAGCCCATCAAGTCCACATTGACCCTCTGAGGAACATTCCACCTAGACCCAACCCTTACACCATCCCTACATTTCCCACCCCAGATTCTATGGGCAATTTAAAACGGCCAACCCACCTAACCTGGACATCTTTGGACTCTGGGCGGAAACTGGAGGGTCCAGAGAAAACCCACACCATCCCAGGGAGAATGTGCAAACTCCACACAGACAGTGGCCTGAGGCTGGGATCAAACCTGGATCCCTGGCACTGTGAGGCAGCAAATACTAACCACTGAGTCTCCGTGCCCCACCTTTCAGTGTCTATCCTGTTAAACCCTTTTATCCTTTTATCATGCTGAAAGTTTCAATGAGGTCATCTCTCATTCTTCTCAACTCTAGAGCATATAGCCTAATTTATTCAGTTTCTTACCACAGGACAACTCTCCTATCGCACAGACCAATCTAGAGGACCTTCTCCATTCTAACCTCAAGGCAATTATATCCTTCCATAAATATGGAGACCAAGAATGCACATAGCACATCAAATATACTCTAATCAAAGCCCTCTATAATTGTAAGAAACAGTTTTGAAGAAGTCTCATATCTGACTCAAAATATTAAGTTTCTCTCTCCACAGCTGTTGCCTGAGCTTCAGATTATTTCAAATAATTGTTGTTGTTATTATCACAAGACATTTTTATTTCAGTACTCTAAACTCCTTTCAATAAAGGCCAATAAAGTTATTTACCTTCCTAATTGCTTCCTGATTTTTTTTATTTGATTAATGATGGCCAGCATTTATTGTCCATTTACAAATGCCCTTAAAAAGGCAGTGATAAACTGTTTAAATGAAAAGTTTCAATTCTTAAGATATCAATACACACCATATTGTTAAGAAGGGGATTCCAGATTTCGACTGAGTGACAGTGAAAGAATTACAACATATTTCCAAGTTGCAACAGTGGCTTTGAGGGGAACTTTCAGATGGTGGTGTTCACTTGAATCTGCTGTTCTTGTCTTTCTAAGTAGTAGATTGCAGGTTTAGAAGTTGCTGTCGGAGGAGTCTTAATGAGATATTGCAGTGCGTCCTATAGACGGAATATACTGCTGCTCTTGTGAATCAGTGGTGAGGGGGATGAATGTTGAAGGTGGTGAATGGAGTGCCAGTCAGGGCTGCTTTGTTCTGGTTGCGGCCAAGCTTCTCGATTATTGCTGAAGCTGCAACTATTCAGACAAGTGCTGGAAAATAGGACTAAAATAGATGGATATCTGATGAAAAGTGTGGACATAATGGGCTGAAAGGCCTCTTTCCATGCTATAAAACCTCCCTAACACGAAAACAATACTCCTGACATCTCTTGTTGGTGGAGGACAGACACAGAGGAGAGAGGAGGTGATTGCTCACCTTAGCATTCCTAGCTTCTGGCCTACTCTTGAAGCCATAATTCAGTTTCTGGACAATGGTACCCCTCATAACTTTAATACTTGCAGCATGCGGTGATGGTACTACCAATATGTAACAAGGGAAAGTAGTTAAATTCTCTCTTGTCTGAGGTAGTCATTGCCTGAATATTGCATGGCAGGAATATTGCTTGCCAATTATCAGCCTAAGCTTGGATGTTTTCCAAGCCTTGCAGCATATGGACTCAGAGTGATTCATTATTGAGGAATTGCAAGTGGTACTGCAGATTGTGCAAGTATCAGCCAATATCCCCACTTCTGATCTTATGATTAAAGGAAGGGCATTGATGTAGGTAGCTCGACCTACCCTGAGGAATTTCTGCAGTGATGCCTTGAGCTGAGATGATTGACCTGTTTGAGACTTGAAAGGATTCGGAAAAGATTTACAAGGATGTTGCCAAGGTTGGAGGGATTGAGCTATAGGGAGAGGCTGAAGAGGCCAGGGCTATTTTCCCTGGAATATTGGAGGCTGAGGGGTGATCTTACAGAAATTTATAAAATCATGAAGGGCTTGAATAGGATGAATAACAAATGTTTTTTTTTCCCCAGGCATAGGCTTAAGGTGAGAGATGAAAAGTTCAAAAGGGGCTAAAGGGGAAACTTCTTCAATCAGAAGATGGTGCATGTATGGAATGAGCTGCTAGAGGAAGTGGTGGAGACTGGTACAATTACAACATTTTAAAGCCTTCTGAATAGGTATATGAGCAAGAAGGATTTAGAGGGATATGGGCCAAATGCTGGCAAATGGGAATAGATTATTTTAGGTTATCTGGTTGGCATGGATGTGTTTGACCAAAGGGTCTGTTGCCATGCTGTACAGCTCTTTGTCTCTATGAACTTCACAACCACAACCATCTTTCTACATGCGAGGAATGTCACCGTCTAGCAGTGATTTTTACCTGATTGCTACTTTGTTGAGCTTTGCTAGTCTCCTTGATGCCACACTCAGTCAAATGCTGCCCTGATGTCAAGGAGAGTCACTGTTATCTCACTTCTGGAATTCAGTTCTTTTGTCCATGATTGGACCAAGGCTGTAATGAGGTCAGAAGCTGGGTGACACTGGTGGGACCCAAACTGAAAGTGAGTAGGTTATTCCTTTGAAAGTGAAAACTGGTAGCACTGTCAATGACCCCTTCCATCACGTTGCTGAAGATCAAGGATAGACTGATGGTGTGGTAATTGGATGGACTGGATTTGTCCTGCTTTTTATGGGCAGGATATACCCAGGCAAATTTTCATACTATCTGATAGATATCAGTATTGTAGCTGTTCAGTAATTGCCTGGCTGGTTTTGAGTTCAAATCTTCAGTGCTATGGCTGGAACTTTGTCAAGGCCCTTGCAGTACATCAGTAACATCATTACCCAGCAGGGTAATGAAACTTCTACGAACTAACAAACCAGCTCGGTGAGCAAAACAACCACAGCATCCACAACCTGAGCTATGAATCTACTCAAGAACCCTTGCAGTATTTAGCTTCTTCATGCATTCCTTGATAGCAAGTGAAATGAATTGAATTGGTTGGATACTGATGCCAGTGATGCTGAAACAGATCAAAATAGATCACCTACTGTGTTACTTTTGCCGAAGATAGATGCAAATGCTTCAGCCTTATCTTTTGCACTGATGTTCTGGGCTATGCCATCATTAAAGGTGGCCTATTTGTGGAGTATCCTTCTGTATTTTGTTTAATTGCCCATCACCTCTCATTATTGGATGTGGTAGCCTGCAGAGCTTAGATCTGTTCCATTAGATATTGGATTGCCTTGCCCTGTCTATCACTTGCTAATGCTGCAGTTTGGAACTTGAGTTATAACTTCATATTTAGGAATGCCTACTGCTATTCCTGGCATGGTCTCCCATAATTTTCATTGAGCGGGAATGGTCCAATGTTTGACGGCAATGGCAGTGAGGGTTATGCCAGGCTTTGACTTTATAGGCTATGATTGATTTTAGTTCTCCTGCTGATAATGACCCATTTCATCCCATAGTCGCTCAATTTTCAGTTATTTGATCTGGTTGAATTCTATCCCATTTAGCATGATGGTATTGTCAAACAACACGATGGAGGGTATCATCAGTATGAAGATGAGACTTCACCTCCACCAGGACTGGGCAATAATCATCCTAACCATATTGTCATGGATAGTTGCATCTACAACAAGTATCAATAGCTTTTTCCCTTGTTTTAGTTCCCTTACTAGCTGCTGCATGCTCAGCCTAGCAGCTTTGTCCTTTAGGATTTGTCCAGCTCTATCAATGGTAGTGCTCCCAACTACTGTTGGTGATGGATCTCGATGATAACATTTTGTATGCTGGCCACCCTCCGTGCCTCTTTCATTTGGCATTCATGTTTGAGGATCACAGATTCAGGTAGTAAGATGTTATTGGCAGATTTCCTAACAAGTGTTTGACCTGATGCTGTTAAATCTCACAGGATAGGATTCAGTGTTCAGGGCTCTGAGGCAACTTTCTCCCAACTGTATACAAATCTATTGCTATCCCTGCTGGGTCTATCCTGTTGGTGGGGCAGGAGATACCCAGGGATGGAGATGGGGCTGTCTGGGCCTTGCCCAGTATGATTCTGTGAAATGACTGTGAGTAGTTGCTTGACAGCACTGCCAATTTCAACACAAGTTGTCCATATGTTCTTAAGGAAGGCTTTTCAGGGTTGACAACTGTTTTTGAGTCTGGATACATTTCCTTTCTAAGACTTTATAATACAACTGAATGGCTTGCTAAGTCATTTAAAAGTCAATCACATTACAGTGGGTCTGGAATCAGTTCTCGGCAAGGCCAGGTAAGGATGGCCAATTTTCTTACTCAGAGGACATTAGTGAACCAGATGAGATTTATGAAAATCAACAATGGTTACATGCCCACCATTGGACAAGCTGTTCCATTCCAGGTTTAGTAACTGATTAAAGTTTCACCACCTGATATTGAATGCATATCCCCAGAGCATTGGCCTGTGTCTTTGGATTAATAGTCCAGTGACATTACCTCTAACTTCCTGATTTCCTTCTGTGAGCACATCCAGTTTCTTTGAATATGGATATTATAAGTTTCTTTCTTAAAATGTTCTGCTTTTCTAATCTTATGGACTTCCCCTCATTATATCCCATTAGTTGCCCTGTTGCTTATTTATTTAATATGACACTACCTCTTTGCTGTCTCTCTGAATCCTCCTCACTTGTTACAATTCTCAGACTGTGCTCCCTGGTTCTAGACTCTCCAACCAATGGAAATACTTTATCTTTATCTACCTTGTCAGTTCTTATAGATATTTTGAAGACTTCAATCAGATCACCCTTTAACCTGCTAAATTCTAAAGAAAACAGCTTTAATTTGTGCAAACTTTCCTCATAACTTCACCCTCGAAGTCCATGCATCATTCTTGTAAACCTATATCATATTCCCTCCTAGGCCAATATATCCTTCTGGATTTGTGGTACCCAGATCTGGTCTCAGTACTATAAAGGTGTCCATCCAGGCTTTTGTATAACTGCAGCACAACTGCTACACAATTATACTCCAGTCCTCTGGATATAAAAGCCAGCATTCCATTTGCTTTCTTAAATATTTTCTGCACCTGTTGTGGCATTTATGCATCTGATCTATGGATCATATGCGCCTGAACCTCCCAATTTGGATATCTACTGAGTCTATCTTCATATCATCTGAAAGTACCCTGATCTATCCACTTTTATTTCAAAAAGGATAACTTTACACTTGTTTGCATTGAATTCCATCTGCTGCAGTTTTACTCATTCATCTAGTCTATCAATATCCCTCTGCAATTTTATGCTGTTATCTGCACTGTCTACAATGGTGTCTAACTTTATGTTATCAGCACATTTAGATATTTCACTTTCTGTGCCATTATCCAAGCTGTTAACAAATAATGTGAATAATTGAGGCCCGAACACAAATCCTTGTGGGGCACCACTGGTCACATTCTACTAATTTGAGTACCTACCCATCATTCCCAGGTTCCCTTGCCTGCCACTGAACCTGTTACCCAGCCATAGTCACTGGCAATATCTCCACTTTTAGCCTTTAGTGAGCCAGCATTGTTCCTGACCACCAACTTTCTCATAATGTGATATAAAATTTCTTCTTATTGATTTTGATAAACCTTGCGAGTTTCCTTTCATAATCCCTTTAGTAGCTCTTATAAGCTGCTTTGTTCCTGGTTGCTGTTTTTCTTCATCTTTCTCATTCAGCTAGTTTGTGCAGCTTTTTGCATTTTTGTAAGCCCTTTCTTTTCGTTTTATGACGTCCCTCATCTCTTTAGTCGTCCCTGGCTCTTTTTTCCGAGAAGTGGAATTTTTCTCTGTCATGGTTATAAGCTGGTTCTGTATTGTGTTAATGTTTCTTCAAACATCCTCCACTGTTCTGAAGTTGTTATACCCATTAGTAGATTTTTCCAGTTTACTGTGAACAGTGTTTATCTCATCTCATTAAAATTGGCCTTATCAAAATCTAAAATTCTAGTAGCTGATTCATAATTTTTGGTTTCAAACACCACATTGAACTCAATCAAGTTATGTTCATTATTTAAGAAAAGGTCTGCGCAGTTGGATTCCCAAGTAAATAAAGGGTGGTGTGGTGGCTCAGCTGTTAGCACTGCTGTCTCTCAGCCCCAGGAGCCCTGGATCAATTCCACCTTTTGGTGTCTGTGTGGGGTTTTTGCATTCTAAATTTTTCCAAAATTTCCTTTATTCTGGAGTCATAGAAAATTGGAAGATGTCAACTAGTGCAGTCCCTTTTAGGGGCGGAGGGAGGGATAAAACAGAGAACTAGTCAGGTACTTGTCTGATACTTGTCAGGAAAATGTTAAGATCTATTATAAGGATAGTTTTAGCAATGACTAGAAAATCACAGAATGATCAGAATAAGTGAACATAGTTCTACAAAAGCAAAGTCACATGCAGCAATTTATTAGACATTGAGGTTGTAACTAGTAGTTTAAATAAAGGGATCCAGTAGATGTAGTGAATTTCCAAAAGGCATTTGACAAGGTGTCATACAAAAATCTAATAATTTCAGGACTCAGGCACTGGGAGCAATATGTTGTCACATAATTGTATGAGCTACAGCTAAGAGAGATCCAGGCATTATTCAAATTGGAAATTATGATATAGTAACCGTTACTGTACCATGGTTGCAGAATGTTGGAGACTGAGAACTAAATATGCCAGAATATAACATTTAGAGGATCAGTAAGAAACATGGCAGAAAGAGTTGGAGTCACTTTACAGATTAGAAACAAAATCACTTCAATGCTGAGGGAGGACATAATAAAGAGAAAACATCCAGGTATCGGCTCTGAAGTACAAGATCATATAATTGCAGAAAATAGGCAAGTGTTTTGCGATGGCAGAGGAGTATTAGTAGGAGGATTTAAATGTTAGCATAGATTGGGAGAAGCAAACAAGCACCTGCCTGAAAGGTGGTGAATGTGTGGGGTGTGTCTGGAATATTTTCCTATTGCAATGTGTCTCAGATGCAAAGAGGGAACAAGTAGTATTGGATTTAGTAATAAGCCAGATTTTATAGAACGTAGAATCCCTGCAGTGTGGAAACAGACCCTTCAGTCCAACAAGTCCACTCTGACCCTCAGAGCATCCCACCGAGATCCATCCCTGAATGCACACATCCCTGAACACTATGGGCAATTTAACATGGCCAATCTACCTAGCCAGCACATTATTGGACTGTGGGAGGAAACCAGAGCACCTGGAGGAAATCCACACAAACACGTAAGTTTAAAGTAGATGTTGATAAGTGTTGATAAGTGTCATCAACACCATTAAGAATTTTGGGAATGGTGAGTAAAAGGCATAGAAGTATTAAATCAGCCATAATCATACTAAATGGTGGGTTAGGTTTGATGGTATAAATGGCCTACACCTGTTCCAGTTATCTAATTCACCTTATAGCCAGTTTGTCCTTACATCTATGTCATTTTGTTTAAATTTAAGATTCTTATGTGTCATTGGCATCATTTATTCTCAAATTTAACAGAATTCAACTGTGTTATGATCACCGGTCACCAGAAATTTTTACAATAACATCACTAATTATCCTGGCCTTGTTACATAATAGCAGACCTAAAATAACTTGATCCCGAGTTAGTCCCATAATGTCCTACTCCAGGAAATTGTCACAAAATAAACAAATTCCAGTTCTAAATCATCGTCAACAATTCAGTTGGTCCAGCCAAATGAAGATCGAAGAGCTGCACAATTATTATACTGTTTTTGGTACTTGCTCGATTGATTTGTCATTTTTGTCTATTTAACTTAAGGGCCTCAGTTAGCCTCCAGGTGGTATGGTAGTCCTTGATACTGCCTGTCGTGGATCACCGAGTGTATCCAAGCGGTTCTTTTTGGATTTGTTTAAAGGTAGTTAAGAGACAGCTCAACAACAGCAATTTGCTTAAATGCGAACATTTATTGAATAATAATAAAAGGCAAAAAAATTGATTATTAAGTAAATAAAAAGAATGAGAAAGAGAATGAAAAAATCAATAAGCCCCATGCCCTTCTGATCGTCGGGGACCCCTTATCAATGGCTGGTTTAGAGGCTGAGCTTTTTACTGGCGCCATTCACGCTCCCAGTTCGTGGTGAACTCCAATTCTTGGAACAAAACTCCCTCTCTCTCTCTCTCCTACACATTGTAACAAACAGCTAGCACAGAAAACAGCTACAGAAAAACAAGCTGCAGGAGTTATCTCAGGCCCATAAAGGAATGTCCACAGGACTCATTCAAGGTCATGCATCTTGTCGAATATCATCATTAACTTTATCAGCCTATTTTCCTATCCTATACAATCTATTTTCGCATGCAGCTGTTAAATATCACCACTGACATTTAGCCCTTCGGCCCATCCTATACACTTCCCATAACAACATAATAGTGGGACGTAGGGAAGACAACAGGCACTGCCTTGAAGGTGATTTGTTATATTGCATTCCTGCCACCCTCCAGGGAGCAGGCTGGTCAGTAGAATCCTCCCTTTATTCATTGCTAACAGGATTACAGTGCATTGCCTCATGACCAGAAGATGGCAACAGAGTGCAGTCAGCAGGTGCTTAGAATGTGCCAATTCTGTCCACTCCAACAGTAATTCAATACAATTTGTTGCATTAATATCATGCAATACCAACACTGTACAATTGACTATATTGTTTACTGCAATACAGATACTAAACAGCACCAATATGATACATGCCTTAAAAGAATAAGAAGTCATTTTATTAAAACATAAGACTGTTTTGGAAGCTTGACACAGTATTTGCTTAAAGGATGATTTCCCTCCTGGGACAGTCTGGAAACAGGGGACACTGTTTCAAAATAAGCCGGGGGTGCTGGAGAATTTCTTTCCAGAAAGGGTTGTTGATCTTCGGAATTTTCAACCCCTGAGAACTGGAAAACAGAGAGACTTATCTCCTTCATGTTCCTCTCCATCAATAACGTCTTCATTTTTCTCCAAATCGTCACAGTTTATGAGGTGCTGGTTTAGTCTCATTGTCGTCATCAGCTTCCCATCCTAGTGCATCCTATCAAAATGACAATCTGCAGGGAAGGAAGACACTGGCTCAGCATATGTACCCTGGGACCAAAGAAATAGATAAATGTATAGAAGCGGGTGGCTGTGCATTAGCCGTCTGAATTAGTTTGATTGCTTTTGCACTCCTCCCTTTAAAAGGGAGAAGCAGGTATTGACTGATTCGCAGATTGATTCTGATTGACTGAGGTATTGCCTTGTTGAGAGCAATAGGGAACTATAAAATCCCCAGCTCTCTGACAGTTCGTTGCAGAGAATGAATTGAATGTTGCTTCTAGCAAACATAAATGAACCACATATCAAGCCCAAAAATAAAACAAAAAATTGTGAATGCTGAAGTTCAGAAACAAAAGCACAAACTGCTGGAGAAATTTAGCAGGTCTGGGAGCATCTGTGTGGGGTAAGTAGAGTTGATGTTTCGAGTTTGATGACTGATCAAAACTGAATTTGCTGAACTTGAAACGTTAACAGTGCTTTCTCTGTACAGATGCTGCTGGACCTGCTGAGTTATGCCAGCAAATTCTGTTTTAGTCACATCTCAAGCTCAAATGATTTTCTTAAACTGATTAAAAAACAACAAAGAACTGCAAATACCAGAATCCAGAAACAAAGTCAGAAATTGCTGAGGCAACATAGCAGGTCTGGCAGCGTCTGTGGAGAGAAAGCAGAGTTAACATTTTAGGTCCAGTGACACTTCTGAAGGGACCCTTCTAGCAATTTCTGTTTTTGTCTGTTAAATCAGTTGCGTAGTGATGTGTGGCAATGACTGAACAATCATGAAATCACCTCCAACCATTTTTGGTTTATGCAAGTGTGAGCTGATTGAGTATAGTCTGTATTCTGCCTACTACGTACAACCGAAGAAAACTGCAACTCGATTCAGTCAGTACATTCTGCCTCCACGTGCAACATCACACGGCTGTGAATTTTATCCACAATGTTACTCAATTGTGTGATTGGCAGAATATCTTTTGGACTGATATCAGCATGGTGTTAATGGAAGGTACCATTCACATGGTCATTGCATAATAATTGCATGAAATAGCTTGCTTAACTTGTTGCTCAAATGTTCAAGATGTTTACCTTTCCCGGGTAATTTGATTAATTTTCCTGTAGTAATGGTTTGAAATTTGGTATCCTTGAATTTGTCCAGATGAGGACAGGGCTAACAGCTTTGGCAACATGTCTTTCATTGCAGCAATAGTCTCTGCTTTCCCTTGGTCTTTAGCTTGGTATCTATTTCAGGATCAGGGCTGTGTGTCGGACAGGAGATGAGTAATTTTGGAACAACTCAACTGACCATTGTAAACAGTTGGCAAAATGAGAGGGCTTGTGAATATTTCTACCAGAAAAAAATAAAGCACAAAAATTAATGAAGCTAATCCACATGAGAATAAAGAAAACACAGTAATATTATTGAGTTGTAATTCATACTAATCATAAAATATAACAGAGATAATGGTAACTGCAGACGCGAAACAATCCAAAATAACAAAGCGTGAAGCTGGATGAACACAGCAGGCCAAGCAGCATCTCAGGAGCAACAAAAGCTGCAGTTTCAGGCCTAGACCCTTCATCAGAGAGGAAGTTATATAAATTACTGTACAAGTTTTAATTTCTGTACAAATTTCTATAATTTCTGAAGTTATATAAAATATAACAGTATTAGTTTTGGAAAGACTTTTTGACATTCTGGCTATGTAGTTTTCTTTTAATTTGTTACATAATCTGCTAGTCATAGAAATATTTCATGAGGGATGAAATCATCTGAACCAATCACTGTGACCTCAATATTGCCCACACAGAGAAAGCTAGAGCTGATCTGGCTTTGATGAAACAAATCAATTTATCTGCAAAGATGCGATGATTTGGTGGGGAAATATCCTAAAGAATGCTCTCAAAGAACCTTTATAGTAACTTAATTATGTTTTAAAAGGAATGATTCATATGTGTACAAAGAAGTCCTGTATAGAATTCAACGTATTAGTGAAATGCGGTCTCCAAGAAACGATGTGGTATATTGCACTTTACAGCAAATTGTGGAAGTGTTTTCTTTTTACTTGTGTGTTGATGCTTCATCATTCATGTTCTTCTCTTGCCTTGTGTTGCAGATGCCCCCTTGTCTGGGGCTTCACTTACTTTGCTGACAGAATTTGAGAAGGCTGCAGTACAACTGAAGAGTGAAAAACAGGTTAAACTCAGCAAGGTTGATGTTTCAACAGAAAAAGATCTTGCAAAAGAATTTGGAATTCAAGATTATCCAGTTCTGAAACTTTTCATAAGAGGAGAAAGAAAAAACCCTCTGAACTGTACAGGTTGCTGTTGAGGAACAAATGCTCAGACATTCCTCCAATAAACCTTCTCTATCTTTTATATTCTGTGCTAAATAACAGAAGACTTACTATTAACCTAAGATATGTAATACATCGCACTCCATCAATACAAGGAAAATATGAACCTACTTTTTATATAGTACCTTACCGCACCAATGAGTCATTGTCTTGAGTACTCACTGTTGTAAAGGAGGCTAATAAGCCAATAGTAGTATGATCCCACAATTTAAGCAATGAATAGTTAAACTGCTTTAGGTGATATTTCTAAACTGGGTCAAAGTGACAATAAACAATCCAGCTCTCCTTCAAATAGTGCAATGGGGGCTCTTATATTCATCAGGGTACACATTTTAAAATTTTACTCTCACATTCAAAAATGAAGAAACAATACTATCTTAAAGAATGAGAATAAATGATCAATAACATGATCGATAAGTAATCCTGTCTATACAGATAATGAACTAATGATTTATCCGAGGTGTTCAAAACTAGGGCCCAGAAACAAAGAGTCACTAGCAAATATAAAAAGGAATTCAGGAGGAGCTTCTTTACCCAGACAGTGTTGAGAATAAAAACCTTGCTCCTACATGGAATGATTGATTCATGATGCTTGGAAGCACAATAGGTAAGAGAGATAATGTCGTGAGAATAAAAAGAAACATAAAGATATCTTGGCAAGGTGACATGAAGAGTTGTGGGAGGAGACACATTTGGAGCATAACTACTAAAATAGACTTGGTTGACTAAATGGCCAATCTTAACTGCAAATTTGGAATGCTCTTCAAAGCTTCTAATGCTCTGTATATTGTGTAATAAATCTCAGATTATGTTCCCAAATGGAACACAGTATTCAATTATTAATAAAATATAACTTTGTTCTATAATGAGCTTAGAGGCTTCAATTCCAGATTAGTACAAACCTATAGGCTGTGGGTTTCATCGTGGGTCTGGGAAATAGGAGCTGGCTCTGTTTCCCAGTCCTGCACCCACTCCAGAAGCTGACCACACTTTGGGATTTTGACCATGCTGCCTCCTTAATTGGCATGGAGACAGATTCCCTGTTAAAATAAGGATGGTAGGTGGTATCTCGATGCTGGAGTGCCAATCAGTGGCTGCTGTAAAGAGTAAAAGACTGAGAGGGGACTTCAACTTGAAGATGCTCTTTCAGGAACCTTTCTAACAAATCGATATAAAAAGTGAAAAAAGAAAAGTAGGCCTGCATTGTGAAGGGAAATTTCATTGACCATACACTTAGGTCAGCAGGGAGTGATTGCAGGCCCACATTTGACCACTGTTCTCCTGAGCTCCAGCCTCCAACAGAGTTAAACTGTCCTCTCAACAGCCAGCCCAGCATTCCCCATCACTTTGGGAAACTGGAATCCAACTGGAAAACCCTGTGCCATGTGATACAGTATTAGTTTCAAACTTTGGAATTGCATGAATACTTCCTCATCTTTGTAAGATTATATATGAATGTCAATTAATTTGGAATCTTTTCTTCCAGGAGTAAGCTCTGCATCTTCCATTGCTACCTGGTTAAGGAGAAGGATTGGTCCAAGTGCTACCCGTCTGCTCAATATAACTCATATTGAAACCTTTATTGCCTCTGAAGATGTAGTGGTTGTAGGTTTCTTTAAGGTAAACCCCTTTAATTAGAAACTGTCAAAGTGAATGCTATAATTATCTTTTCTTTTAGGTTATTTAATCATTTAAAAAGTATCTACATATTTATTGTACATTTGTAGCTGTTATTTGATTGAAACTTGAAAAGACTGATTATTGAACACTCTTTGTGTAATTTTCACATCCCTACCATGCATTCAGATAATGTCCTCAAAAAAAAATGGCTTGAAAATTTCTCTGGAGTAGCTGATGCAATGTGGCAGTAACTTATGCCGCTTTAGATCACTGATAATAATGACAGAATGCTAAAATTTATATCTATTTGTGATTTGTGTACATGAAATAGAATTGCAGGAAATTATTTGCATCATTAATACAACAACAAAATTCTCTCAAACAAGTAGTTGACCTGGAAGATGAAAAGTAAACATGATGCCGTTATAGGGGTCATGCCAGAGCCAGACTCAACACACTGAAGGAGGTTTTGGTTCAAGAGGAAGAATTGAGAAACTCCCAATTATTATAAATTAACCCTTAAAGTTGGGGGCTGCATGGGTAGGAGGCAATTGCAGGCTCGAAGATTGAAAGAATGAAAACAAAAAATACTGACAGAAAGAGCAATGGCTTTGAATTTTCTCTTGAAAGATATTGCATTCTGGGGGAGGTGATGGCCTACTTGTATTACCCAGGTAATATTCTCAGGTCGTGGTTCGAATCCTATTATGGCACATTCAGTTAAGAATCTCGAAATAAGAGTCTAATGATGACCATGAGTCCATTATTGATTGTTGGAAAAATCCAACTGGCTCACTAATGTCATTTGGGGAAGGAAACTGCTGTCCTTACCTGGACTGGTTTACATGAGACTCTGGACCCATAGCAATCTGGTTGACTCTCAACTGTCCCTGGGCATTTAGGAATGGCTTAGCCCGTGGCACACACATTCTGTGAATAAATTAAAAAGAAAGAAATCAAACAATCAATGGAAAGAAATAACATTAAACATAGGACTAGGCAAGTGCAAATAAGACAGAAACAGGAGAAGAACTCAAAAACATTGAGAGCAAGTGATGGAAAACATGACAGAGAACACTTAAAAACTGTGAAAAAAAATGACAAGAGAAAGAAGAAGAAAGCAGACAGAGGAACGAAGGAGGATGTATTTGTTTATAAGAATTAGTTTTCTATTGTAGACTTGGATTTTGTGGTCAACAACAAAGAAAGAATATTCACTGCTAATCTCATGAAATCACTGAGAGATTTGGCAATCTTTTTAGCAAGAATTTTATCTCCATCACGAGTAGTAGTGCCTACAACTGTCTATAGCCTTCTTGTTAATCACCTCACTGTGAAGATCCCAGTTAGCCTAACTGAGCAAGGTATAACTATTTTTAAGAGGTTTCAAAAGACGATGCAAAAACAAGGAATTTGAACTTCACTTCGAGATTGTGGTTATCACCTCTCAGTTGGGGTGTGGGTGAGTTCCACATGACAAATTATTGAGTGAACAGACTGCAACTTAAGGATTTTGATGCTGAGTGTGTCTGACATGCTGAAGTTATGGTCAGTAAGAGAGATCACAGTGTCAAAGCCTGACAATATGCTGTCAACCACAATCCCCAGAACAAAAAAAGGACCAAATAAAAACGAATTCAGAGTTTATATGGGGTATTACAATCAATTTTATTTTTCAGTTGATAAACAAAAGACTTCTACATTTTATTTAGTGGTGAATTGTTAAAAACTGGTTTCATTGCCAAAGTTCACTTGGCCTGATAACTGCAAACTAAACAATTACTCTGATGAAGGAATCAAGAATGAGGGGAGAGAAACAATTAGACTGTATAGGAACACAGACACCTGACAACAGAAAAAGTTGTACAAGTTTGGAATTTTCTCCCTTAAACCATTACACTCTGGGGCAATTAGGGTTTTCAAAAATTATGTCAATTGGTTTTTGATAAGTAAGGGTAGAAAAGGATATAGAATACATGTAGAGATATAGAATTGAGGTACCAATCAGCCCTGATGTCACTGAATGGTTGGGCAGTCTCAAGGAGATGAATTGTTTTCTCTACTCCTAAGTTCCTATGAGCGACTTTAGGTGTTATGGAAATTTTTGGGCTTTGCCCAAAAGAGCACATACTAACGTTAAAAAAAAATCTTCCATCAAGTTAAAGAAGTCTAATTTCACTGGTGGTGCATCAAGTCTGTCTGTAAAATGTTACTGCATTCACCTCCATAATTAGAACTACATTTGGGGTATTTCTATTTCTGAGTATATACTTGGGTTTGAGAGATTTCAGAGAACGTTCCACTTATGTTTGAAGCAGGATGTTTAATACTGTAACATAATAGCCCAGAAATCGCTGTGCCAGGTCTATGAATATCTTCCACTGTTTAAACTCGACTGGGCCAGTTTAACTATCACAACATTTTGTTTCCATTGTGGAAATACAAGATGGAGACAATATGAGCAAATAGCCATCTAGAGGACATTTGGGATCTTAGTGAAAAGGGAAAATAATCACATAATTGTTCCTTCACTGGTGCTAGGTCAAAATCCTGAACTCCTTTCCTGAGAGCAGTGTGGATGTATATACACCATACGGACAGCAGCAGTTCAAGAATATAACTGATAGGCAACAAATACTGAACTTGCCAGGAACACTCACAATTATTGCAATGGTAATAAAAGAATTTGGCAACTCTACTTTACATTCAAAAGTAGTTTATTTAATGTTACACATATATCCGTATCATATAATTGGTGTGATTAAAAGGAAATTATTTTTGCAATTTTTCAGCTTTGGTAACAGATTTTCCTCGTTACTCTGATCAGATGCCTTTTCGTTAACAATATTGAGCTAACGTTGTTTCTTAACAGGATCTTAAAGGAAATAGCACTAAAACTTTTTATGAAACTGCAAAAGACATTCCTGATCTTCCATTTGGTGTCACAAATAGCACAAAGCATTTTGTCAAATATGGCATCTCTACAGACACAATAATTCTGTTCAGAAAGGTAGGTAACAAATGTCAATGGATACATTTGTAACTTCTAAAGATACTGTGCTGTTTAGTCTCTGACTGGCACTGATAATGTAATATTTTAATTAGTATCCTGCAAACCTTGGAATGCAGGCTGAACATTTGGAACTGGTACAAACAGCTGCTGATGTTACTCCACCATTTAGCACAGCATCACTGAAAATATGCTTATACCACCAGTATTGTGAATCGGTGCAACCTGAAATTGTACTTCTGATAATTGCAAGTCTTCTGACCTCCTTGATCAGATATTCTCAGAAAGGTTGAGAAGAAAACAAAACATAAAACTTTAGAAATACAGAAAGAAGGAACAGAAGTAGGCCATCTGGACCTTGGAGACTGCTTCACCAATAAGATCATAGTTGATCCTCTAGCTCAATGGCATTTTCCTGCTTTTACTCCATACAACTTGACCCTTCAAGATCTAAACATTTATCAATGTCTTGTTTGAAAGTACTCAGTGACCCAGCCTCCACAGCCTTCTGTGTTTGCTGTACAGTCTTATGTAGAATTACACCATCTTCAGCTAAAAGAAAGGTGACATTTTTATGTGTTCTAATGTGTGGGAGAGCATACATATGTGTAGGACAGGTTATCAGCATCCTTAATCCTGTTGTAGAAGTGAAGATGATGAGTAATGTGTATCTGTTTCTCTGCATTATAGTTTGAAGAAGAACGTTTGGACTTCAAAATTGCAAATGGCAGTAGTCTGGAGAAAGACGATCTTACCAAGTTCATCAAAGTCAATGAGTTGAGTTTAGTCACAGAGTATAACCAAATGGTAAATTCGGAATGTTTCTACTTTAATGAATTATAATTAACAATTTCAACCTGTTTTCAGATGCTGATTTATTCGGGAGGGGGTGTCATGATTATTTTATTTTATAAGTATTTCATTCCCAGATCTGGGACATAGAATCAATCCAAACCAACCTTACAAATAGCTACCTGCTTTTCTGGTTTTTGGTTCAGGGGAGAGAGATGCTAGATTGGGAATCAGACCACTATACATACATCACTCACCATGTGAAAAAGTTACCCCTCAGGTTCTTTTTGCCCGATATCATCCTATTGGCCTCTCTTACCTCCTATGCCAATCTACCAATTTCCCACAGCTTTTTATACCCCATGTGCACCATTATCCCATTAGGCCTTTAAATCCCCTATGCCAACTCTGTGTTGATAAGACAATAAGAAATAGGAATAGTCTGTTTGGCCCCTCAAGCCTACCCCCCAATTCAATAGGGTCATGCCTGATCCGACTTTCTTCATACCCACTTTCATGAATTTCTCCATAACCCTTGATACCCTGACTCCTCAAGAATTTATCTATTTCAACCTTAAAATGTACATGAGGACCCTTTCCTCATAGCTCTATATGGCAAAGAGATCCAAAGTCAATGCTCTGAGAGAAGAAATTCCTCTTCATCTCAGTATTAAATTGGTGCCCCTTTATTCTGAGATGATGTTCTCTAGTTTTAGAATCTGCCATGAGTGGAAACATACTCTCAGCATTTATCCTGTCAAGCCTCTTAAGAATGCTATATGTTCAATGAGATCACCTGTCATTCTTCTAAACTCTAGGGAGTAGAGTGCCAACCTTTTTAGACTTTGCTTATAGACAATCCCTCCACACTAGGGTTCATCCCGGTGAACCTTCTCTGAACTGCGTCCAACGAAATGACATAGTTCCTTAAGTAAGTGGACAAAAACTGATCACTGTATCTGCTCTTTCTCTTTATAGGTCTTCTTTTTCTCAGCTTTGCCCAGCTCTAAAGCTGGCTTGTGCTTAACAATAGGGGCAACTGGTTTCATTATTAATGGGCCTCTGCAAACACTTTCCAGCCCAGTTCCAGATGTGGCCTCACCAGCACCTTGCACAATTGCATGAAAACATCATTACTTTTGTACTCCAGTGCTCTTGAAATAAGGGCTAAAAATTTGATTAATCCTTCGGAACACCTGCTGTACCTGGGTGCTAGTTTTCTGTGTTTCAAGCACGAATACGCCAAGTCCTTTTGTATTGCAGATTTCTGCAGTTTCTCCCTTCCAAAATGAACAAGTTCATAGTTTCCCACACTATACTCCATTTGCCAATGTTTAGCCCACTTACTTAACCTAGCAATATTTCTCTGTACAAAAACAGATTTGCTGAAAAAGCTCTGCAGAAATGGCAGCATCTGAGAAGGAATAAACAGAGTTAACATTTCTGGTCTGGTGACCCTTCCTCGGAACTGATGGTGGCTGGGAAAGCATCGGTTTAAATGCAGAAAAAGGTGGAGGCGGATGGGGTAGAGAGTAAACGACAGGACAGAGCCTAAAGAGAGAGAAGAGCTGTTGAACAGACAAAGAGATGAGAAAGTTTAGGCTGGGAGGGTGAAGAGTTGTTAATGGGGACTATTAGTGACTAACAACGGGGTGGTGTGCAATGGTAGGCTATGTGGTAACAAGGCTTGATGTGTGAGGTAGGTGCTAGGACATGGGAGAGGCTAGGCCCTAAAACACCTCTTCATAACAATGTTAAATTATCTTATTTGCGATTAGAGTGTTTCAGCTAAATTTTTTGTTTACAAAATACTGTTGCTGTTTATAACCTGTCGGACATCACCTCAGAATTGTAGAAATGACTGATGCCCTTTCTCAGCACAAAGATTTTTGACTCATGATGAAACCTACTGGAAATTAATCATTTTTGGAGATCATGAACATACTATATCTAAATTTTTCTCAGTGCCCACAAGTTGACCTTAGATTAGAGCCCCAAAAGTCAGAACGCAATAGAATTCTGCTTTAAATAGAAAATGAAAAATAATGATTTCGTTTGCGTTTTTATTTATAAATAATTCAATTTTGAAAGATTCTGTATTTAAAAATTATTTTTCAGACTTCAAGCAAAATCTTTAATGTTGGCATTGATAGTCACCTTCTGCTATTTGTAGACAAGACAGCGAGGGAGTTTAATGAGATATACGAGAACTTTAAAGCTGCTGCTGCTGACCTCAGGGCTCAGGTTTGCTCCTCTGGCTGCTCTACTCACACTAATTATCAAATATAACTTAAAGAGACAAAGACACAAATTAATAAAGCATTTTTAAAATCTGTGGGTGGAATTACGGTTCTGCATTTATAATTTTAGTTTTTTTTATTCAATGCATTCAGTCCTTGGAAATTACAATTTAATCTGAAATTTGCATTTACAGAAGTACAAGATTACTTAACACCAGCTCTATCCTGCGTGCTGGATTAATCATACCCCTGTATTCTGGTACAAACTCTAAATTGACATTTTATCAAATTCGAACCACAGCTTCCAGGTGCTGAATATATATATTTATGTTCAACTATAAATACTCAAAATGACATATGACATGATTAAGCAGATGCTGAAGTTACAAATAAAAATTGAATCTACAAAGACTTTAACTTATCTTTCCTCTAACTACTCCTGAAGTATTGTTCGAAACAATATATACTTAAATAAGAATTATCCATAATTACACTAATGTAGCAACCTGCTTTCCTTCTTCCTCTGTTTTTTTTTAACATTTTGAATTGAATCTTTATATATTTAGATGCACACCATTCTCTATGGTTAGATTCATCTGATCCTAATCTTGGAATAACACTAGTATTAACATTCAATTTTTATTCTCTCAAATTTCCTTTGAAGTCAAGTTTCCAGCCAAATGGGATCATATTACATCCAGAAGTACAATTAAAAATAGTTAATAAGTTACACCTCAAACACTCTCACTAAAAAAGAGCGCAATGCAATCTCCTACCAAATATAATATTTTATCTGCAAGCTTAGATTAGAGCTCCAAAAGTCATCTAGCTTTGAAACAAGATCTAGCTTTTGTGAGATCTTGTGATCCAGCTTTGAAACAAGACGTGATGAATATTCCTTACTTAATCTATTCTTGTTAAATCACACTTGAACAGATTCATCAATTTGTAATCTTATTAACGTTAAAGTGGGCTTGGCTCAATTAAATCCAAAGCAATTAAAGGATTATACTGATTAAGATAAAGTATCTCAATTAAGATGCATTTGGATTATGGAACACTGATTGAACTTTGGTAATGTCCCTACCTCTGAGCTAGGAGGTCTATGTTCAAGTCCCACTTATCTTGAGCTGTGTAATAACATTCTGAGCAAATTAATGAAAGAAAATCTACACCTGCTTTATTTCATGCCATACATTGATCAGAAATACTTGTAGGAGTGACATCCCTGCTATTTTAACATTTGGTGTGGCACTAACATTTTTTCCCTCTATCAAATGAAAATTATGGGACTACTTGACAAATTTCAATCATGTATTACAATTAGAACCAAAAAGCGATATGAATAACGATATAAGCTATTCTATAATGCTTGAATAGTGCATCCTAATTAAATACCAGAATATGAACTCAATTAGTTTATATGATACAATAAAGCAATACCTACATATCTTTTTTAATCAGAACTTTCCTTGTCATTAACTGGACGTACAATTTTGTATTTTTAACATGAACTAAGTGAGGCAATCTTAATTTGCAAATAAAAGCTTATTTTCTTATTTTAAATAATAGCATATTCCTATGATATTTTTCTTGTTTTTCAAGTTTTTCTTTGCTAAACTTCTCAGATAATCTTTATTTTGGTTGACACTGACGAAAGTATGAATGGCCGCTTGAGAGAGTTTTTCCAGATTCGGGACATGGACGTACCTGCTGTTTGCCTGATTAATACAACAGAGGATGTGAGATACAGAATGCGAGCAGACCAAGTCACAACTGAGAGTGTGAAAAAATTCTGCCAGGATTACCTGAATGGGAAGGAAAAGGTATCATATGATTAAATGGTACTGACAGCGAATCTGTGAAGTACTCTTAGTCAAAAGTACATATATTAGCTTAAAGGAACTTTGCCCCTCCTTAAATATTATATCCATTCAGCTCTTCAAATTTAACACTAAAATGGGCTACTTTGATCTAATCTATGCTTGTGGCTAAGTGTGAATGTTTGGAAGTGCTTTACTGCATTACTGATAGAACATAGAACATAGAACAATCCAGCACAGAACAGGCCCTTCGGCCCTCGATGTTGCGCCGACCTGTGAACTAATCTAAGCCCCTCCCCCTACACTATCCCATCATCATCCATCTGCTTATCCAAGGACTGTTTAAATGCCCCTAATGTGGCTGAGTTAGCTACATTGCAGTCAGGGCGTTCCACGCCCTTACCACTCTCTGAGTAAAGAACCTACCTCTGACATGTCTTAAATGTATCACCCCTCAATTTGTAGCTATGCCCCCTTGTACAAGTTGAAGTCATCATCATCGGAAAAAGACTCTCACTATCCACCCTATCTAACTCTCTGATCATCTTTTATGTCTCTATTAAATCCCAAAATTAGCCTCCTTCTCTCCAATGAGTACAGGCCCAAGTCCCTCAGCCTTTCTTCATAGGGACTGCGCTCCAGACCAGGCAACATCCTGGTAAATCTCCTCTGCACCTTTTCCAATGCTTCCACATCCTTCCTGTAATAGGGCGACCAGAACTGCACACAATATTCCAAATGAGGCCGCACTAGCGTTTTGTACAGTTGCAGCATGACATCACAGCTCCAGAACTCAATCCCTCTACCAATAAAACCTAACACACCATAAGCCTTCTTAGCAGCATGATCAACCTGGGTGGCAACTTTCAGGGATGAAAGTATCTACCTTGTTAACTCCTTAGGAATTATACATCTTGAAATTAGTCCACCTCTCATACTTCTGAACTCCAGAAAACATAGGTCTCGTTCCACTAATGAAGTACATTATTTTCTCATGCTCCTAGACTTCCTTTGGGGTAAGAAAATGTGGGTTAATGCACATTAAGAATCGGACTTAGTGTGAATGAGCTTGTAATTGGCAGCTGCACAGAACAGGTTTCTTCTAGGCAATGACAAGAGATTTCGCATAGAGCATCAGCCTGGAATTTATTGCTGCATTATTGATGTCACAGAGAGCTGATGTTGACGTGCTGCTGAATGTATCAGTGTCAGGATTTGATGTGAGATCCTGGCAGCTTTAACACAAATAATTACATTCCACCAACCAAATTCATGTGGCCACTTCAGACATCACGACGTGCTCATCAAAAATTGAAAACTCACATTGAATAGCTAAATAACCAGAACCATTGACACAAAATTATACACAAATGTATAGTTTTATTGTGAAAATGATTATTTTAAGGAAAACCACAGATTTTCACCTGCTCCCAGGTGATGATAGAATGGCTAGTTCCTGAAAAGAGGTTATAAATCTGGTTCAGGACATCACATACCTCCCATCAATGAACTTTCAGTGATGCAGAGGTAGAGCACAGCAGTTCCAAACCTTGCATGTTGTCAGAGATGCTCCACAGGTAGGCGATTGACTGGTGTTATTGGTGTGCTGTGAAATAGAAACAAGAATGTGATACTGCAGAGACAGCAGGAACTGCAGATGCTGGAGAATCTGAGATAACAAGGTGTAGGGCTGGATAGACACAGCAGGCCAAGCAGCATCAGAGGAGCAGGAAAGCTGACGTTTTGTTCCTAGACCCTTCTTCAGAAATGGGGGAGGGGAGGGGGTTATGAAAAAAATAGAGAGGTGGGGGAGGTAGATAGACGATGGATGAAGGAGAAGATAGGTGGGCAGGAGACAGACAGGTCAAAGAGGTGGGGATGGAGCCAGTAAAGGTGAGTGTAGGTGGGGAGTTAGGGAGGGGGGATGTCAGTCCAGGGAGGACAGAGAGGTCAAGGGGGTGGGATGAGGCTAGTTGGTAGGAGATGGGGTGATCATCCTCAGTAAAGGGCTCACCTTAGTCCCCCTGCACCCTAACATCAACGAATACCACTCACGCTTGGATGTTGAACAGTTTTCCCGCCACCTCCACCTCTGTGCTTACTTCTTTAACCGCGAACCTGACCCTCCCCCGACTGACTCCTTCTCCTGCCTCCAACACATCCCCTCCTCCTGGACACCCCTCCTACCCTCCCTCGACCTCTTCATCTCCAACTGCTATTGGGACATCAATCGCCTCAACCTCTCACCCCCTCTTACCCAACTGGAAACTGGAAAATCCAACTGGAAACTCATTGAGTTTTGGTTTTAGCGCCATTTACAATAATGCACTAAGCAAAAAACAGCTGGTACTGAGACACAGGTACGAAGAAAATTGATACTCCCCCAGGATCTAGCTTTGTCTGTTCCATAAGAAACGGTAATGAGCAGTAGAGCTGTTTGTAACAGAAACAGCTTTAGCAAAGCCAACACAACCATTTAAAGGGGTTGAATACTGGAATCTCTGGAATTCTGAACTGAAGAAGAAAAGGATTAATCAAAGTGTACCTTTCTGGTGATAGTTGTAATTGCAAAAACCTGGAGCCTGTGGAATAATTGCTGAAGGACATCTGAGGTTTCATCCTGGTTTGGCAGAGGTAGTTGAACATCTGCTGGAGAGTGTGGCTATGTGACTGATGCTTTAATTTTATATCTACCAGAAGTAAGGCAAAATTACAAGATTGGTAGGAGATGGGGCGGTCATCCTCAGTAAAGGTCTCACCTTAGTCCCCCTGCACCCTAACATCAACAAATACCACTCACGCTTGGATGTTGAACAGTTTTTCCGCCACCTCCACCTCCGCGCTTACTTCTTTAACGGTGAACCTAACCGTCCACCGACTGACTCCTTCTCCCGCCTCCAACACATCCCATCCTCCTGAACACCCCTCCTACCCTCCCATATTTACGTTCTGCAAGTTAATTAATTCAAAACATACTTTTATTTTGTTTGTATCAGTTGCTAGTTAACAAATAATTGATCAATGCTGATTTAAATTTGTTTTTTACGTTATATGTTTTAAAAACGCCATTAACCCACCCCCTGATTCCACAAAACCTGTGCATCATCTAAAAGGCATTAGTTGGGAGTGTGAAGAAATACTCCTTACTTTGCCTGGATATGTGCAGATCCACCAAAACTCATGAAGCTTGACACCATCTAGCACAAAGCAGTCTGCTTGATTGACACCATATCCACAAGCTTCCACTCCCTCTATCACTGATGATCTGTAGCAACAATGTGTATTACCTACAAGATGCACTGCAGAAATCCACCAAAGCTATATCATCACCAATAAGAGACACTCCAACCACCTCCCTGACATTCAATGGTGTTACCATCACTGAATACCCCACTGTCAACATCCTGGTGGTTACCGTTGATCAGAAACTCGACTGGGCTCACCACATAAACAGTGGCTACAAGTGCAGGTGAGGGCCAAGAAACTGCAGCAAGTAACTCACTTCCTAACGCTGCAAAGCCTGTACACCATCTACAAGACACAAGTCAGGAGTGTGAAAGAATACTCTCCACTTGCCTAGATGAGGGCAGCTCGAATAACACTCAAGAAGCTTGACACCATCCAGGGCAAAGCAGCTGCTTGATTGGCACCACAGCTATGAATGTCCACTCCCTCCACCTTTGATGCTTAGTAGCAGCAATGTGTACTGTCTTAAAGATGCACTGCAAAAATTCACCTAAGATCCTCAGACACCACCTTCCGAACACACAACCATTTTCACCTCGAAGGCTAAGGAAGCAGATACATGGGAACATTGGCACCTACAAGTACCCCTCCAAGCCAACCTGGCTTAGAAATATATCATCATTACTTCAAAGTCACTCGATCAAAATCCAGGAATTCCCTCCCTAAGGGCATTGTTGAAGCACCTACAGCAGGGGAACAGCAGCAGTTCAAGAAGACAGCTCACCACCACCTTCTCTATGGCAACTAGGGATTAGCATTAAAAGCTGGCCAGCCAGAAATGCCAACAACCAAACAAAAAGAATTTAGAAAAGTGAAAACTTGTTCTTAATTTATTTCCATTGGTCATTTAGGAAATTCATCTCTCAAAAAAAAGCTTTCTCTCCAGAAAACAAAACATACTTAGATATGCCAATATTCTTGGGCTTCAATTAACAAAAAGAAGACTTCATACAAGTCTTCGCAGCATGGCAGTTGATGTTTATGAATCGTCCTTCTCATTTCTCATCTTGACATGGTATCTTTCCTAGCCTGACACTTGTTGCACCCTATCTGAACGTGTGAACGCATATCAATCTCCAGCCAATGAATTTCAACTCTGATTTGCTCTCTAGGACATCATTGTGAGAACATGCCCGGAAAGTTAACTGGCTGCTTTTAGATTAGTTATTCATGACTTCAACTTGCACTTCCAGATAACATATTGAATAAACATGTATGTTCCAAGCATTGCATTGAACAAACACTAAAATAAAAATAATTTAATGCATTATGATGACTTTGTGAAAGCTTATCGAGCAAGTTAGAAAATTTCCTCAGATGAGGGAGAAATTTACAATGATTCCCAAACTTTGTGAGCTTACCTCCTTCCCTCAGGAGTATGGGTGTTGATCTGACTAAAAGGGGAAGTCACCTCCAATCCACTTCCTTTGATCCAGTTTGGATACTCTGTAAAGAGTGCCACAGGAGAGTCGTGAGGTTGTCTTCTATTTTCTACAACCTCAAATATGAGTGATCAGGAGAGAATGAAGGGAGTTTCTAACCTTTATGCAGCATTGAATTATGAGAGAGCTAGTCCATGATAATGTTACTTTATTTATCAGCCTCAACAGTACAGCGAAGATCTTCCAGAAGATTGGAACAAGAATCCTGTCAAAGTACTAGTTGGATCAAACTTTGATGAATTTGTATTCAATACCTCAAAGAGTGTCTTCGTGCTATTTTGTAAGTAATTTTAAGAACTAGTTGTGTCTATGTAGTATTGCTATTCTGTCAGAAAGCAGCACCAAAGTGATTGACAGCTGAATATAAACACCGTCGAGACACAGTTAGTGACAGTACATTAAACTGATTCATTGATATGTCCCATCTCCACTTTGATGCACCGTGGTATAAAACAATGGTGATAAATCAGCCATCCATTACAAATATTTAAAGTTAATGGAAAGGCAAACAATCCGCTAATCCCAATTTTGAGCTCCTGGTCAAGCTGAATTTTTTTTCCCACCTGAATACACACATAGTTAGTCCAGGAATTCCTGGTTTCAAGACCCTGATAAGCAATCTTTTTTCCTTCATTCTCATTGGTTTTCTCTCTTTCTCTCCTATGATACTAACTTCTCATTGGTAACAGTAGCCACCCAGAACATCAGCCAAAAATATGTTCGATACAGGCTGACAGAATAATTGATTTCGCGAGTCAAAGCCACATGCTGTCCTCCCTCACAACTCTCAGACGTGGACTTCCAGTGAATTATTGAATAGTGTTAGCAACCTACTTGAGATTAGCAAACTCAGTACAGACCAAGATCTTCCTGCAGTGTAGTTTACTTATGTATTATGTTGACCAACTGAACCATAGAGACTAATCAGCATCATTCTACTGTATTCCATGTTCAGGAAACTATTTCTGCAACCGGTAGAAAGTAAAACCAATAGAAATTGCATTACTAAAACATCTCTTCTTCTCCATCTTGTAACATAATTTAACTTAATAACATTCTTTTTCTACCTTAAAGGCGCACCATGGTCAGAGAGATGCAAACACATTAATTCTATCTGGGATCAACTGGGTGAGAAATATAAGGACTCTGAAAATATTGTTATTGCTAAGGTAGACATCACTGCGAATGACATTGATTCGGTTATAATTGAAGAGTATCCAAGTGTCAAGTATTTCCCCCCTGGATCAGATAGAAAGGTTTGTTATCTTTAGGATCCTTTGTTTTCCAAATTTTTGCTTTCATTACAAAGCTAATATTTAACACTTACTTTCACATAGATTGTACACTACACTAGCGCTCAAACTCTAAACGCATTTTCTAAATTTTTGGATAAACAAGGAAAATCAAAGGTAAGGATTTCAACTATGCCAGCAACAGTTCATTTTATTTAACAGTGCTTATAGTGGAAAGATAGACATATATTAGCAAAAAAAAACATTCTGGAGAGACTCAACAGAGTTTGGCATTGTCCATGGAGAGAAAACAGAAGTTAACATTGACTCCAATATGACTTCTTAAAAGAATGATTTGTCACTTTGCACTCAAAGTTAGTCCTGTGTCTCTCTCCACAGATACTGCCAGACCCTGCTGCGCTTCTCCAGAACTTTTCTGATTTTTATTTCCGATCTCCACTATCTAAAATATCTTGCTTACGTGTTACCAATATACTGCCTCATAATATAGTAAAAAATGATCTATATAACATATATGTTTACACAACTGGCTTTCTATCATTTTAATTAATTCAGTTAGCTCATTTAAAAAAAAGTTTCCATGTCAAGGTAGTGAATTCAAGTTCCACACCAAAGACTTGAGCAACTCAGGATTGAGGAAATGGTACAGATTCAGCTGCTCTCATCGAATCTACAGTGTGGAAAAAGGCCATTTGGTCCATCAAGTCTGCACCAACCCTCTGAAGAGCATCTGACGACCCCACATTTCCCATGGCTAATCCACATAGCCAACACCTCCCTGGACACTATGAAGCAGTTCAGCATGGCTAATCTGCCTACACTGTATGTCCTTGGACATTCCATATTTTATGAAAATCTTTAAGCTCTTGCCCCATTTGCCCTCTGAGATGATTGGAACAGACTCCATAGGACTGTTTGATGGAAAAGTTGGGAATTTTCCTCAATATCCAAACAAATATTTATCTTTCAACCAAACTCCTAAACTGAATTTTTTGTGAAGAAGGGTTCCGACCCAAAATGCGAATCTTTCCTGCTCCTCTGATGCTGCTTGGCCTGCTGTATTCATCCAGCTCCACACCGTGTTATCTCCTAAACTGAATCTAGTCACTATTCTGGCTGTTGCTTGTGGACTTCAAAGCGCACAAATTGTTGCATTTCTTACATTACAACAGTGACTACAGTCTGAAAGGACTTCATTAACTGCAAAACACTTTGGAACATCCTGAGCATCTCAGAACCATTGCTAGTACTAGCTTCTTCATGGTAGCTCTAGGAATTGGAAGGACCACAGGCACAAGTAAACAAAACATTGAGCAGCAGCTAGGGGCATGCTGTCTTTCTGAATCTGTGCATTCAGATGCGCAAGGCAGAAAGAGGTAACAGCCATCCTGGAGGGAAAGGGAGAAATAAATTCTTGGTCAGTTCTGAGGTGACAGCTGACATCATGTCCCAAAGCTACATTACACTAATTTTAGGCAGGATCATGGAGGAAAATCTGAACTAAAATAAGTAAAATTCATATTCTAATATGTAATGGATCTATATTACAGGAAAAATCTTACTGTCTTTACTATTCCTTTTACAGAAACATGATGGAAAATCAAATATGACAGATAATGCAATTGATGATCCAAAAGATGAACTTTAGCTTTATAAGATGATTTATTTATTTATTTATAAGTTGGTTTCTGTCAATTGTTCAGCATAGTCTATTTACAGCTGTCTCATGAGTTGCGCATTATTTGGTTAGAATAATATTGTTACATTAAAGATGATTGATAGTAATATCTGCATAACCTTTAAGCCATTGCTACTCATGTTATTTGTAAACTAAAAGGCAAAAAATAAATCTTTGTGGAAAAAAGTATATTTGGTATTTGATATGCTGAGTTATTAGAATTCGTTAAAGTATTTTGGCCGACGTATCAAAAGAATTGCTTGACGTAGCATCTTGTCCATTATTGTAGATCATAACACAAATCTGAGACATAAATTGACGTTGAAGTCAATATGGGCCATACAGTGGGATTGCTGATCTACTGCCACAACCACCCAAGAAAAATTTCACCTCCTTTAAGTTGAATGAAAGGACAATAAAGAGAGAGATTGAGTCTAACAAATATCCACATGTATAATGTAACCTACAGAAGCAAACAATGGCTATGTTGGAAATGGAACACTGTCAAAAACACACGATAGTAGAAACAGACACCTCACGATTAGGAAGTGTGGAAGTGTGTTCAGCTGCAGCTCCTGATTTGCTGTCTCGAGTTGGAGCTGTGGATGGACTCACTATGTAGAATCCATGACTTTAAGAATGTTGTGGATAGCACGTTTAGCGAGCTGATCACACCACCATTAAGGGGCACACAGACACAGAAGAGTTGGGTGACCACAAAGAAGGCAAGTAAGAATGGGCAGGTAGTGCAGGACTGCCCTGTGGCCACTCCCCTTTCAAACAGGTATGGCATTTTGGATACTGTTAGGGTGATGGCCTCTCAGGGGAAAGCAACAGCAGCCATATCAGTGACACCACAACTGGCACTATTGTATGGCAGGGAGGGTGGAAGTGCAAGTGAGCAGCAGTGGTAGAAAACTCTATAGTCAAGCACAGATAGATGTTTTTGTAGCCATAAGCAAGACTCCAGGATAGTGTATTGCCTTCCTGGTGCTAGGATCAATGATGTCTCTAAGAAGGCATGGGATATTCTGAAAGGGGAATGTGAGCAGCCTGTTTTTTCTTTTGACTACCACCTCAATTTGTCTTGTCATCCAAGGTTCCTGCAACTTGCTATCCTCATCCTTCATTTTCACAGGAATATGCTGGTCTTGAACTGCTTTTAAAAGATTCCCAAATGCCAGAAGTGGATTCACCCTCAAACAACCACCTCATCTATGTTCCTCAGTTCCTGCCTAATATTCTGGTTTTCCTTCTCCCAATTTAATACCTTCACCCAAGGACATGCCTTGTCCTTATCGATAAGTAACTTAAAATTTACCGTAATACAGCCACTGTTCCTAAAATACTCCCTTACTGAAACTTCAATTGCCGTAATGTTCTTTGCTCTTTGATTGTTAACAAAATCCATTGTCCTATTACTGTAAGTTGGCTCAAGTACCTGGGCTTCTAAGTTATCCCTATCACCACCCTTTCCATGGCCAAATTATTGTCCTCTCGCAACCAAATGTTCCCGCAGAAGAGGAATATGTGAAGAACAAAAACAAACACTACAGCACTTTCAAAGAATTTGTGCGGAGTGAACAGTCTTTATGAACAGCATTATAATGAATACATTATAGCAACCTAAAAAGTCCTTTAGCTCATCCTTTACTGTAAATAATGGCAAATATCAGGATTTTGATTGAAGAACAGGTTTAAAGAGGACCATATGTGGTAGTTATGACATATTTTATCTTCTAAATAGGCAGAATATGTGCTACACTTCTGCCTTTCATTCCCTCCAGTGAGGTAAAGGACTTTATCTTTACCCAGGCTTCCATTTACTGGCTTCATCAAAATCAGTAATTTACCAAGTGGAGACATATGATAAATCATTTTAAACAACCTAAGATCAAATATTCATTAATATGCTTATATGTCACATTCAGGATTGACTCCTTAAACCAAATAGTGCAGTAGTGATTCCTTAACTTATTTGTAAAATGCAATTTACTTTAGTCAAACCCAATTCATGGGAAACATCGCATCAACAGTCAAGGAAAGCTAGTTCACTCCACGAAGTTTTTTGGAGATGTGATAGCATACAAACTGCTGGACCAGAAGTTCCAAGTTTGAATTATTGGACATGGAAGGTGCATTCATAACATGGCCAAACAGGTCAACTATCAGCCTGCAACTTCTTTCCAATACACCTGGTGGCAAAGTTTCCTTGTCGGCTATCTTGCAAAATGCAGTGGCAAGCCACAACAGCATGGTACACGTAAACATGGATCAATCTCATGAAGGTATGTGGCTCAATCCTTGGAGAACAAGGATGGGAGAAAAGACAGCATTTGATAGGAACTCCAGAAGTTGTTTAAACTGTAATTCAAAAGTCAGTAAAGTTTATGAATAACATTATTTAAAATAGAAAGAAGAACATAACTAAATGAGAAGGGAAGCTGTACTAATGTAACCAAAAGACGCTGACAGCCAGAATAAGCATCAAAACTGTAAACTATGAAGAAATTGCTCCTAGAAGGCTGATGAAAGACAAACAACAAGCAAATGATAAAAAAATATTTACATTAACATTTCAAGATTGCTTAGACAATCATTAATAATTGTTCACATAATAAAGACTACTAGATATAATGGCCCCTATTTTAATGCTCTAGCCAAAACAGGGACAGTCACCCATCAGATCCCATTGCTTTGCAGCCTCTAAATGAGTAGAAGTGGAACCTGTCCGATGAATTCCAGGAAAATGAGGCAGCTTGGGCATTTGAAGAAAAAGGAGAATATATTTTAGATTTCAAATGGGTGCTGTAAACTACCAAGAGGAGTATTATATCTTTTACAGGCTGCCTTTAATATCTTGAAAACAACTGGTACCTGGTATCGGAGCCATTTTTTGTAGGTTTCACGAGACTCTTGACAGACAGACAGACAGAAGCTTGGTGGTGACTTATAGATTGTCAGCATCATTATAACTTCCAGAGTGTAGTAAATTGTTCTGTACAAATGTTAGAAGAGTAAAGAGGAGAATGAGCTTGCACGGTGGTAGCTGGTAACACTCTTCCTCAGGAGTTCAGAATGTTAGGTTCAAGTTCAACATTAGCATTTGAGTTCACCTCTAGTATTGCAGATGCACTGCACTGTTGGAAGAGTCATCTTTCAGGTGAGACATTAGGGAAGATTCAGTGTGCTCTATTAAAAGATACCATAATTTTGAAGAAGAGAGGAGGAATTATCTCTGCATTTATGGTCAATAAGTATTCAGTCAACATCATAACAACAGAGTATCCAGTCATTGTCACATTATTGTTTGTGGCAACTCATTATAACACACACTTATAATGTGTTTTCTACATTACATCAGTGACTACACTTTAAAGTATTTTACTGCTGCAAAGTGTTTTGGCAAGTCTGATGGGCATGAGGGTGCAATATTAATGCAATGCCAGTTATGTATGCCATACTTCCTAACAATTGCCTGTTCATTGCTTGTAATCTAATAGGGTAACTATTGACCATACTCAATGAGCTCACATGTGCAAAACTGGCAACATAGAAGTCTACAGTTAAATGTGATTGGGCTTTGCTGAATAATCCTGATTGTGTGAATAACTACATTGACAACCTGCCTAAGACATTTGGTGAACCTTGCAAAGTGGCACATTTAAGAATCATAGAATCCCTACGGGGCAGATGTAGGTCATTCGACCTATCAAGTCTGCATCAACCCTCTGATGGGCATCCTTTGCAGACCCTTAACCCCGCATTTACTGTGGCTAATCCACCTAACCTACACATGTCTGGACTCAATGGGACAATTTAGCATGGTGAATCCACCTGAACTGCACACCTTTGGACTTTGGGAGGAAGCCAGAGCTCTCAGAAACCCACACAGGGGAGTATCTGCAAACTTTACACAGCCTGTTTCCTAAGGCTGGAATTGAACCCAGATCCCTGGTGCTAACCACTGAGCCAGCATGCTGTCATAATTCATTTATATATGCTTATTTAAATTAGTAAAGCTTCTTACACTGAGTCTTCTTTGAAGACAATGGAAAATATTCAAGCTGCTGCCTTTTTTGAATTATCCCAGAACTTGAAGAGCCTGTAGTTCTGCATTGTTTCCTCCATAACAATGCCTCAACCACTCAATGCCAACTTGCCAACCTTATATTACAAATTGGTGTTATTGTTGAAGTTTTTCATTTGTCCTGATGAATGCGAGATGAAAAGTCTCAATAGCATTTCTTTAGGACATTGGAAACTACCTTTGGAACTGCAACAGGAGTATCCTGGGCTGAGATGATCCAACCTCCAACAACTACAAACATCTTCCTTTGTGCTAGCTTTGACTCCAACCAATGGAGAGGTTACTCCTGATTCTTATTGACTCCCATTCTGCTCAGGTTCCACGATACCTCATTTGGTGAAATGCAGCCTTGACTCTCATGTCACCTTTGGAATTCAGCTCTTTTGTATATATTTGCATGAAGGCTTTAATGAGGTCAGGAGCAGAGTTGTGCTGGCAAATCTCAAACTGAGTATGAATGAGCAGGTTATTCCTTTGCAAGTACCACTTCATAGCACTGTCGATGACCCCTTTCATCACTTAAATCATGATCAAGGGTACACAGGTAGGTCGGTAATTGGGCATGTTAGAATTTCCCCACTTTTTAAGGACAGTACAATTATTCTGAGCATATTTCAACAAATGTAGATGCCAGTATTATAATTGTACTGGAACAGATTGTTTCGGGGCACAGCTACCTCGACTATTTCTGGAATATTGTGAGGACACAGAAGCTTTGCAGTATCTCGTGCTTTAACCATCTCTTGTGGAATGAATAGCACAGGTTGGAGATTGGCATCTCCAATGGTGGGGAACTCAGGAGGAAGTTGAAATGGATATTCATCAGGGCATCTCGTTCCTGACTGACTACCTGTAAAACCCTAATTTGCTCTTGTCTCCCCTCTGATACAAAGGCTGAACTCTTAAATCCAATGGGAATCTTGCTGGATTTTGATGGTTCAACCTTTGCCAGTTATAATTTTTTTGTGTGTGGCAAACTTCCAGTGATATTTCTGGTCCTGCTGGGTTGTATGCTGTGGTGTATGAAAACTTATTGATGTGGTTATTCGAGTTGACAGTTTCAGGCATTACAGACTTATTAATTTTAATTTCTGAAATGCGTTTTTATTTCAGTGAAGTGATCATACAGGCAGCAGAGGCTGGTGATTCAACAAATCACTCCCCACAGCAGTTAAAAAAGAAGCATTTTAATGCAGTGAGGTATTTACACCCCTGCCTCTTCCAGACAGATGGCTGTCCCTCTGTGATTACACCACAATCATGAAAAATCACAAGTCACTGATGAATTAGCATTTTACTTGTAAAGTACCGACTTGAACTTCAGCATTCCTATGTTAATTATTTGTAGATATTTCCGCTTTCCTCACTTTCTGGATTAAGGACCTTTTTACTTCAGGTTAGCTTGTTCTACATATCATTTCCTTTCCCATACTTCTCCAAATCAAACTAAAACAGGAAAAGGGTTACATGTGGAGTGTGCTGTTACACTAACACACTACAATAACTTGCTCTAACTGCAGGATTAAAATTTTTATTACATAACTTAAAACAGTTTTACACCTAAACTGAATAAGACAACTGCTGTAACCAAGGCTGATTGCACTTTCAAAGCAAGTTGTGAAGGATTAAATTGCACAAGAGTTAAAACCCAAATCTGCTCACCACCAATTTTGTGACAATGATATTAAATTCACTTTGTTCTCATTCCAAATATTTAAAAACAAGAATACAGGAAGCTGAGATGTTCTTCAAAACATGATTTATTTAGAATAATGTGTTTGCAATTTAGAGAAAGAATCCCTGTTGCTAGAACAGTCAAACTTCCCCTCAAACCTCATTGTTCAGCTGGATGTCTTGCCGTGATTGCATGCTTGTTACAAACTCTGCAAGATCCAAGTTTTAGGGTCAGTGAATTTCGTTCTCATGAGAAAGGAGTTGTGGGAGAGAGAATTCAGCTGCGCTGTGTAGTTCTACCATTTCCATCTAGCTTGACATAAGCATGGAGATAGATCTCACAATGTATAATTAGAGTATGCTGCTTCCAGAACACAGTGAGAATGCTGTCTCTATCCCCTTATTACCCATTTGTACAACTGCAAAGACACTATTTCATTGGTTGTGCATAGTGAGGATCCCAGGCTTCATTCCTGCTTTTGTGGTGCTCCCCACACAGCCTGTCTGTGCTGAATGCTGACAATGGTGGCCACTCCACAGTCCTCTCTCACCCACCATCTCCTCAAACCATTCCCCAGCACTCAATCCTCCAATTCCCAGGTTTTCTTTTTCCTGTAGTTGAACCCCAATCCCCCATTCTTTGTCCTCTCATCTCCATCTTCACCCCATTCTCCTATTGTACACAATCTCTAATTAACAATCTGCTGACCCTTGCTAACTGACAACCAACCTCATATCCATCCCTAACCTGTGTCTCTTTTTCTCATACACACATTTGGTATCATTGCCACACTAAGTACTGCTCTCCCCAAAGTGGATACATGCTCTTTGGACTGAAAAGGGTTAAGGAGTTGGCACCATGTTAGCATTGACCCATAGGCATAGCAATTTGTAAGTCAAATAAACATGTTCTGTGACACATCCTTTTGAGGCATGTTTTAACTCAGACATAAAGCATGCCAAAACCAGCCCAGCCTGTCTCCGCCTCCCTAACCTGTTCTTCCTCTCACCCATCCCTTCCTCTCACCTCAAGCCGCAACTCCATTTCCTACCTACTAACCTCATCCCACCTCCTTGACCTGTCCGTCTTCCCTGGACTGACCTATCCCCTCCCTACCTCCCCACCTATACTCTCCTCTCCACCTATCTTTTTTTCTCTCCATCTTTGGTCCGCCTCCCCCTCTCTCCCTAATTATTCCAGAACCCTCTCCCCATCCCCCTCTCTGATGAAGGGTCTTGGCCCGAAACGTCAGCTTTTGTGCTCCTGAGATGCTGCAATGTCTCGGTGGCATCAGATCATATGGTCTTTCTTATTAATTCATTGGATGTGGGCCTTGTCACTTAGACCAAGACTTAATGCCCATCCCCAAACACTCTTCAGAAGGTCGTGGGGTAAGCTGCTTTCTTAGACCACCGCAGTCCATTTGGCATAGGTTAACCCACAACATTTGGAGAGCCTCAGATAAGATATCTTCTCTTCCGAACTTCTGTCATTATGGTCAATAAAGCTTGTTGCTCTTCACTCACAAGAGTGCAGATCTCACATTACTATGTGGTGGCAGGATTGCTAGAGCCACAGAATCAGGGGCACAGGGTCATAAGTGTCCAGAGTCCAACCCAGCGACAGTACAGTGTTCCAGGAAGAAACCATGAGGCTAGCCCAGAGATCCAAGCCCAGATGCTAAGGGAAATACCTAAAAGTGAATCTCAATGATGATGTTGGTAAGTGATGGACTTTGAGGCTCATTTGGGCAGTAAATTATTGAATGGGAAAGCCCAAGTAGAAGTCAAAATGGCGCAGAAGAAGATCCATAGCAGAAGATGCAGAATGTAACATGGATTAATCAAATGGCTACAGTGAATAAAACTTGACAGAAATTGAAAGTACCCACAGAGATGGAGAAGAAATGAGGACTCACAAAACACATTGCCCACATGTGTGCAGGAATTCCTGGCAGAACCCACCCCAACCAATGTTACAATCACAAGCTCAAAGAGAGATGGTGACAGCACAGAGTATTAAATACAGACAACAGCAACCTGCTGTATTGCAGACTCCAGCTGTAGGCAATGTCATTCTCAGTGCCTCAGCAGTCTCACACTGATGCAAGGGATACTACTACTTACAGAAAGAGAAAAGCCTATCCTAGGAGAAGTGGAGAAGTCTGCATTTTCTGACCTGAAGAATTGGCTCATAACAGCCTTCCTTCCTTTCTTCGTCACCTGGACTCATAACTAGATCAGAAAGAAAAAAAAGAAGAAGAGACCAAAGCTCCCATTCTCCTTTAACTGTCTCAAGACTTTGCGATTGTCCTGGAGCACTCATCTTTGAACCAGGTTTTCCTCAACTGGCCTTCACTGCCACTATTTGCAAATCTTTGTGAGTTTCACGGCAAAAGAAGCTACAATTCCACATTATCAATTGATTAGCCTTTCCAGAAAATGATAAGCGTGCACATTCATCCCACACATCCTCTGCATGTACAGACATTGCTATTGGAAATTAGCCTGTAAAGTTAGAGACTTTAGATTAGATTAGATTCCCTAGAGTGTGGAAACAGGTCCTTTGGCCCAACAAGTCCACACCGCCCTTTTGAAGCATCCCACCCAGGCCCATTCCCATCACCCTATAACCCACTCACCCCTGAACACTACGGGCAATTTAGCATGGCCGATCCGCTTAGCCTGCACATCTTTGGACTGTAGGAGGAAGCCAGAGCACCCGGAGGAAACCCACGCAGACACGGGGAGAATGTGAAAACTCCACACAGACAGTCGCCTAAGGTTGGAATTGAACCTGGGTCCCTGGCGCTGTGAGGCTGCAGTGCTAACCACTGAGCAACCGTGCCACCCCAAGCCACCGTGCCGCCCCTTGTGGGGTTTGGAGGGAAATGGAGTGAAAGTAAAAGATGGTGATTAAATCTTAATAGAATGCATAAACAGCAACCATGAAAGAACTTGGGAAAGAAATGTAGAGTGAAGAGCATTGTACCTTTACTCTAAGGATAGCTGCCAAACATTTGTGAAAAGAATTATGTCAAGGTGACAGCAAATCACACAGATCTGGAGCCCAGGTCCATAAAGCTCCAGACAAAATGTTCTCTCTTACCAACTTCTGTATATTTTATGTTCAATAAATCTTGTTGCTGTTCACTCACAACAGTCTAGATCTCACATTACTACAATCGTCTAAAAATGTGGGACAAGTTAAAGTATCCTCTTCAAGGCTGCAGCTAATAAGAAAACATTATCTGCAGAATATGCGTTAAAGACTGTTTCAGTCCATTCTTTTATAACAACTTTTAATTCCTGTTGACTAACTGAACATAGCTAACACATACGCAATCAAGAGCTACAAGTTAATATTGCTCCAATTCAAAAACATATCAAGATAGAATTTACATTCTATAGACTTTACTAGGCACATACAAGGAAGACCTAAATTAATGCTTCAAAATATTTAGTGCTTCTTATTGCTTCTTTTATGTTCAGGATACAACTTTCTATTTGTAGGGAAGATTTTCAAATTTAGAGAACTTAGGACAGAGGCCTGATTGGGCAGATAAAAAGCTGTAGTTTGTAGAGAATGCTCTGGGATATGTAACAATCCATGATTTGATTTGATTTATTATTTTCACATGTCCCTAGGTACAGTGAATAGTTCTGTTCTGCATGCAGCACAGGTAGATCATACCAAACAAAGGGCAATTGAACAGAGTGAGCAACACAATATCACAGCTGCAGAGAAGATGCACAAACAGCAAGTTTGAGAGGTCCACAAAATTTGAGAGGTCCATTCAGAAGCCTAATAAGCCAGAAGCTGTGGATGTTGTCTTCACAGGCTTCAGTAAGGCCTTTGACAAGATTCCTCATGGAGGCTGAGACAGAAGGTAAAGTCACACAGAGTCAGAGGTGAGCTTGCAAGATGGATAAAATAACTGGCGCGGTCATAGAAGGTAGAGGGTAGCAGTGGAACAGTACATTTCCGAATGCAGAGTTGTGTCGAGTGGCATTTCTCAGGGATCAGTGTTGGGACCTTTGCTGTTTATAGAATATATAAATGATTTGCAGGAAAATGGAACTGGCCTGATTAGCAAGATAACAAAGTGTGAAGCTGGATGAACACAGCAGATCAAGCAGAATCTCAGGAGCACAAATCTGATGTTTCGGGTCTAGACCCTTCACCGAAACATCAGCTTTTCTGCTCCTGAGATGCTGCTTGGCCTGCTGTGTTCATCCAGCTCCACACTTTGTTATTTTGGATTCTCCAGCATCTGCAGTTCCCATTATCTCTTATGCCTGATTAGCAAGTTTGCCGATGATCCAAAGTTTAGTGGAATTGCAGATTGTAATGAGGAACATCAAAGGATACAGCTGGAAATAGATCAGTTGGTGGCTGGGGCAGTGAGATGGCAGATAGAGTTTAATCTGGAAAAATGTGAGCTAATGCATTTTGGAAGGTCTAATCCAGATGGAAAATATACAATAAATGGCAGAACCCTTAAGAGTACTGATAGGCAAAGGGATCTGGGTGTACAGGTACACAGGTCACTGAAAGTGGCAGGGCAAGTGGAGAATGTAGTCAAAAAGGCAGACTACATGTTTTCCTTCATTAGACAGGGCATTGATTTTAAAAATTGACAGGTAATGTTGTAGCTTTATAGAACCTTAGTTTGGCTGCATTTGGAATATTGTGTTCAATTCCAGTCACTACCAGAAGGATGTGGTGGCTTTGGAGAGGGTATGGAAAAGATTTACCAGAATATTGCCTGGTATAGTTGGCATTAGCTATGAGGAGAGGTTGGAGAAATTTAGGTTGTTCTCACAACAGAGGAACAACAGAGGTTGAGGGGCGACCTGATAGAGGTCTACATGATTATGAAGGGCATGGACAGACTGGACAGTCAGAAGCTTTTTCCCAGGGTGGAAGAGTCAGTTACCAGGAGTCGTAGGTTTAAGGTGCAAGGGGTAATGTTTAAAAGTGATGTACGAGGCAAGTTTTCACACAGAGGGTTGTGGATGCCTGGAACTCGCTGCTGGGAGAGGTAGTGGGAGCAGATATTATAGTGACTTTTAACATTTTGACAACTATATGAATAGGATGGGGATAGAGGTATACTGTCCTTGGAAGGGTAGGGGTCTTTAGCTGTGACAGGCAGCATGTAGGTGCAGGCTTGGAGTGTTGAAAGGCCTGTTCCTGAGCTGTAATTTTCTTTGTACTTTGTTCTTTTCTTAAACAGCAGGAAAGAAGCTGTCCTTGAATCTGTTAGTACGTGTGTTTAAGCTGTTGTATCTTCTGCCTGGTGGACAAAGTTGGAAGAAATTATAACTAGGGTATTAAAACCGACACAGCAAGAAGTGTAGATGGCGTCAATGGAAGGTTAACTTGCAGGATGGACTAGGCTGCGTTCACAACTCTCTATAGTTTCTTATGGTCCTGGGCAGAGCAGTCGACGTATGAAGCCGTGCTGCATCCAGCATCTATCAGAATTGGCAAGAGTCTTATGGACATGCAGAATTTTGTAACCTTCTCAGGAAGTACAGGTATTGCTTTGCTTTCTTGACTGTCACAAAAACATGCGTGGACCAGGACAAATTGTTGGTGATCATCACTCCCAGGAACTTGATGCTCTCTACCACCTCCATCTCGGCACGACTAATACAGGGAGCATGCTTTGACCCAGGTGAACAAAGAATCTTGGCCTAACCCATTTCCAGACAATATAGGGCTGCTGACAGGCTGAACAAGGAGAGGGTAGTCATACAGGTTTCAGAACTAAAAGCACACCATGACGGTAATGGGAGATGCTTGTAGAAAAGGCACTAACTGCTATTTTGCAAACTTCAAAAGATGACACAAAGAAAATCCATGAAGAAAATTAGGACTTACCCAATTCACAGAAAACCAGAATTGCAGTTACAACAGAACCTGTTTTCTTTTAAGAAAAGAACCTTATTAAGAAAGCTGAAAGTAACTACTTTTAAAGACAAATGCCCACAGCAAATGTTCTTTCTTGGAAAAGTCACTTACTAGGTGAGTTACCATTGAGTGCTAAGTTCGCTGTCAATGCCATCTCACATACTGCTCCTCTGACGCTGCTTGGCCTACAGTATTCATCCAGCTCTACACCTTGTCATCTCAGGTTCTCCAGCATCGGCAGTTCTTACCATCTCCAAAGCAATTTTTGAAATTTGTTTGTTAACTACAGTCAGCCATGTTCACTGCTCAGCAGAAGAACCCGGCGTGGCTCTGAACCTCAACTGTAAATTGAACATAGTTATTAGTTAGGAGCCAGTAAATAAACTAAAACAACACTCTTTAAAGACCTGGGGAAACTGAACAGAGTGTATCGCATCATACTGAAGGTAAATGCAAAACCCATCTGCTTCTTCTCACCCAGGATGGTCCTACCCTCACATAAAAACAAAGTACAAACTGAGATTGAGATCATGCTTCAAAAAGGAGTATTTCAAATTTCACACAGCTGAATGTGTGTTGTTTAATTACAGTGCCAGTTTCTAAGCTAAACAGAGCCATTCGCATTTGGGTTGGCTTAACACATTTGATCAAGATAGTGCAATGACACATACATCCAATAGCAGCTGTAGATGAAAGTTGAGATAAACTTACAAACAACACAATCTTTACCCAGCGGGTTGCAAACAATGGCTTCAGTCAACTTTCCTCATTCCAGGACTTCAAACTGGTAACTACATTCACTACACTGCACTGGTGTGCAGGCAGTCAATTGCAGAAGAATACAGGCAGTGGTGACATGGGGCTTTTAAATGGGAAGGTGCCAGGGCCATTATGAGTTTCCTCAGTTATAATACTAACGTGAATTTCTATTTTGTTTTGAGTTTTTACTCCATTTTACAGTTGTTTGTCTTCCTTTCTTTTGTTCTTTTGAAATGCTCAATTCCACAGCCGTGACGTAGTCTGTTCCTACTGCCAAAGGAGGTCCAAACCTTTCTGCTAGATATCGTGTGTGAATTTTTTTCCTGGGTAAGTTTGCTCTTCTTTGCTGATAGATGTGGAAATCCCATTTAACCTCTCACCAGTAACAGGGATAAGATTGGTGTGTGGAGAAGCAAGGAATATCAGATTCTATTAGTCAATAATAATATGCCATGATGTAAATTTTTTTGCTTCATAGTTAAGGAATTTAATTTAAATTTAGACAATTTAAAGAACGCATGTTGTAAAGTAGTTTTTATGCATTAGTGTTACATTGACAACCATTGATTTAAGTTAGTTAAGGGATAATATTAACTGCAATGAAGGTGACTAAGCCCAGCGTGAGAAATATGTATCTCTGTGAATATAAAATAGGTGCAATGAATTACCTGACAAGTGAGCAGTGTGAAATGTAAATGTTTGAGAATGATTATTCATCTGCTTGAGAGGAAAAAATATGTAGTGTCTGAGGGGAGGGCAGACACCCCCCCACGCTGCTTCACTGGTTACAAAAGCAGTGAGACCCCCTTATGCACAGTGGCTGTGGAGGCTAGATGCTATTTAAGTGAAATCAGATATTAAGCAGACAAGCATTGACTTCAAGTGGCATCAGTTGGGCAGGAATACTATCCCCAAGAACTGCCAGCCAATTAGAGCTCTCCAATGCCAATGGCAGAACTGGGCACTATGGCTTCTGCTGATATGGCATTGCGGACTTTGTCAGGGAACGTTGCTGGTGCTCTGGAGGCAGGTAAGTGGTCGGGGTTTGGGGTCACAGAGGAGGGGCCACTTGCAATGAAGGAGAAGAGGGATGGGTCAGATGCAAGAGTAGAGAGGATGGCAATTAGCAGATCACAACTATTCCAATGCCAGATTACTTAATCAGTTGGTGGATGTGTCAACAAAAGGACCTCTGCCCAGAACACCACTCACAAACCCAATAGGTTTCCTAGGCAGACTTCATGTACAAGATGTGTTAAATCCATTAGCTACCACTTAACCCTGGTGGGTCCAGAGATAATTAACTTTAAGCAGCTCGTGTTGAGTCAGTTTACATCCGATGCTGGAAATTGGATTTTTATACTTCCTCAGAAACACCCCTGGCACACAGCCATTAAATACACTCTGGTAGGCTCTGTTAAATTCCACCCACTGTTTATCACCATGGTTTTCTGTAACAGCACTTTACACTAACAGATTACCCACAGAGTGCCAACACGGTGCCAGCGTGCCCAAGTGCCATATTGCCAGCAACCTAACGGCTGTACAAACTGCCTGGGCTCAATTTGCTTCTTCACTATAAAGTAGATTGCCCAAGCACTGTAGCACTGGTGGCTTTTATTTTTCTGGAAGACCTGGTATATTTGCCACCTGTGCCAGCATGTGGCACTGGCTAAGGATTGTATGAGGTACTTCACTGCCACCAATCCTCCTTCGTCTTGAGTCTATCTAGTGATTTGTGATACAGGATAAACTAAAGACTCATGAAACTTTGACAGAAAATAAAAATGGCCTAATCTCTGTTTTAAACTGATAACCCCTGATTTTTAATTAATGATCCCTGCCAGGTTCTCCAATAAAGAGGACATGTTCTCTGTAAGTTTACACTGCTAAGACCAGTTGCCTCTTACTGTTTTATACAGCAGTAGATACAAGCCTAATATATCCAATCTTTCTTCATTAGAAAACTGCCCCATTCCAGGTATTATTCTGATGGAAATTCTTTGAACTGTCTCCAATATATTGACATTCTGCCCTAAATAAGGTGATCAGTATTGCAGATACACTCTCATAAATGCCCAATAGAACTGGAAGCGTAACTTTCCTACCTTTATATTCAATTCCACCTGTAATAACTGATAACATCCTATTTGTTTTCCTAATTTCTTACTGCACATACATAATGTACTTTTGTGATATATGCACTCGGACACACAAGTCTCTCAATGTCTCACAGCCCTGTAATCTCTCAACATGTAGATAAACTGCATTTTTAAAAATTCTTCCTCCCCAAAATGGACAATTTCCCATTGTGCTGTGCAAAATTCTTCCTGACGCGGTTTTGCCCACTCACTTAACATGTCCCTATCTTTTTGAGGCTTCCTCATGCGCCTTCAAAACTCACTATCTGACCTATCTTTGTGTCATCAGCAAATTCGGCAATCATCCCTTCAACCAAGTTATTAATATAAATTGTGAACATTTGAGGTCCCAGCATTGATCCCTCAGGCACACCTCTCGTTTCATCTTGCCAACCTGAAACCTACTCAGTTATGATAACTTGTCACTTCCTGTTAGCAAGCCAATCATCTATCCATGCCAAAACGCTACCCCCTACATCATGAGTGTTTATCTTCTGTAATACGTTTTGATGTGGATCTTTATCAAATGCCTTCTGGAAACCTAATACACTACCATCCACCACATCCCCTTTTATCCACAACACGTGGTACCTCCGCAAACAACTTCAATAATTTAGTCAAACAAAACTAGTTTGATTATGCCTGATGACCTTGAACTTATTTACATGCCTATGATAACCTCTTTACTAATAGCTTCAAAAATATTCGCTGAGACAGATGTCAAGGTGACTGGTCCATAGTTACCCCACCGCCATCTCTCTCCATTTTTTAAAAGAAAAGAGTTACACTCACTAATTTCCAAGCTAAAGGGATCATTTCTGACTCAGAGAAACTTTGGAAAATTAAGACCAATACATCAACTGTCACATAATCACTTTGTTTAAAATCTTAGGATAAAGTCTGTCAGAAGCCATGCATTTGTTTATTCAGAATCAATTGTTTGATGATTTTGATTTTCCTGAGTTCCATCCTCTTTCCTATCCATTTCCTGATTTTTTTGATGCTTCTGAAATGTTGCATGTGTCCTCTATGGAGAAGACTGATGCAAAATACCCGTCCAATTCATCAGCCATTTCCTTATTTTCCATTATTAATTCTTCAGCCTCACTGCTTATAGGATCAACTTTGTTAAGTCTTTGCAGGGCAATTGAATGATTTTGAGATGGAGATTGATTTTTGTTAGACAAATGAACCAAAGATGATAGGGAGTAGATGGGAGTGGGGACTTGGAAACACAAATGGATCCGCCATGATCTTATTGAATGATGAAGCAGGCACAAGGGACAGAGCTCTACTCCTAATTCCATTATTTAATGCTTGTTTCAATGGCAGTGTCTAAGCTCATGACCACTACTACTTTAAGGGACAAGGGCAGCGGACACATGAAAACATCACCACCTGCTAGTAACCATCCAAGTCACCCACCATCTTGGTAGAATCATAGCTTCTTACTGCACTGTAGGGATTCCATATGGCCCATCAGGCCTACACCGATCCTCCAAAAAGCATCCCACCCACACCCACAACATCACATTTACTGCACAGGCTGGGTGTCTAACCCAGCTAGCCTGTACAGCCCTGGATAAAATAGGCCAATTTAGCAAGGCCAATCCACAAAAACTCTGCATCTTTGGATGGTGGGCAGAAACTAGAGCACATGAAGGAAACCCATGTAGCCACGAGAAGAACATGCAAACTCCACAAAGGCAGTCACCCAAGTCTGGAATCAAACCCAGGTCCCCGGTGTTGTGAGGCAACAGTGCTAACCACTGAGCCACCGTGTCTCCTGTGCATCTACCTATCACTGTTCCTTTGCTGCTGCTGGCGTAAACTCTGGAGCTCAGTTCCTTACAGCACTGTGGGTGTCTGACACTACTGGACTGCAGCAGTTCAAAAAGGCAGCACATCTTTCCTTCTCAAAGGTCATTAAAGATGGTTAACAAATGTCAGCCTAGCCAGTGATGCCCACATCCCACAGACTAAAAATGGTTATGGAAAAGATCATCAGGACTTAATTTAACTGGAGAAGTCCTTAGAATAGAAGGTTAAAAGTGACCTAAAAGATTTTTACGTTGGTGAAATGCTTTATTTGTGTGATTAGAGGAAAACGAATCCAGAGGTTGTAGATCTTTGGATAATCATTGGATAAAGATCTAGAGGAATCTGAACAGGAATCTTTTCATTTTAAATTGTTGAGATTTGAAGTGTTTGTCTGGAAGGGGTAATGGAAGCTGAATCCATAGATAATTTAAAAAGCAAATTGTGTGGATGCAGGAGAAGATGTACTTCTAGAGTTATGGGTAGAAAGCAGAGGTGCCATGCATTAGATGAGATTGCTATTTCAAAGAACCAGCACTGTCATGATGAAATAAATGGCCTTCCCCTATGTTGTAAATTCCTGTGATTCTTCTGCCTCTCTTCATGAGCCCATTTCATGGGATCATTGTAGTAAATCTGATCTGCAACTTCTGTAAGGTCTCAATTTAGTTTCTAAAGTGTGGTGCCTAGAACTGGATGCAATACTGAAGTCTGGCCAATGATTTATAAATATTCACCATAATGCTCTTGCTGTTACACACTGGCATGGAAATTTACAAGGAATTGAGTAGGGTACAGGGAATAGGAATGAGTTTTCTTTTTTCTCTATTTCTTTTGGTTTTAAAAGATTATGTAACTATTTGGAAGAAAAGCAAGGAAATTTTGCTGGAATCCCTCAATTAACCTCCTGCAAACAAAAAGTAACTAACCTTGTCAATCTCATATTCGTGAGCACAAATTATCTTCTGCATTTTCCGATATCACAAGTGAGACCACACTGCCATATTTGTTCATTGGTAACAAGCAGTTTGAGGTCACTTGGTGTCCTGTAAATTTATCTTTCCTTTAAAACCAGGAGCTAATTGGAGGGGACACTGAGCATGCGTAGCAGTTGAATTTTCCCTTCAGCATCCTAATGCTCTATTTCCATGTTAATCTGAGTGCAAATATGAACCTCGCTGTAGCATTACTCCACACCTTGTCAGTTGTCCCAACACTAGTATTTGATTCTGAGATAACAAGGTGTAGAGCTGGATGAACACAGTAGGCCTAGCAGTATCAGAGGAGCAGGAAAGCTGATGCTTCAGGTCTGGACCCTTCTTCATAAATGGGGGAGGGCAAGGGGACTCTGAATTAAATAGACAGAGAGGGGGAGGATGATGGAAGATGGATAAAGGAGCAGATAGGTGGAGAGGAGACAGACAGGTCAAGGAGGCGGGAATGGAGCCAGTAAAGGTGAGTGTAGGTGGGGAGTTAGGATGGGGATAGGTCAGTGACGGGAAGATGGACAGGTCAACGAGGTAGGGATGAGGCTGGTGGGTGGGTGGTGGAGGTGGGGATTGAGGTGGGAAGAGCAGATAGTTGGGAGGAAGGACGGACAGGTTAGGGAGGCAGGGACAAGCTGGGCTGGTTTTGGGATGCGGATGGGGGAGGGGAGATTTTGAAGCTTGTGAAATCCACATTGATACCATTGGGCTGCAGGGTTCCCAAGTGAAATATGAGGTGCTGTTCCTGCAACCTTTGGGTGGCATCATTGTGGCACTGGAAGAGACCCAGGATGGACATGTTGTCCAAGGAATGAGAGGGGGAGTTGAAGTGGGTCGCGACTGGGAGGTGCAGTGGTTTGTCACGAACCGAGTGTAGATGTTCTGCAAAGTGGTCTCCAAACCTCCGCTTGTTTCCCTGATGTAGAGGAGGCCACTTCGGGAACAGCGGATACAGTATAACACATTAGCAGATATGCAGGTGAACATCTGTTTGATGTGGAAGGTCTTTTTTAGGGCCTGGGATGGGGGAGAGGGGGCAGGTGTAGCACTTCCTGCAGTTGTGGGGAAAAGTGCTGGGGATGGTGGGGCTGGCAGGGAGTGTGGAGCGGACTAGGGAGTCGCAGAGAGACTGGTCCCTCCGGAAGGGAAATCAGGGTAGAGAGGGGAAAATGTCTTTGGTAGTGGGGTCAGATTGCAGGTGGCACAAGTGCTGGAGAATGATGCATTGGAACCAGAGGTTGGTGGGGTGGTACCTGAGGACGAGGGGGTTCTGTTTCTGTTGTTATTGCGGGGAGGGGGTGTGATGGATGAGTTGTAGGGAATGCGAGAGATGTTTTTGATGCTTCTTGTCTGACACTAGTGACAGCTCACTGCAGGGAAACCAGCCTGCCAAAGGCTGAATCAATATAGCAACATCTTGTGGATGTATTTAATCGTCCTGTTCAGGTATATTATGGCATACATTCAGAACAAGTGAGACTTGAACCTTAGGACTTCTAGTTAGAGAGTGACCCTAGAATTGTGGCAGAAGACCCTCAATGATAGCGCCTAATACATTGAGCACAGATATGCAGAAACCTCTTTCTGTAATCAAAAACTAATTAAGCATCAAAGACCAAAGTCTCTTCAGTTAACATGACAATGTGATTTCAAAGGGAATACACAGGGCCACATTTACAATCTATCGATCCATCACATGGAAATCTGATAAATAAATGATTCATTGAACTGTCTTGTTAATCATCGATCGCACGGCAAGATCAATTCAGCTCAATTCGCATCCCTATTCTTCCTGCAACCCTGCATTTTATTCTATTCAGGCAATTATCCAATTCCCTTTTGAAGGACATGTTCAAATTTGCCCCCTCACACTCTACAACACTGCATTTCAGGCCCTAACCAACCAGTGTAAAAGGGTTTTTTTTCTTAAGTTGTCAATTTTATTTGCAAAACATCATCAGAACTACTTTAAAATACAATAATCTGATGCTGAACCCTTCTGCCACTGTAAACAGCTGCTTTCTATCATCGTATCTAAAGGCCTCAAGTTACTGAGCACATTTATCAGATTTCTTCACAACCTTCTCTTCCCTAAGCAGAATAACCCCATCTTCTACAATCTCTGCAATAATTGAAGTGTCACATCCCTGAAACTAATCCTGTAAATTTACTCTGCACTATGTTATGCTTCCTATGCTATTTACAATGATGCCTAGTTTTGTCTAATTGGCAAACTTGGATTTACGGCATATTTTTTCCAAAAAAATCTTTAATAAATAGTGAACAGTTGAGGCCTCAATATAGATCCATGTGTGATCTGCATCCTGCAAATTACATTTCAGCATCAAATAATTACATGAATGACTCTCATTGTGCAAGAATGGATGATGGACTGACTGAGGCACTGAAGTCACCTGTTGCCTTGCAAAATAAGCCAATGGCATGAAACTGAAGCAGTAGTGAGTTTCTAAGCCACACAGCCAGCTTCATCCTATTCCTTGAGAAATTTTGCAAATTTTCCTGCAAGATAGCACAAAAGTCTTTAAAGGCCTACACAGTGAAACACATTCTTATAGCCTTAACTCCAAGTAGATATTCAAATGAATTCCTTTGGTGGCTGAGTAGCTGCATGTATTTTCATATTTACCTTGAATTATAGCCCTGGTTGTGTTTGGATAATGGCAAGAAAAGCTGAGCAGATGCCAGTGCAAGGTGCGAACCAGGGCCAGATGCCAGTGAAATGACACTCAAGAAATAAACAAGTGACCACAAGAGGGAATGAGACCCTAACACCTGGATATCATTCCCGAATATTAAGAGTGGCATGCTTTTTCTACTATTAATTCGATTGAAATAAAAGAAAATAAAAACGAAGCAATACGATCTGGCTCTAAACCTGAGTTCAAAACTGCAGTGAGATTTCAAAGAATTAACTGATTGAAAAATGAAATCTAATTTGGTATGGGGAAGATACGATCGATTACACAATGTAATCATAAAAACCAAAAGAACTGCGGATGCCATAAACTAAGGACAAAAACAAAGTTGCTGGGAAAGCTCAGCAGGTCTGGCAGCATCTGTGAAGCAGAAAACAGAGTTAACGTTTCGGTTCTGGTGATCCTTCCTCAGACCCTTCTTCTGAGGGAGGGTCACCGGACCCGAAACGTTAACTCTGTTTTCTCCTTCACAGATGCTGCCAGACCTGCTGAGCTTTTCCAGCAACTTTGTTTTTGTTGTTGTTGTGAATGTAATCATAAAGATCTCTGCAGAGAAAGAGGCCGTTTGCACCATCCTACATCTTTGGGTAACTTTCATGCTTAGGACACCCACCCAAGTGGAAGATCATAGAATCCCTGCAGAATGAAAACAGGCCCTTCAACCCAACAAGTCCACACCAATCTTCACATATATCCCATCCATACCCGTTCCCCTGTCATTCACCTAACCTACACATTCCTGAACACTATGAGCAATTTAGCACGGCCAACCCACTTAGCCTGCACGTCTTTGGACTGTGGGAGGAAACCGGAGCAAACCCATACAGACATGGGGAGAATATGTAAACTCCACACAGACGGTCGTCTGAGTGTGGAATCGATCCCAGATTCCTGGCGCTGTGAGGCAGTGCTGCTAACTACTGAGCCACCATGCCACTCCATGCTCAGCAGAAGGGACATACTGATTTTTCTCATAATCCTTAAACATGGTAGTGCAGGAAGTAAAATGGAACTTTTAAAATTAACATATTAGAATGGCAGTTTCTTAGATAGCTCGGAGATAGATCAAATTTATTTCAAAAAAAATTTTACACAAATATACAGATACCAAGCAGACCCAGTAGATGGCAGTGTGGTGTCACCCCTAAAAAGGTAAGCTCTTTATTTAACAGAGACAGAATGCATAAACATTTGCAAATCGACCATAAACCTTTTAAAATTTCACTTTGAGTATAGGATGAAAATTTTCCACTGATTACACTCCACATGAAAAAGACTCAGCTTTTCCTTCTTGAATCACCCATAAGCAACGTGTCATTTTCCCCTAGGAGAACTGAATCCAGACTAGAATACTGATCCAATCAAGAATTTTTTATTTAGGCAGTTTGGAGAGAACAGGAAGTCAACCAGTGTGGGTTTAAACCTGTTCAAGAGCCACCTCCCTGCAACGTTTGTGGTTACTGATGGATATCCCACAGTGACATCCTTCCAACTATAATATTGCATAAAATTAATAGTCACATGGAAGTGTGGCATTGGATTTCTTAAGGGAAACTCATGGCTAACTAACTTGCTGTAGATTTTTGAAGAAATAGCAGAAAAAGTTGATGAGGACAGTTCTGATAATGTTGTGTGCATGAATTTAATTCCAAAAGGCACATGATACAGTGCTGCATAATGGATGTGTGAGCAAACTTAGAGCTCGTGCAATAAAAAGAATAGCAACACAGATATAAAATTGGCCAAGTGATAGAAAACAGTGCAATTGTTAATATTTGTTTTAGGCTGAAGGAATGTTTGTGGAATTCCCAGGGATCTGTTATGGGACACTTGGTTTTCCTGATGCAGTTTAACGATCCATACCTTGGTTTACAGGGGACAATTTCAAAGGTTATGGATGACATAAAACGTGGAAGCATTATAAACTGTGAGGAAAATAGTGCAGAACTTCAAAAAGACATTGACACTTAGGTGGAGTGAGTGGTAGTGGCAGATAAAGTTCAATACGTAGAGTTGTGAGGTGATAATATTTTGGCACATAGAACAAGGAGAGACAGTGTAATCTAAAGGCTACTATTCTGCTTCAGCAGATGTGCAGGAGCAGAGGAACCCAGGTGGATATGTACATAAATTTCTTAAAGAATACACCACTATTTCCTAGGCATTCCACCCACAACCCCCACCCTGCCCCACCACTGTGACACCATTTCAAGATTTGAAACCAATCATGAGCCCTCAGTGAATGGTGGAGGAGGAGCAGAGGTCAGTCTTTGTCGTCGTGGAGCATTTGACCCCAAAGTCTCAGCTCAGGATCCCTGAAGTGTCAGTAACAACTTTGGTAAGCCCTAGCATTTGGTATCCTGGACTTTATTAATAGGGTTGTAGAGTACAAGAGCAAAGAGATTCTGAACATTTTTAGACAGAAGTTAGTGTGTTTGGAGACTTGTGTACAATTCTTAGTGCCACACTTGAGGAATGTAATGAATACATTAGAGTGCAGAAGCAATTTACAATAATGGCTCCTGTGTTAAGAATCTTCAGTTAGGAGGATAGATTGAAGATGTTGTGCTGTTCTCCTTGAAAAGGAGAAGGCTAAGAGGAGATTTAGTTAAAGTTGACAAAATCTGGGTAATGTAAATAGGGAGAACCACTCCTGCTCAGAAATGGATTAAGAATGACCATTGGTGGTGGTGGCTGGGGTCGCAGATTTAAAGTAATTTGCTAAAGATGCAAATAGGATGTGATAACATTTTATTGCATAGCTAATAGTTGTTGTCTGGAAATGTGCTTGAGGCAGATTAGCTCAAGGCCTTCAAGAAGTCTTCAGATGATTATCTGAATAAAAACAATGTACAGGGATCCAGGGAAGAGGCATCAGAACAGCACAAAGTTATAATGTTCATTTGGAGAGATGGTTCAGTCAAGATGTCTCAAACAGCTCCTTTCTGCACCCTAACAATCCTGTGATTTATAACAAAAATTCTTGACCTGACATCGTCCTGGAGGCTTTATTAAACTTGATTCAACTAGCATTAAAACCAGCAAAAGGTCCTAAAGTTAGGTTTTCTACATCTATAAGTAACTCATTTGTTCAGATCTAAACTGAACTGAGTCAGTCCCCAATCCTAAATCTGAAGCAAATTTAACCCTTAGCCTAATAGCTCCCAGCCTCAAAAGCCTAAACCTAACAACTGCTAAAAAACCTAAATAGTCGAAAGCCCTAATCTGAACTGGAACATTATACAGCCTTGTACAATCCTACAATAACCTACTTGCCCAATACTCTAACCATGCATCAGATCTTAATGTACCGTGGCTCTAAATCTTCTCTTAAACTGTCATTCTAAATTCAAGGCTTCTTCTTCTGTCTATTAGATCTCTTCAAAATTTTTGATATATTTCTGAAATTATAGGCCCAGATGGTTTGGAAAATGGCAAGAGAAACTAGACAGACACCAATGCAAAGTGTAAGTCACTGAAAATGTGCCGGGCACCATGCTCAGAAACACACTGTGCTGCTGATAAAGGTTGAGGTGGGGGCCAATTGGAAATGTCTGAGATGCTGCCAGTATAAACTAGAGACACAAAAGGGAAGGACACGCACATGAAAGCTTCAGCAGATGACAGGCTCAATCTTGATTAAAAAGAATACTTTCATTGCCTGGCATTTCGCCACGAAGACTACATCTGAGAAAATGAGAGTCCTTTGGAAGGCTTTGGGATATACGTAACAGTGTATCAATGAAATAATGTCACTTGCCCGAACAGCCTCGGTTAATCTCATTTCCTCAGTCAGTGCAACAGGCAGCGAATTGTCCTTCCTGAGAGGGAACCCAGTCACTGCCACAGGCGGTGAATTGGCCTTCCTGAGAGGGAACAGTCAGTGCCAGAGGTGGCGAATTGGCCTTCCTGAGAGGGAACCCAGTCACTGCAACAGGCAGCGAATTGTCCTTCCTGAGAGGGAACCCAGTCAGTGCCAGAGGCGGCGAATTGGCCTTCCTGAGATGGAACCCAGTCAGTGCCACAGGCGGCGAATTGGCCTTCCTGAGAGGGAACCCAGTCAGTGCCACAGGCGGCGAATTGGCCTTCCTGAGAGGGAACCCAGTCAGTGTCACAGGCGGTGAATGGGCCTTCCTGAGAGGGAACCCAGTCAGTGCCACAGGCGGCGAATTGGCCTTCCTGAGAGGGAACCCAGTCAGTGCAACAGGCAGCAAATTGGCCTTCCTGAGAGGGAACAGTCAGTGCCACAGGCGGCAAATTGTCATTCCTGAGAGGGAACCCAGTCAGTGTCACAGGCGACGAATTGGCCTTCCTGAGAGGGACCCCAGTCAGTGCCAGAGGCGGCGAATTGACCTTCCTGAGAGGGACCCCAGCCAGTGTCACAGGCGGTGAATGGCCCTTCCTGAGAGGGAAATCAGTCAGTGCCACAGGCGGTGAATTGGCCTTCCTGGGAGGGAACCCAATCAGTGCCACAGGCAGCGAATTGGCCTTCCTGAGAGGGACCCCAGTCAGTGTCACAGGCGGCGAATTGGCCTTCCTGAGAGGGAACCCAGTCAGTGCTACAGGCGGCGAATTGGCCTTCCTGAGAGGGAACTCAGTCAATGCCACAGGCAGCGAATGGGCCTTCCTGAGAGGGACCACAGTCACTGCCAAAGGCTGCGAATTGGCCATCCTGAGAAGAAACACAGTCAGTGCCACAGGCGGCGAATTGGCCTTCCTGAGAGGGAACCCAGTCAGTGCCACAGGCAGCGAATTGGCCTTTCTGAGAGGCAACTCAGTCAGTGCCACAGGCGGCAAATTGGCCTTCTTGAGAGGGAACTCAGTCAGTGCAACAGGCGGCGAATTGACTTTCCTGAGAGGGAACTCAGTCAGTGCCACAGGCGGCGAATTGACCTTCCTGGGAGGGAACTCAGTCAATGCCACAGGCGGCAAATGGGCCTTCCCAAGAGGGAAAACGGTCTGTGCCAAAGGTAGCGAATTGGCCATCCTGAGAAGAAACACAGTCAGTGCCACAGGCGGTGAATTGGCCTTCCTGAGAGAGAACCCAGTCAGTGCCACAGGCGGGGAACGGGCCTTCCTGAGAGGGAAACCAATCAGCGTCACAGGCGGTGAATTGGCCTTCATCGGAAGGAACACAGTCAGTGCCACAGGTGGTGTATTGGCCTTCCTGAGAGGGAACCCAGTCAGTGCCACAGGCGGCGAAATGGCCTTCCTGGAGGTAACCCAGTCAGTGCCACAGGCAGCGAATTGGCCTTCCTGATAGGGACCCCAGTCAGTGCCACAGGCGGCGAATTGGCCTTCCTGATAGGGAACTCAGTCAGTGCAACAGGCGGCGAATTGACCTTCCTGGGAGGGAACTCAGTCAATGCCACAGGCAGCAAATTGGCCTTCCTGAGAGGGAACTCAGTCAGTGCAACAGGTGGCGAATTGACCTTCCTGGGAGGGAACTCAGTCAATGCCACAGGCGGCAAATGGGCCTTCCCGAGAGGGAAAACAGTCAGTACAACAGGCGGCGAATTGGCCTTCCTGAGAGGGAACTCAGGCATTGCCACAGGCGGCGAATTGGCCTTCCTGAGAGGGAACCCAGTCAGTGCCACAGGCGGCGAATGGGCCTTCCTGAGAGGGAACCCAGTCAGTGCCACAGGCAGTGAATTGGCCTTCCTGAGAGGGAACCCAGTCAGTGCCACAGGTGGTGAGTTGGCCTTCCTGAGAGGGAACCCAGTCAGTGCCACAGGCGGTGAATTGACCTTCCTGAGATGGAACCAAGTCAGTGCCACAGGCGGCGAATTGGCCTTCCTGAGATGGAACCCAGTCAGTGCCACAGGCGGCGAATTGGCCTTCCTGAGATGGAACCTAGTCAGTGCCACAGGTGGCGCAATTGCCTTCCTGAGAGCTGACTAAAGCAGTGTCACCGGGTAGTGAATTGGCCTTCCTGAGAGGGAACCAAGTCAGTGCCACAGGCGGCGAATTGGCCTTTCTGAGAGGCAACCCAGTCAGTGCGACAGGCGGTGAATATGCCTTCCTGAGAGGGAACAGTCAGAGCCACAGGTGGCAAATTGGCCTTCGTGGGAGCGGGCCCAGTCAGTGTCACAGGCGGCGAATTGGTCCTCCTGAGACAGACCCCAGTTAGTGTCACAGGCGGTGAATTGGCCTTCCTGGGAGGGAACCCAATCAGTGCCACAGGCAGCGAATTGGCCTTCCTGAGAGGGACCCCAGTCAGTGTCACAGGCGGCGAATTGGCCTTCCTGAGAGGGAACTCAGTCAATGCCACAGGCAGCGAATGGGCCTTCCTGAGAGGGACCACAGTCACTGCCAAAGGCTGCGAATTGGCCATCCTGAGAAGAAACACAGTCAGTGCCACAGGCGGCGAATTGGCCTTCCTGAGAGGGAACCCAGTCAGTGCCACAGGCAGCGAATTGGCCTTTCTGAGAGGCAACTCAGTCAGTGCCACAGGCGGCAAATTGGCCTTCTTGAGAGGGAACTCAGTCAGTGCAACAGGCGGCGAATTGACTTTCCTGAGAGGGAACTCAGTCAGTGCCACAGGCGGCGAATTGACCTTCCTGGGAGGGAACTCAGTCAATGCCACAGGCGGCAAATGGGCCTTCCCAAGAGGGAAAACAGTCTGTGCCAAAGGTAGCGAATTGGCCATCCTGAGAAGAAACACAGTCAGTGCCAGAGGCGGTGAATTGGCCTTCCTGAGAGAGAACCCAGTCAGTGCCACAGGCGGGGAACGGGCCTTCCTGAGAGGGAAACCAATCAGCGTCACAGGCGGTGAATTGGCCTTCATCGGAAGGAACACAGTCAGTGCCACAGGTGGTGTATTGGCCTTCCTGAGAGGGAACCCAGTCAGTGCCACAGGCGGCGAAATGGCCTTCCTGGAGGTAACCCAGTCAGTGCCACAGGCAGCGAATTGGCCTTCCTGATAGGGACCCCAGTCAGTGCCACAGGCGGCGAATTGGCCTTCCTGATAGGGAACTCAGTCAGTGCAACAGGCGGCGAATTGACCTTCCTGGGAGGGAACTCAGTCAATGCCACAGGCAGCAAATTGGCCTTCCTGAGAGGGAAAACAGTCAGTACAACAGGCGGCGAATTGGCCTTCCTGAGAGGGAACTCAGGCATTGCCACAGGCGGCGAATTGGCCTTCCTGAGAGGGAACCCAGTCAGTGCCACAGGCGGCGAATGGGCCTTCCTGAGAGGGATGTCAGTCAGTGCCACAGGCAGTGAATTGGCCTTCCTGAGAGGGAACCCAGTCAGTGCCACAGGTGGTGAGTTGGCCTTCCTGAGAGGGAACCCAGTCAGTGCCACAGGCGGTGAATTGACCTTCCTGAGAGGGAACCAAGTCAGTGCCACAGGCGGCAAATTGGCCTTCCTGAGATGGAACCCAGTCAGTGCCACAGGTGGCGCAATTGCCTTCCTGAGAGCTGACTAAAGCAGTGTCACCGGGTAGTGAATTGGCCTTCCTGAGAGGGAACCAAGTCAGTGCCACAGGCGGCGAATTGGCCTTTCTGAGAGGCAACCCAGTCAGTGCCACAGGCGGTGAATATGCCTTCCTGAGAGGGAACAGTCAGAGCCACAGGTGGCAAATTGGCCTTCGTGAGAGCGGGCCCAGTCAGTGTCACAGGCGGCGAATTGGCCCTCCTGAGACAGACCCCAGTTAGTGTCACAGGCGGTGAATTGGCCTTCCTGAGAGGGAACCCAGTCAGTGCCACAGGCGGCGAATTGGCCTTCCCGAGAGGCAATCCAGTCAGTGCCACAGGCGGCAAATTGGCCTTGCTGAAAGTGAACCCAGTCAGTGCCACAGGCGGCGAATTGGCCTTCCTGAGAGGGAACCCAGTCAGTGTCACAGGTGGCGAATTAACCTTCCTGGGAGGGAACTCAGTCAATGCCACAGGCAGCGAATGGGCCTTCCTGAGAGGGATCACAGTCAATGCCAAAGGCTGCGAATTGGCCTTCCTGAGAGGGAACCCATTCAGAGCCACAGGCGGCGAATTTGCCTTCCTGAGAGCTGACTAAAGCAGTGTCACAGGTAGTGAATTGGCCTTCCTGAGAGGGAACCCAGTCAGTGCCACAGGCAGCGAATTGACCTTCTTGAGATGGAACCCAGTCAGTGCCACAGGCGGCGCAATTGCATTCCTGAGAGCTGACTAAAGGAGTGTCACAGGTAGTGAATTGGCCTTCCTGAGAGGGAACCAAGTCAGTGCCACAGGCGGTGAATTGACCTTCCTGAGAGGGAACAGTCAGTGCCACAGCCAGCAAATTGGCCTTCCTGAGAGAGAACCCAGTCAGTGTCACAGGCGGTGAATATGCCTTCCTGAGAGGGAACAGTCAGAGCCACAGGCGGCAAATTGGCCTTCGTGAGAGCGGGCCCAGTCAGTGTCACAGGCGGCGAATTGGCCTTCCTGAGACGGACCCCAGTTAGTGTCACAGGCGGTGAATTGGCCTTCCTGAGAGGAAACCCAGTCACTGTGTCAGGCGACGAATTGGCCTTCCTGAGAGGCAACCCAGTCAGTGCCACAGGCGGCAAATTGGCCTTGCTGAAAGTGAACCCAGTCAGTGCCACTGGCGGCGAATTGGCCTTCCTGAGAGGGAACCCAGTCAGTGTCACAGGTGGCGAATTAACCTTCCTGGGAGGAAACTCAGTCAATGCCACAGGCAGCGAATGGGCCTTCCTAAGAGGGATCACAGTCAGTGCCAAAGGCGGCAAAATTGGCCTTCCTGAGAGGGAACCCATTCAGAGCCACAGGCGGCGAATTGGCCTTCCTGAGAGGGAACCCAGTCAGTGCCACAGGCGGCGAAATATCCTTCCTGAGAGGTAACCCAGTCAGTGCCACAGGCGGCGAATTGGCCTTCCTGGGAGGGAACTCAGTCAATGCCACAGGCAGCAAATTGGCCTTCCTGAGAGGGAACTCAGTCAGTGCAACAGGAGGCGAATTGACCTTCCTGGGAGGGAACTCAGTCAATGCCACAGGCGGCGAATGGGCCTTCCCAAGAGGGAAAACAGTCTGTGCCAAAGGTAGCGAATTGGCCATCCTGAGAAGAAACACAGTCAGTGCCACAAGCGGCGAATTGGCCTTCCTGAGAGAGAACCCAGTCAGTGCCACAGGCGGGGAACGGGCCTTCCTGAGAGGGAACCCAATCAGTGTCACAGGCGGTGAATTGGCCTTCATCGGAAGGAACACAGTCAGTGCCACAGGTGGTGAATTGGCCTTCCTGAGAGGGAACCAAGTCAGTGCCACAGGCGGTGAATTGGCCTTTCTGAGAGGCAACCCAGTCAGTGCCACAGGCGGTGAATTGGCCTTTCTGAGAGGCAGCCCAGTCAGTGCCACAGGCAGTGAATTGGCCTTCATGAGAGCGAACTCAGGCAGTGACACAGGCGGCGAATTGGCTTTCCTGAGAGGGAACCCAGTCAGTGCCACAGGCGGCGAATTGGCCTTCCTGAGAGGTAACCCAGTCAGTGCCACAGGCAGCGAATTGGCACTTCCTGGGAGGGAACTCAGTCAATGCCACAGGCAGCAAATTGGCCTTCCTGAGAGGGAAAACAGTCAGTACAACAGGCGGCGAATTGGCCTTCCTGAGAGGGAACTCAGGCATTGCCACAGGTGGCGAATTGGCCTTCCTGAGAGGGAACCCAGTCAGTGTCACAGGCGGCGAATTGGCCTTCCTGAGAGGGAAGTCAGTCAGTGCAACAGGCGGCAAAATGGCCTTGCTGAGACGGAACCCAGTCAGTGCCACAGGCGGCAAATTGGCCTTCCTGACAGGGAACCCATTCAGTGCCACAGGCGGCAAATTGGCCTTCCTGGGAGGGACCCCAGTCAGTGCCACAGGCGGCAAATTGGCCTTCCTGAGAGGGAACTCAGACAATGCCACAGGCGGTGAATGGGCCATCCTGAGAGGAACCCAGTCAATGCCACAGGCAGCGAATTGGCCTTCCTGGGAGGGAACCCAGTCAGTGTCACAGGCGGCAAATTGGCCTTCCTGAGAGGGATCCCAGTCAGTGCCACAGGCGGCGAAATTGCCTTCCTGAGAGCTGACTAAAGCAGTGTCACAGGTAGTGAATTGGCCTTCCTGAGAGGGAACCAAGTCATTGCCACAGGCGGTGAATTGACCTTCCTGAGACGGAACAGTCAGTGCCACAGCCGGCAAATTGGCCTTCCTGAGAGAGATTGCAGTCAGTGCCACAGGCGGCGAATTGGCCTTCCTGAGAGAGAACCCAGTCAGTGTCACAGGCGGTGAATATGCCTTCCTGAGAGGGAACAGTCAGAGCCACAGGCGGCAAATTGGCCTTCGTGAGAGCGAACCCAGTCAGTGTCACAGGCGGCGAATTGGCCTTTCTGAGACGGACCCCAGTTAGTGTCACAGGCGGTGAATTGGCCTTCCTGAGAGGGAACCCAGTCAGTGCCACAGGCGGCGAATTGGCCTTCATGAGAGGCAACCCAGTCAATGCCACAGGCGGCAAATTGGCCTTGCTGAAAGTGAACCCAGTCAGTGCCACACGTGGCGAATTGGCCTTCCTGAGAGGGAACCCAGTCAGTGTCACAGGTGGCGAATTAACCTTCCTTGGAGGGAACTCAGTCAATGCCACAGGCAGCGAATGGGCCTTCCTGAGAGGGATCACAGTCAGTGCCAAAGGCTGCGAATTGGCCTTCCTGAGAGGAAACCCAGTCAGTGTCACAGGCAGCGAATTGGCCTTCCTGAGAGGGAGCTCAGTCAGTGCAACAGGCAGTGAATTGACCTTCCTGGGCGGGAACTCAGTCAATGCCACAGGCGGCGAATGGGCCTTCCCGAGAGGGAAAACAGTCAGTGCCAAAGGTAGCGAATTGGCCTTCCTGAGAGGGAACTGAGGCATTGCCACAGGCTTCAAATTGGCCTTCCTGAGAGGGAACCCAGTCAGTGTCACAGGCGGCGAATTGGCCTTCCTGAGGCCGAACACTGTCAGTGCCAGAGGCGGCGAATTGGCCTTCCTGAGAGGGAACCCATTCAATTCCACAGGCGGCGAAATTGCCTTCCTGAGAGGGAACTGAGTCACTGTCACAGATTGTGAATTGGCCTTCCTGAGTGGGAACCCAGTCAGTGCCACAGGCGGCGAATTGGTCTTCCTGAGAGGGAACCCAGTCTGTGTCATAGGCGGTGAATTGGCCTTCCTGAGAGGGAACTCAGACAATGCCACAGGCGGTGAATGGACCATCCTGAGAGGGAACCCAGTCAGTGCCACAGACGGCGAATTGCCCTTCCTGAGAGGGAACCCAGTCAGTGCCACAGACGGCGAATTGGCCTTCCTGAGAGGGAACCCAGTCAGTGCCACAGGCGGCGAATTGGCCTTCATGAGAGCGAACTCAGTCAGTGCCACAGGTGGCAAATTGGCGTTCCAGAGAGGGAACCCCGTCAGTGTCACAGGCGGCGAATTGGCCTTCCTGACAGGGAACCCAGTCAGTGCCACAGGCAGCAAATTGGCCTTCCTGAGTGAGAACCCAGTCAGTGCCACAGGCAGCGAATTGGCCTTCCTGAGAGGGAACCCAGTCTGTGTCACAGGCGGTGAATTGGCCTTCCTGAGAGGGAACAGTCAGTGCCACAGCTGGCAAATTGGCCTTCCTGAGAGGGACTGCAGTCAGTGCCACAGGCGGCGAATTGGCCTTCCTGAGAGAGAACCCAGTCAGTGTCACAGGCGGCGAATTGGCCTTCCTGAGTGGGAGCCCAGTCAACGCCACAGGCGGCGAAGGTCCATCCTGAGAGGGAACCCAGTCAGTGCCACAGCTGGCAAATTGGCCTTCTTGAGAGTGAGCCCAGTCAGTGCACAGGCGGCGAAATGGCCTTGCTGAGACGGAACCCAGTCAGTGCCACAGGCGGCAAATTGGCCTTCCTGACAGGGAACCCATTCAGTGCCACAGGCGGCAAATTGGCCTTCCTGGGAGGGACCCCAGTCAGTGCCACAGGCGGCAAATTGGCCTTCCTGAGAGGGAACTCAGACAATGCCACAGGCGGTGAATGGGCCATCCTGAGAGGGAACCCAGTCAATGCCACAGGCAGCGAATTGGCCTTCCTGGGAGGGAACCCAGTCAGTGTCACAGGTGATGAATTGGCCTTCCTGAGAGGGAACCCAGTCAGTGCCACAGGCGGCAAATTGGCCTTCCTGAGAGGGAACTCAGTCAGTGCCACAGGCAGCGAATTGACCTTCCTGTGATGGGACTCAGTCAGTGCCACAGGCGGCAAATTGGCCTTCCTGTGAGGGAACCCACAGAATGCGCCAGGTCCAGGTGGAATCTCCAGCCATGCACTCTGATCCTGCATACACCAGCTAGCGGGAATATTTTCAGACATCTTTAACTATTCCTTACTCTAACTGAAGGTTCCTACCCTCTTTCAGATGACCACTATCATCACAGTGGCAAAGAAAATCAGGCAATGTGCCTTCATGAATACTGCCTATTTGCTCTGACATCTATCATTACGATCTGCTTTGAAAGCCCAGTAATGGCACGCATCAACTTGAACATCCCAGACTGCCTCCATCCACTGCGATTTGCCTACTATCACAATGGGTCCAAAGCAGATGCCATCTTCTTGGCCATACACACAACCTTCGACCCTTTGGAGAACTAGGACGCCTACATCAGACTCCTATTTATTGACTTTAACTCTTCTTTCATCACAGTTCCACTAAAACCCATCTCAAAACTCCGAGACCGAGGACTCTGCTCTCCACTGTACAACTGGATCCTCAACTTCATGACCCACAGACAACAATCAGTAAGAATAGGTGACAACATGTCCTCCATAATAAAGCTCGAGGCTGGTATCTCACAAGGCTGTATCCTCAACTTTTTGCTAAACTCTTTATACACTCAGGACAGCATGGCTAAATTCACCCCCCACTCCATTTACAAATTTGCTGATGACAGCAATGCAGTGGGTAGGATCTCAAGCAACCATGAAAGAGTACAGGAAAGAGATAGCAAGCTTGATTGCATGGTATAAAGACAGCAATCTGTCCCTCAGTGTCAGTGAAATGAAGGAGCTGGTCATTGACTTCAGAAAGTGGAATTGAGAACATGCTCCCGTCAGTATCAGCAAGATGGAGGTGCTTAAGAGCTTCACGTTCCTTGGAGTAAATATCACCAACAATCTGCCCTCGTTCATCCACATCAATGTCAAGAAAGCACACCAATGCCGCTACTTCCTCTGGAGGCTAAGGAAATTCAGCATGTCCACACAGACCATTACCAATTTTTATAGGTGTAACATGGAAAGCATCCTATCCGGATGCATCACAGCTTGGTATGGTAACTGTTTCGCCCAAGACCACAAGAAATTACAGAGTTTGTGAACACAGTCCGGTCCATCATAAAAACCAGCCTTCTTTCCATTGACTCCATCTACGCGTTCTGCTGTCTTGAGAAAGCAGCCAACATAATCAAAGACCAGTCCCACCCTCGTCGTATTCTCTTCCACCCTCTTTCATCATGCAGGCCATACAAAAGTTTGAAAATACGTACCAACAGATTCAAGAACAACTTCTTTTCTATTGTTATCAGATTTATGAATGGAATCTTTCTCTGTGCCTTCTCTGTAGCTATAACACTATATCTGCATCCTGTTCCATTACCCTGACGTACTTGTGGAAGGTATGACTTGTCTGCTTAGTACACAAAACAATTCTCTTCATGGTACATGTGACCATAATGAATCAAATCAAATCAAGATTAAGTGCACTTTACTGATACTGAAACATACGAATGCAAAACTAGTGAAACTGAACAATTTAAACAGTCGATCCCCTGGGAACTCTCCTTTAGATCCTGATGGGCAGAGTTTATCCCAGGAGGCCTGTTAACCCTTTCAGATATTAACTGCCTTATACAGTAGCAGATGCCAGTGAAATAAAAACAAGTAATTGGTAAACAGAGACCAAAGGGGAAGGTGCCCTGCTGCCTGAATGTCTTTTCCTACCAGTGAGATAACACTCTTTGTCCAAAAATAAAATCCTACAAGGAAATAGAGTCCAGAGCTAAACCTGAGCTCAAAGCCAATGAAAAAAAATTATGGAAAAAGTAACATACTTTGGTTTGTCCCATCCGACTATCCTGAATCTTCACTGATCCCCCTGGCCGCTGATTACAACCCCTTGATCTGCTGACTCTACCCAACTACACCTGCACCCCCTACTCCCCTGGCTGGACTCTACCTGACCCGATCGGCCCTCTTGGCCTGACCTGATTACCCACCACTTCTCCCATTTCCCAACTACTTCCATATCCAACCTGACTAAACTCCTGAAATCCAATTTTCTCCGACTCATCTGAGCTGCTCCCCCTACTTTATCCATTAACCCCCAGCCCAGCACTCGCCCACCGATCGACCTGCACCCGGCAAGTGATCCATTTACCACTCATTCCAACTGCACCCCCACCCTGACCAGCACACATCCCCCATCTATCCCCGTACCCATTCACTCATTAACTCGCTCATCCAATCATGAGCATCCACAATTAACTTTTAAACTTACCTTACAGCAGCCAATGTCCTAAAAGGCTACCTGCCCTCCAGCCCCAGCCCCTCCCCTAAAGTGGGATTACTTTCTGAAAGAAGCTGAGGACCCTGCCAAGGAACAGGCAGCAAAGTAGGAGTTTAGCGGAGTGACAAGTGAAATATCTCCACAGAGTCACAAAGTCACCCTTTATTTAATGTAGAGTGCTTGCCACTGATCCAGCCCCCTCAGAGTGAACAGGATGTCTGACAGTCCTGTTTCTACCTAGCAGCCAGGGCTTCCTGATTGGACCAGGTTAACAGCCTGAATCAGGGAAGTCATTCAATGAGGTCCATCTGGCTGATTGCATTACAATCACTGCATCTCTTCCCCATCTAAGTCCGAAGACAGAAGCTGGTTCTTTTTGTTTGTGGCTCCTCCTGGGGTGTTTTAGCACCAGGTCAGGTTCCTCCAACTCTGCCTCAGATACGGGCAGCGTGTAACATGCAGTAGCTTATCTATCGTGCTTAGGGTGTCACAGAAGAAATTTATTCTCTTCTTCAGTTGGCAAAGGCATCGAGGCAGCAATATCCACTATGTGCATCTCAGATTCCGAGACATCTTCAACGTTTGATGGACAGGAACCCACTGGTTCTGGAACAGTCAGAAAGGCAGTCGAGGAGCCAGGTACAATTGCTCGCACCACGTTTGAGAGTTTGCAGCTTTTGTATGGTCCACATGTTTGCTCAAGACTGCTGCACCTGCCTGAACTTTACACGTCACTGTACCTGACCTCGCATCGACCATATGCCATTTTACTCCTACACACACACACACACACACACACACACACACCACCGTCCACCCGCCCCACCTGCACCCATCCAGGAAGATCATTTAACTTGGTGCAGAGTCTTTTCCCCCTTAGCAGCACTGCTGGAGTTTTCCCTGTGCTTGTCTGAAGGGTGGTCCTGTAATCAAATAGGGACTATGCCACTTTGCTATCTAGTGAAGGTGTAGGCTGTTTCTTTAGGCTTGCCTTCAAAGTTTGGACTACTCGTTCTGCCAGACTATTGGCTAATGAATGGTATGGAGCTGTCCTTGTATGACGAATAGCATTCAACTTTAAGAAATATTCAAATTCCCTGTGGTAAATGATGGCCCGTTATCTATGACCAGGACTTCCAGGATTCTGTGTATTGCAAGCGACGTGAGCAGATTCTCTGTCATCATCTTCGTGTTTGATGAATGAACTTTATGCATGTCCAGCCACTTCGAGTGGGCATCCACAATGATTGAGTCCATGAAATTACCTGCATAGCCACCAACATGCAGTCAAGTCCAGGGTTTACTCAGACTCATTCCTGTAGCTATGTCTGCATCCAATCCTGGCCACCAGGCATACCTCTTGCCAACATCTTCATTTTGGTAACTCCTGGATGCCACTGGAGGAGTTCAGTCAGTATCTATGAGTGACCTTTGCTTGGGATAATCACTCTTACTCACCATAATAATATGTCATTCTGTACTGTGACCTGGTCTGTCTGGGTCCAAAAAGGTTTCTGGCTGAGACAGCCCTTTCGTTTCCCCCATCACCGCCAGCTGTTTCAGTTTTGTCAGAACTAGACCCTTTTGCATCCAACTTCCTATAGCTGTAGATGGGAGTGTGCCCAGAAAATAGAAAACTGTTACGGACTGTTCCAGTGGCAGCATCACTGCTGGTGTAGCTGCCAGCGGGAGGCAGCTCAATTCATCCCCGTTTGCTACTTGGCCTCCTGGTCAGGGTTTCAACTTGTAATTACACGTGCTCATTATTACAGAGCCCCACTGAACTCCGCCTGAAACTTTGGGTGCCACCGCCTCTTTAATTGGAGCTCATACGAGTTTGTAGTCTGTTAGTCTAACAAATTTACATCCATAAAGATATTGGTGGAAGTCAAAATATGATCACCCAACCTTCCTACTCCAACCTTCATGAAGGACGGATCCCTACCATCTTTGCATATAAATCCTTAATGTAAGCAGTTTAGTGTTTGTCTGGACATATTTACAGTCTTCATTAGCTAAAGTCCTGAATGCGTACGCTATTGGGTGTTCCTCTCCACTGGGCCACCTTTGTGCTAATACTACCCCCATGCCGTGTGGGGACCCATTGCATGTCGAAACCAGATCTCACTTGGGATCATGTTGTGCCAACAGCTTAGAGGATGATAGTTCTTTCTTCACCTCTGAAAGCTACGACTTGGCGACATGACCATTTCCAAGTCTGACCCTTTTCTTAAGAGTTGATGCAAAGCTGCCAAGATGTAAGCCAGGTCATGCATTAACGTTCTGTAATAATTCACCAGCCCTAAGCTCTGGCAAATGCTTTTGGAGCCAGGCACCTTTGATCGCCCTCAGTTTATCTCCCAACTGGTGTAACCTGGTCTTGTCAACTCTGTCGCCGAATTAGGTCACTTGGGGTGCCTGGAACATACATATTTCCCTTCTGATGCATCTACCCACCTGGGAGAAATGTCTAGGACAATGTCCAAATTCCCTAAATGCTCCTAACTGGTCTTCCCTGTTATTAGCATGTCACCTAAATAAATGGCGACCTGAGGTAGACCTCGTAACATGTTCTCCATCGTTCACTGAAAAGTCACAGGCTGATGATACCGCAAATGACAATCTTGTATATTGGTACAAACCCTTATGAGAATTAATTGTAGTGTATTTCTGACATCTAAATGCAATTGCAAGTACTCATGGCTCACGACGAACATCATGAAGGACGGATCCCTACCATCTTTGCATATAAATCCTTAATGTAAGGGATTGAATATTTATCCAGCTGTAAAAAGCAGTTTAGTGTTTGTTTGAAATCCCCACAAAGGCAAAACAACCATTCAGACTTCAGAATTGGGATGGCAGGTGCTGCCCTTTCTGCCAACTGGTTTGATGATTCCTTTGCTATCCAGCCTCCTGATTTCTGCCTCTACTTTTGTCCGTAAGGCAAATGGCGCTGGGTGGGCCTTGCAGAATCATGGGATTGCTTCCTATTCAAAATGCAAGCAGCATTGGCTCCCTTAATAATCCTCAGACATTCCTGAAAAACTTCCAGGTATTTAATTAGGACTTCACTCAGGCAATCATTTTCTAATCGAAAAATGTTGAGCCAATCTGGGTGGATCTTTCTCAGCCAATTTTGCCCCATCAGTCTCGGGCCCGAGACTTTTACTAGAAAAAGTGGTAACTGAACCAATTGCTTCTCATAAGAGACCAGAGCCAAAGTTGTACCTTTAATCTGTAAAGTTCACAGTCTAGTCGAGGTCTTAAATAAACTCGAGGGTTGGAACCCAGAGCAAATTTTGTTCAACACCAGTTCCGCAATCACTGAAATAGTCACACCAGTACTAAGCTCCATTACAACCATGAGACCATTTAACTAGATGTTTATTTTGATAGGTTTATTGATTTGGATGTTGCTAAACAACTTAACAGTTCCAAACCAGATGTAGATGGACTTTCTAGGGTGTTCACTCTCCTGGATATTGGCCTATGAGATCTCTTACTCAGTTTAGGTCCTGTGGGACTCTTTCTACCTTGATTCTGCATACTGACAGAAGCTACAATTGCTTGTGAAAGATAATAGGAACTGCAGATGCTGGAGAATCTGAGATAACAAGGTGTAGAGCTGGATGAACACAGCAGGCCAAGCAGCATCAGAGGAGCCGAAAGGCTGACGTTTCAGGCCTAGACCCTTCCTGAAGAAAATGTTAATCATTTAGCCCAGGCTTGGCTTTGTTTTGGAGTTTTGTTGGAGGCTGACCTAGAGTCCCTCTGTTCATCATATGTCCTGAGTCAGGCTATACAAATTACTCAAGTGGTGTTCCCTAAGTTCAGTTGGACTGGCGAGGATGGCATCTTCCATCAGAGCACTCTGCAACTCATATGTTGCACTTGCCAAATTTTCCTGTGATAAAACCCAGTTGTAGTGCCTGTTTAAAGTCCTGTTGGTTTCAGCTAATAGGTGCTTTTGCATGGTTACATCATTAATCCACATACCAAATAGTCTCTTAGTATTTCATTCAGAGTTAACCCAAAGTCACATCCCTCTTTCAGTCATCTTAATCTGTTGTCAAAATTCCTGGTATGGATTTCCCAGTTCTCAAATAGCTGAGTAAACTGGTAGTGTCTCAGAATTAGAAGAGGCTTGGGGCCATAATATTCCTTAACTAAACCCACCAGCTCTTGAAAGGTTTTAATATCTGTTGCCTCAGGGAAAGGTGAGATCCTAACAACCAAAAAAGCTGCAGGTCAGCAAACTATCGGGAGAATTACTCATTGTTTTTCAGATGCCCCAATGTCATTTGCCCTGAAAAATAAAATGTTCTTTCTACAGATTGGGCCCAGTCTTTGATGGAAGATCAAACAGGTCAAATTTCCCAAACAATGGCATAATTCCAGAAATGCTTATCCCAACTCAAAGATAACTGAAGCAAGTGAATTTCTTCAGGAGCATGGTGTTCTCTCATCGCCACTGAAATAACTCCACATAGGCCAATATCCTGTCACCAAGTCACACTTTATTTGCATATGGAGAGTCCTTAACACTGATCTACATTCCCTAGCAACAGTTCTCAGAGTGAGCAGATCCTCTGACAATCCTGAGAGAGCTTCCTGATTGGACCAGGTTAACAGCTCCAATCAGGGAACTCATATTCTATGAGGTCCACTTGGCTGACCTCATTACAACCACTTCAAAAAGCCTCTTGTTGTCACTTTATGGAGGATGTAGGACATAATAAACAAAACCAGGCAGACAACATTGTCAGCCAAATAAAAGAGGCAGTCACTAGATGGTGGTGTTGTATTACAATAAAGTGCAAGCTGCCTCTTTCAGATGTGACAAAATGCAGTCCACTGCTTTAAAATGAAACAAAACACTCTGTAATCTTCAAGCAGTTTGACCTGCTTAGGGAGGAGATACAATCCTCCACGAATGACAGATAATGGGCAGAGAATCCATTTTTTGTAGAATTTCTGAAATCATGTCCTTGCACTCGGTCTGAAGAAGATCTAACAGTGCAGCATCAGGGAGATTTATTCAAAGCAAAAATTGAAATTGAACCGAAAAAACATTTTTGAGGCTGGTGGCAGATAATTATTCCACCATGAGATTGAATGGAGTGGATTCAAGACACCAAAGATAGATTTTTTTCCCAAATCAACCTGTTCAGCGATGTTATTACGCATTCTGGAGCAGGTGGGACTTGAAGCTAGGCCTCCTGGCTTAGAGGTAGGGCCATGGCCCTCGGCTTGTAGAAATTCCACAGTAATGTTTTGTCACTCTGTTTTTGTATGTCCTACACTCAGAGGATGGCTAGCTCTTTATGAACATTGTAGAGTCTTTGCTCAAATTGAACTCTAGTAAACATACACTTTCACTCACCAGCGAGAGAGTTGTTATTAACAGCTAAAATCACTTGTAAAACAACTTGACAATCCACCACATCTTACAGTCAGGGACAGCCTTCAAAAGACGATCAAATTAAAATATTGCATAAAACCAATTAACCCAACAAAGAATTACTTGAAAAAGAAAGGCTTCAGATTCTGAAGCAAAAAGGGAAGTTGCTGAAACTCTGAGGAAGGGTCACTGGGCCTGAAACATAAACTCTGATTTTCCTTCACAGATGCTGCTAGACCTGCTGAGCTTTTACAACAGCTTCTGTTTTTGCTAGAGATTTACAGCATCTGCAGTTCTTCAGGTTATTACTCAGATTCTAAGGGTGAATTTTATAAGTATGATAAATTATAATTTAACAAAATCAATCAACAAAGATTGGATAAACATAAAACAGAACTGATCAACCTACTTTAAGAAGCCATTGTCAAAGCAGTAAATGGGAACATAAGAAAACTTAAGGGCACATTTAAAATATTAAAACAGCAAGTGAATTTAAAAGCACATGTATTTCAACAGTTCTCATAGACAGTAACAGCAGTATGGGTTATGGACTGCCCAGGACTTCTTGTTCCACAGGTCTGATAGCATGACAATAATCTAATCCACGGCTAGAAGATTCGTGTTGGTATCAGTCTGAGTTACTGCACCCCAGAAGTCCAGGCTTAGCAGTTCCCGTTACTACAAGGACAGAGATTTACAGCAGGCTGTAATTAACCAGATCATGGATAATTCAGCCCTAAACCTCAACTATATTGAATAGCCCCTAGATCATCAACAAACTACTCCTCAGTAAATTTATTTCTTAAAACCATGCTGAAAAATTTCTGCCACAAAGACAGAAGAAAGACTGAATCAGGCTGAAAATCCCAGGCGCTCTGACAACACCTTACTCTTAACTGTATACACCAAGTGCACTATCAATTATGCTAACAAGCAATTTTAGATTATCTGACAAGATCACAAGTGGTGCTCACTTGTGTGTGCTGGAAGCTACATACATAGGATCGAGTTCTCCGCAAACAGAAAGAATATGTCCTGGCATGGTGCCCTTTCTAATTACACAAAAACATAGGGGCCACCAGTTTCCTGGTACATTCTCCATGGCAATGCTGCAACTAATCAGATTTAATTGGCCTTTTTTGAATTTAAACAAAAGCTTGAGAAAAAAATACTGTTCCTTAGTGCATTCTCCATGAAAACACTTCAACCAGTGTGCACGTGTCAACCAATCAGCATCTTTCTGATATGCAATATAAATTGCTGCTTGTTTTGACATTTGGTATTCTTGTGACTATCCTGGTGAATGCAAAACAAGAAACTTCCACAGTATGTCTCTTTGTTTCAGCAATACTGAAGTACTGTATGACCAAGTAATTACAAAAATCAAACCTGTTAATTCAATTTTATTAGTCTGTCACAGATAAAATGATGAACAAATCCAATCACTCAAATTGACAGCTTTTCAGGAAACAAATTTATTCATGCTCCACAAGACCTAAATGAATTTTAATTCCTAGAAAAATGTAAAAAGGTAGGTCTTTCAATTTTTGATTAATCACAAAGGCCAGTGAATGCAATTAAACATCTGTGATTACGATTGATGTATCAGGTTCCAGTGGTACAGTGGTAATGTCCCTAACTCTCAGCCAAGAGGGCTGGGTTCAAGTCACCCCTGCTCCAAAGGCATGTAACAACATCTCTGAACAAGCTGATTAGAAAATACTATTAAAGTAGCAAGAAGTAAATTTGCACAAACACAAAAGTGTAGGCACAAAATAAATTTCAAGGAACCATTTCCACAAATGGAAAGGTTTACAGTCCAGGAGTTAAATCAGTACTGAAAATCGCAGACTCATACCGTTCAGGGGCACTTTCATTGGACAGAAAATGCAGCACTTATAATCAACAATTGCATTAAACTTTTGACCGAGAAAAGACACAAATTTGGGAGGAATAGTGCTTGACCTAAAACAAATGATCATCAACATTTCCTACATCCTTACCCCTATAGTAACCCAGGAAAGATCTTTTACAAAAATCTTCCCTTTGTACCTGTCACAAGGCAATGTAATAAACAAATTCAAACAGTACGAGATAGGTTTGAAAGAAAAATTAAATTTGTTAGAATATTGTAGTGGCTCAGTAACACTTCCATTCCACCATCAGAATTGCCTTCACAAAGTAGGTGGATAGACCAAGAGCTCCCTGATCAAAGAAACTGAACCCAAAATGAAAACAACTCCTTACATTAAAAGATTATCAAAATCTTGAATCTATTTTTGTTTCACTAGTATCTGCTACTTTATTCTAGCTTATAAATTTTCAATGATGTCTTTTCAGCTAGTGTTCTAGCTGGAGCTTAATGTATATCTTAATTACTAATATTCAATCTCATTAAACTATATCTAGTTCAAAGAGTAGCCATATGTATGATCATAATTGTGAACATGGAAGAATTTTTGGTTGAGGATTTTATGGTAGAACTTGGATCATTGGGTTTAGAGCTGGTTAAACGGTGAAGGATATTAGTTAAGTTTCAAAGTAAGTTTAACCCAAGGTTTGTGATGTAGATTTAAGATTCATTGGGTTTTGTGGTTCAGATTCAGGTTTATGTGTCAGGTTGAAGGTTAGGGATTAGTGTTAGGATATTGGTATAGGAGTTAGTCGCTAAGGTGTCAGGTTTATAGTAGGGTTAGGATTCATGTTATTAGGGTTAAGGCTAGGGCTACAGCTAGAATATAAATTTAAGATAAATATTTTGTGTTTAAGAGATTGAGATTACTGGGTAGGTTTTGGATTAAAGGGTTAAGATGTAGGGCATTGGTTAGGCAATCGAGTTTGTGGTGACTGCTGTTGTGTTTATTTGTGTGAATTAGGTTTAGGTTTGAGTTTGCTGAGTTCATTTTGGAATTTGTGGTAATCAGATCAAATTCATGGCAATTGTTCAGGGGGTTAGAGATTATTCCAGGCAGTGAGTTTTTGTGGCCATGTTCAGTTTAGATGTGGGTAACAATTCTGTAGCTTTCATGTACTATCCGATTAATCCCGACATATTTCACAGGAACCCAAACCCAGAAATCCATTAATACTAACACACCACTACTTAAAATTCTATTTGTGGGATGTAGGTGACTCTGGCAAAGCAAACATTTGTCAACCACTATTAATTGCTCTTGACCCGAATGAGTTGCTGGGAAATTTCAACAGCAATTCTGAGTCACACATATTGTGTGTAGATAGTCAGATGTAGACAGGCTGAACATGAAACAGCAGCTTTCCTTTCCTAAGGGGCATTAGCCAAACAGATAAATTCTTACAACAGTCAATGAAAATTGTCTCCACTGAAGCTGAGTTTTAATTCTAGATTTACTAAATAAAGTCAAATTCACTTGCTACAGTGATGGGATTTGAGATCATGCTCCCTGACAATTATCCTGGGACTTCTGACTTACACTTAAAGCAAAATACTGCAAGTACTGGATGTGTGGAATAAAAACACAAAGTGTTGCAGGAACCGAGCAAGCTTATCAATATATGTGGAGACCGAACCAGAGTTATACATTTTGAGTCCAGTATGACTCTCCTTTGGAATTGAAAAAGGCTGAAATATGTTGTTTTTTTATACTGTAGACAGAAGGGAAGAGGAGCAAGTCGAGCAAATAGTGAGAGTGCCCAGAGCATGAGACAAAGGCTGGGATATTGGTTCGTAAAAAGGTGAATGGGTTAGGGTTACACCTTCTGTAATTGCCTGGGAAAGTGCCATGGGGGAGTGAGGAAGTGTTAGGCGTGATGTCAGAATAGTCCAGGGAATCACAGAGGGAATGGTCCCTGCTGAATGCTGACAGTGGAGGGGAAGGGAGGAAATATTTGGTGGTGGCATCCTGCTGAGCTTGGGGGTAATGGCAGAGACTGGTGGGGTGGAAAGTGAGGACAAGGAGAGCCCTATCATTGTTCTGGGAGCGAGGAGAAAGGATGAAGAGAGAAGGACAGGAGATAAGTTGGACACAATGAGGACCCTGTCAACCAGACTTCTTGGAGGGGGTAGGGGGAGAAGGATATTTTGTCGGGGAGAAGGAAGGACATTTCAGAGGCAAACAGTAGAGGGGGACATGATCAGAACAATGTGGATGCTTGCAGGAAGTAGGATGTGAGGAAGTGTGGTCAAGGAGACTGCGGGAGTTGTTGCATCAGTAATGGTTTTAGTGGACAGCCTCTGCTCAGGAGTGGAAACAAGGAAGTTAAGGAAGGGAATTGAAGTGTCAGAGATGGATCAGGTGCCAGAGATAACGGTTTGGAAATTGGAAGAAAGGTGATGAATTTTTCAAATTCTAGACAAGAGAAGAAAGCAACCCCAATGACATTATTGACATATCAGACGTTGCAGGTGGGACCTGAGTATGTCTGGAACAAGAAATGCTCCACATACCCCACACAGAGGCAAACATAACTGCAACCCAGATGGGTACAAATTATGAATCCAATGACATTACCATATCATCATCTGCAAGGGCTATCATGCCAACAGAAAATAATACACCATTAAAAAACACAATTAAAACTTTCCTTTGAATTGAATCTAAAGACTATCGTGATTTTCTTTTAGTTCTCTCCTCAGATCTCAGGACTGCATTCACTGAATTTGGCAGTGGTGCTATCCCTTTGGACTGTAAACTAGTGGTAGGTGTGCCGTGGCCATTTCCTGGACCTCCGGCAGGATTATGCGGTTATCTGCTGGCAATCGGGGTTCCCTTTGCTTTAAGAACCAATTAATCGCAATGCAGACCCCAGGCCAGAAGCATCAGTGCAGGCGTGGAGGACTGATTGATTAATTCATTGTTTTCACACGTCTGAGATACAGTGAAGTGTGTTGTTTCGTGTGCTATGCAGGCAGATCGTATGATACGAAGTGCATTAGGGTAGCAGAATACAGTGTTACAATCACAGAGAAGGTGCAGAGAGAGAGATCAGAGCTCAGGTTTGAGAGGCCCATTCGAAAGTCTGATAGCAACAGGATAGAAGCTGTTTTTGTATCTATTCATACATATATTCAATTTTTTTCTATCTTCTGCCCAATGAAAGTGTTTGGGAGAGAGTATAACCAGGGTGGGAAGGATCTTTGATTATGTTGGTTGCTGTCCTGAGGCAGCATCAAGTATAGACGGAGTCAATGGATGGGAGGTTGGTTTGTGTGATGGACTGGGCTGTGTTCACAACTCTCTGTATTTCTCGAGGTCTTGGGAAGAGCAGTTGCCATACCACGCCATTATGCTTCCAGATAGGATGCTTTCTATGATACGTCTATACAAATTGGTAAGGTTCATTAGGGGCTTGCTGAATTTCCTTTGCCTCCCGCAGAAGTATAGACATTGTTGTGCTTTTTTGACCATCGCATCGATGTGGGTGGTCCAGGACAGGTTGTTGGTGAGCGACGCTCCTAGGAACTTGATGCTCTCAACCATGTCCACCTCAGCACCATTGATGCAGACAAGGGGGTGTGCCCTCCACTCCACTTCCGGAAGTCAATGAGCAGCTCCTTCATTTTGCAAACATTCATGGAGAGATTGTTGTCTTTACACCACACCACTAAGCAATCAATCTCTTCCCTGTATTTTGTCTCGCAGTTGTTTGAGATCGACCCAGCGCAGTGGAGTCATCAGCAAACTTGTCAATGGAGTTGGGGCAGAATTTGGTCACACAGTTGTGAGTGTATGAGGATTATAGAAGGGGGCTGAGCATGTAGCCTCACGGGATACCGGTGTTGAGGATTATGGTGGAGGAGGTGTTGTTGCCTATTCTTACTGATTGCAGTCTACAGGTCAGGAATTTGAGGATCTGGTTACAGATGGGGAGCTGAGACCTAGGTCTTGGATTTCAGTTGGAATTATGGTGTTGAAGTTAGAGATAAATTCAATAAGTACGAACTTGATGTGGGTGAGGAGCGAGGATATAGGTGGTCCAGGTAGGCCCTAGTGAGAGGGCAAGGGCAGGGTTGGCATGGTGAGGTTGGGGGCAAAGTTCAGTGGGGGCTGTCCATGCTGCTAGTATGCCCTTGGTGGGGCACCAACTGATCTTGCATCGTGAAACCACAGAAAGTCATCTTGAGTGTGGGAACAGTGCTGCTGGGAAGGTAGTTCTATCATTTTGACCAGCAACATTGAGTGAATGACAATGCAGTTCCAAGTCAAGATGATGAATAGTTTGGAGGAGAACTTCAGCTCACGGTGTTCTCATAAATCTGGTGCTATTATCCTTCTTGACAGTAAAGGTTGTGGTTTGGAAGGTGTCACTAGAGGAGTGTTATTGGGCACTCTCTCCTCCAGCAGTGCTGGAATCAGGCAATAAAGAAATGAAGCCACTTCACTTAAGAATGTCATAGCCTAAGGCCAGGAAGGCTGACCTCACCCTTCACCGGCCTGACCTCATTGAGATCAGTTGGGAAAGTAATGGACTTCTCACCACTTGCTTTCTGATCATACACATATCACTCCAACTCCCAGCCACACTTCCAAAAGTCACTCCCTTCCCAGAATACTCCTGGAGGGGTCAATTCTAACATTCCCTCCAAGCTGTTCTGTCGGTTCTGCATACACTGACCGGTGTTGTCATGACAATTGTAACATTCACTTACGGTTCCACGTGTCGTTACTGTGCACAGATCTCAGAAGTTCATGCAGAAAGAAAACTAGAGGGAATGCTGGTCACTTCCATATCCCATCCTCTTCATGGATGGATCTTGAGTATGAGCTCAGAGATTGAGATGAACTTTCCCAGTAAATTACTTCAAATTCTTAGTAAATTATTAAATATATTCACTTGAACATTGCACATTCTCAGTAAACTTCTACACATTCGATGGAAAGTAATGCATATTACTAGTATATGTTATAGTATATTCTGGCTAAATAATTACACACAATTTTTGGAAAATCCAAAAATCATTTTCTGATATGATAATTTAAAAGGTGCAGCAGATGGAATTGTGGGCCCAATTCCAGTCAGGGAAGGTGACATGTTCTTAGATGAGCAGGGCATGGCTGGAATACATCATGAGTCCTTGAGGCCCAGAAACTTGACTGGACCAGATGTATAAATATTGTCGCCACAAGAGCAGGACAGAAGCTAGGAAACTTGCAGTGAATAACTCAGCTCCTGACTCCCAAAAGGCTGTCCACCAACTATAAGGTATAAGCTCGAGTATGATGCAATACTTTCCATTTACCTAGATGTGTGCAGCTCCAACAACTCTCAAGAAAACAGACACCATCCAGGACAAAGCAGCCTACTCTATTGGGGATTCATCCTCCACCTTTCAGTAATCAAACCCTTCACCACCGGCACACAGTGGCAGCAGTGTGTACCACCTACTAGATGCACTGCAGCCACTCAAGTAATGGTGCTCTAGCAATACCTTCCAAAACCACAAACTCTACTGCCAAGAAAGCTAAGCACAGGAGATTCATGAGAACATCACTACCTGCAAGTTTTCTTCCAAGCTACTACCACATTGACTTGAAATTGTTTTGCCATCTCTTGTTGATCACACGTCAAAATCAAAGGAATCCCTCCCGAACAGCACTGAGGGTATTCCCCCTTCCTAGAACTACAGTGGTTCAAGATGGCAGCTCCCCACCACCTTCTCAAAGGCAATTAGGATGGCCAACAAAAGCTGGTCAAGCCATTGACACCGCATCCCCAGAATGAATCAAAAAAGAGGATTCTGAAAAAATATTGATTGAAGTGGAAATGTTAGAGGGGAAAGAAAACTGTGAAAATTGAGATGCAGAAAGTATTAGAAAGGCCAATTATTCTTAAAGTGGATAAATGGCTTTGCCTGGACAGTTTGCTGAAGGACATTGGAATAGAGATAATGGAAGGGTGTGTGATAGCATCCATTTTGTCTACATATGGACAAGATCCTGCAGGATTGGAAAGTGGCTCATTGTCACACTTGATTCTAGAAGGAGTGTAAGAACGATGCTAGCAACTACAAGCTGGCCTGTTTAACATCAGTGGGGAAAAGTTTGGGAGAAAATAACCAGGGAAAAAATCAGCAGAGTCTTGGAGAGATTCAAGTTAATCAAGGAGAGCTAATATGGCAGATTATGCTTGACTAATTGAATTTTCAATGCTGATGTAATAGATGAGGTTTAGGAAGAGAATGCAATGCATGTTTTTATATGAATTTTCAGAAAGTCTTTTGAAATAGTAGCACATTGAAGGCTAATTAACAAAAATGAGAAAGCAACAGAAAAGAAACTAAATGCCAGTTTGAATTTGTTAAAAAAATATATGATTTATGCACAGAAAGCAACTAGTTGTGGTAGAAAACTGTTTTCAGTTAAGTTCAGTATAGAAATGAGTTGAATATTGCAATACAGTGTAATATTTTAAAATTTACCTATGATGCCAAACCTGGATGTGTGGCTGACAGTAAGGATTATACCAATCAACTGCAATAGGACAGAGGTAGGCTTATAGAAAGAGCAGACTACTGTCAGATGGAATTTAATATAGAAGAGGTGTGAGGTGATGCATTTTGGCAGGAGGGATAGGAAGAGGCAATGCTGACTTATTGGCACAACCTGAAAGAGCATGCAGGAACAAAGGAACCATGGGATGCATGTATCTTTGAAGATGGCAGGATGTATTGCAAGAATTATGAGAAAAACATATGTGACTTTGGACTTCTTATGTGTTTATTCTTGAGAACAAAAGCAGGGAGGTTATATTGAAACTTTCTAAAGGCTGGATTAATGCACAACTGGAGTGTTGTGCCCAGTTCTGTTCAGCAGACTTTATGAAGTAGAAGATGATACTTGACAGTATACAGAGGAGATTTTCCAGAATGATTTCAGGAATGATGGGCTTGAGCTACAAAGTTAGATTGGAGAATTGGGGTCATTCTCCTTTGAGTAAAGGAGATTGAGGGAATATTTGATAGAGTTTTAGAAAATAATGAAAGGTTTAGGTAGACAGAGATAACCCAGGCCTATTAATTGATCACACAGGGTCTGGAGAGCATGAATTAAAGATTTTGGGCAAGTTTTACATGGGCATGTGAGGAAGAACTCTTTACACAATGAATGGTAATGACTGAAATTTACTGTCTATGAGGGTGATGGAAGTAAAGGTGCTCAATAATTTGAAAATTAAATATAACCTATTTATTGAAGGTAAATAAACTTGCAAGTCCACGGGGACAGAGCGGGGGCATGGGACTGACTGGCATGCTGTAGACTGGGCTGCCATGGACTGGCTGGGTTGAATGGCACACTTCTGTGCTGCAATGACTCTATATCACCCTGTAAACAATTATTTTGGTGGGCAGCACAGTGGTTAGCTCTGCTGCCTCACAGTGCCACGGGACCTGGGTTTGATTCCAGCCTTGGGCTACTGTCTGCATGGAGTTTGCACATTCTCCCCGTGTCAGCATGGGTTTCATCCAGGTGCTCCAGTTTCCTCCCACAGTCCAAAGATGTGCTGGTTAGGTGAATTGGCCATGCTAAATTCCCCATAGTGTTCAGGGATGAAGAGATTAGGTGGGTTATAGGTGGGTGAGTCTGGATGGGATGCTCTGAGGCTCAGTGCGGACTTGATGAGCTGAAGGGCCTATTTCAACACTGTAGGGATTCTATGATTTGTTTTTGATAAAGATTTCCTGTAAATTATCATGCATTTGTAACATCATATTGTGGTGAATTATTACATATACTCAAGAAATTAATAAATATTTTAAAATTACTAATTACATATGCTCAATAGTTTTTTCCACAAATCTAATAAATTAGATGCGTCAAAAGAAAGATTTATAGCTGAAAGGGCCCCAGATAGTTTTCAAAGGCTCATTAGCTTTTGAGACTGCGGTGAGTATAGGAATGGAGAATAGCCCTTCTAGTGTTACTGGGTGTCCCACTCTGAGGTCTGAGGAGGTGCACTGAGATAAACTGAACTCAGGGGCACAATAAAGAGGACAACATCTCTAACAATGTAGATGTGGTGAAAGTGGCCAAGCAGTTTATCAGTATTTCTGTCCTCTTTGGCCTGAATACAATAAATCATGAGGATTCATGAATTCAGGAAGAAAGGAACAGTTAGTGGCATAATGTTATACAAGCCCTAATCTCTGACTCTCTGAGAAAACACTCGCCAGGACAACAAATTTGCAGCTGCATTTGTTCAACCCTCTAGAGGCATCTAATATCCCCAACTGAACAATTAACACTCAGACAGCCACTTGCATTCATGTGCTTATGTCTCACATTTTCCCTCCCTGAATGTTGTCCCACCTAGTCTCAATTCAAGTCTTTATAGGTAGGCAGGTACGTAACTCACTGCTTTCTCTTTTTCTGAGAAGACAGTGCACAACTTGGGAACGGAGATCTGGGATAAGGAAGGGTGATCCTCCAGCAAAAGGCACCTTTGTCACCAGAGGGCAATGAATTCTTACCAGCTCCACTGAAAGAAAGGTTGGTCTGAGAGATGGCAGAAGTCAACAGTGAGTTGCAGTGAGGGTCTGAATCACCTGAGGCAAGTCCTCAGGCATGTTGAGAGCGTGAATTCTGTTGTAGACACTGTATTGGACATCTTACCTCTTTCTAACTATAACTCGGTTCAATCCATCCACCCTGTGGTGAGGTATACAGCTGAGGTGAAGGAAGTTAGTGATGCTGCTTCTGATGCTGTTGTTGCTGCTCAGGCTCTTCCCTCTCATCAAAATTAGAAGTAAGAGTTTCATCAGCTGCAGCATATCATGTGAAGATTCACAGCCAGGAACTGCAGCAGAACACAAAAGCACAAGAAATGAGAGCAGCAGTAGTCCAAATGGCCTACGGAGTCCACCATTTAATACAATCGTGACTAATTTGGGGTTTCAACAACTCTTTCCCACCCATTCAACTTGTTCCTTGATTCCCTGAGAGACCAAACATCTGTCCATCCCAGCCTTAAATGTACTCAACAGCAGAGACCCCACAATCTTCCGGAGCAAAAGACTCCCAAAGATTCACAATTATTTGAGGAAAGGCCTTTCTCCTCATCTCAGCCCCACATAATCAGCTTCTAATTCTGACATGGCTACTACGTGTTATACATTCCTTGAGCAACAGAAAAAGCCCTTCAGCATCAAACCCCCTTCAAAGTCTTATGCATTTTATTGAGAACTCATCTCATTCATGTAGATTCTGAGTAGTATAGACTCAATCTGTTCAGCAAATGAGTAAATGAAAGTAGCAGAAGTGCTGGATGGGTGAAAAACCTTGAAAAATGTCAGTGATCAATTATCAGCAGTGACAGCAATCTCTGGATGAAAAGAAATGCCTTAAACAGTGCCCTGTTAGCTGGCCAGGGCTAGCGCTCTTCAATGTCACTATAGAAGATATTCTGCTTTTGCACACTTCTCGGCAATTTGGAAACAGGTTCCCATCTGGGAAATCCAAAAGTGATGGCTCAAACAGAGCTTAATGATCTTTTTAAATATTTGTATTACTTACTCAACAGACACCCTCATAGGTTTGGAATGTACAGGCAGAGGGAGAATGATTGACTGCAAGGCAGCCCAAGAGAGCCAGACAAGCAGCGCAGAAGTCCCCTGAGTCTGTCCCGTTTGCTAATTGGTTTTCCATTTTGAATTCTGATGAGGGAGATGGTTCCTCAGATGCCTGGAACCAGACCAAGTCTGTGACATCACTGGTGAATCAGCTGTGCAGGAGGAAGAAGTGTGGAAAGCAATAATAATAGTGCATTCCATAGTTAGTGGGTCAGGCAGGTACTTGTGCAGGAGTAAACAGGGCTCCAGGATGGTGAGTTGCCTCCCTGGTGCCAGGGCCACAGATATCATGGAGCAGGTGAAGCAATTCTGTCTGGGGATAAGAAGGAAGGGGTTGTGGTCTACAATGGTGCTGATGACAATATGCAGGAAGAGGGATGAGGGAGTGAATGCAGCTTTTAGAGAGCTAAGGAAATTTCGAGAGGAAGGAAATTACAAAAGCAAGAGCTGAAAACCAATTATCTCAGGACTGTTCCCAATGATTTGTGAGTTCAGACTATGATATTAAAATGATGAGTCTTGATAGGACATCAGCCGATCAAGTCTGCTCCTGATGTGTTAATCCTTGATTTCACTTTCCTGCCTTTACCCCATCTGTCTTCCTTAGCATTGAATCAAAAAGACAGAGTGAAGGACACTGTACAAAAAAGTATTCAACGTTCACGGCAAATTAGATGATTTAAAGGTACAGAGAGAGGTAAGTGGGTATGATCTAACTGCCACTACAGCAACATGACTGCAGGATTGCCAGTATTGGTAACAGAATATTCAAGACTGTTTGACATTTAGGGATATTAGGCAAAGTGAGAAAGGAGGAAGTTGTGTGGCCATAGTAAAGGATGGAATCTATACATTATTAAGAGAGAATGTCAGGCTGGAAAGACAAAATGTTGAATCTGTTTGTATGGAGCTAAGAAACAGAAAGTGGCAATTAATTTTGATAGCAGTCATTCAAAAGCTGCCAAACATTCATAGTGTTGGTATGGTATTAGTCAGAAAATTAGTTTTGAGTTAATTATTCATTGTCACGCATTTCTAGGAAGATATAGTGAAAAGTATTTTGTTGCCACAATGCGATGTCATTTTGAGCTACAGAATGAATGAAAAGAAATTATGTAGAGTTTATCTTTTGTACAAGGGGTCTTCAAGCACAGTGCTGGAGCTTCTGCAAGGTTCCTGCAAGGTATTCAGGGCCCCCAAGGAGTTTCCAGTGACAATCCCACAAGAGTTCACACATCAGGCTCTGCCTCTGGGACCCACTGACAAGCGTCCAACTCCAGGTGCCGCCTCCAACACAGATGGCAACCCACCAAATCCCCAAGTCCATGCTCCGGGCACTGCCACAGATGCAGCCGAGACCCTGCCCACACTGCTCCAGCTTCTCCATGACATCAGAAGATAAAGAAAAGAAGAAAGAGAAGGAAATAGATGATAAAGGAGAGAGAGAGAAGAATGCAGCTGGCCTGGAGCAGATTTACTCAGGAGCCTGAACATTACTAGGCATGGAGAGCATGGATTTGTGAATGGGAAATTGTGTTTGATGAACCTGTTGGAGTTGCTTGGGGATTTTGCAAACAGAATTAATAAAGATATATTAATAAAGATTAATAAATAAATACGGTTTACTTGAATTTTCAGAAGACTTTTGATTAAATTCCACAAGGAAAGCTGTTTAATAAAATTAAAGCACATTGGATAGAGGGGTCAATTTAATGGCATGGATTAAAGATTGGCTAACAGGCAGGAAATAGAGATTATGAAGAAAGTAAGTCAGTCTCGCATGAGCAGGCTTTGAATAGTGGGATACCACAAGAGTCACTACTTGGACTTCATTGTTCATACTATATGTTGATGATTTGGATGTGATCATCAATTGAGTACAAAAAAACGACCAATACTCACTCATCTCTATCCACATGGATAAGTAAAACTACCAATTTGACTGGGACAACACTAAGATCCTGGGACAAGCAAAGCAGAGACAAGCACGGGAATTCCTAGAAGCCTGTTACTCCACGAAGAAAGCCATCAGCAAACACATAGAAGTCAACCTCACATACACTCCACTGTGAAGGAAAACTGGAAGTGAGGTAATCCCGCTCAACGGACTCCAGAGTTTAAATAACCGGCGAGAAAACACAACAGCGCTTCATCGGAGGCTTCACTGATTTTGTTACCCAGCAGGGCAATGAAATGTCTGCTGTAGAAGGCATTTGGCAAAGTTGTCTTCGTTTGTCGGCACATTGAGTCTAGGGGTTTGGGATGTCATGTTGTGGCTGTACAGGACATTAATTAGGACTAAAGGAAAGATGATGTTAAACTTGAAAAGATGAAAAGATTTGCAAAGATGTTGCTGCGATTGAAGGATTTGAGCCGAAGGGAGGGGCTGAATAGGCTAGGGCTATTCTCCCTGGAGCTTCAGACACTGAGAGATGACCTTATGGAGGTTTATAAATTCATGAGGGTCATGGATAGGGTGAATAGCCGAAGCCTTTTTCCCAGGGCAGGGGAGTCCAGAACTAGAGGGCATAGGTTTAAGGTAAGAGGGGCAAGATTTAAATGGGGTCTGAAGGGCAACTTTATCACACAGAGCATGGTGCGTGTATGGAACAAGCTGCCAGAGGAAATGGTGGAAGCAGGTACAATTACAACATTTGAAATACATCTATATGGGTACATGAATAAGAAGGGATTGGAACAATATAGACCAAATGCTGGCAAATGGGACTCGATCAGTTTAAGATCGGCATGGATGGGTTGGACCAAAGGATCTGTTTCCATGCTCGCTGACTGTAAGAGAGAAGTTGAATTCAAAGTTGACTCAGAAGCATGAAACAGAAGGCTATAGCTTTCATACTGGAAGGCTGTTTCCATTGCACTTCTTCAGGTTTCCGTACTAGGCCCTTGTATTTTGTGGCATGTATCAATTACTGAGGCAAGTGTAGGGCAATGATTAAAAAGTTTGCATCTGATACAAAACTGATTGGTTATTCACCAGGGAGAAAGATATGGACTGCAGGAGACTATCAATGGACCGGTCAGGTGACTGGGAAATGATCAGTGGAGTTTGGAGCAATGTGAGGTATTTGATTTTGGGGAATATTGAATATAGTGTAGGATACTGAAAAGCGTAGAATAACTGCAGGACTTTGGAACATATGTCCCCAGATACCCGAAAGTAATTGGACAAGGAGATTAAGTAGTTAAAATAGGACACTTTCCTTTATTGGCTGAGGAATAGAGTATATGGTTAGGGTGGTTATATTAAAACCGTAAGAAAACACAAGGTGGACCAAAGCTAGAGTATTCCATACAGTTCTGGTCATATTACAGGAGAGATGTGACCAGACGACAGAAAGTACAGAGAGAGTTACAGAGTTGTTGCCAGGAATGGAGAATTTTAGTTATGGTGAAAGATCAGATAGATTGTGTTTGTTTTCTTTGAAATGGGGAGGCTGAGGGAAACCAGATGATGTGCATATAAAATTATAAGAAGCCCCGATCGCGTGAGTAGGAAGGACTTATTTCCCTTAACCAAAAGGTCAATAATCTGAGGTAAAGATTTAAAGTAATTGGCAGAAAACTAAACAGAGAGTTGAGGAAACTTTATTTTCACCTAGATGGTGGCTTGGACCTGGAGCTCACTCCCTTAAAGTGTGGTTGAAACAGGAATCCTCATCACATTTTAAAAAATATTTGGAAAAGTACTGAAGTGCCATAGCCTACAGGAAAAAAAAACCCAAGAGCTGGAAAGTGAGAATGGACTGGGCAATGTCCACTTCTGGCATTTACAGACACAATGGGATGAATGACCTCCACTTGTGCTGAAAATTTTCTACGTTTCCGCCAGGAAAGGGTTGAACCAAACAAGTGATCATTTGCAATTCAGCAGAAGTGTTTGTGCTGCTCCAAATGAAGGTCAGGCTAGTTCCAGAGATCTCCACTTATGTGCAGACCATAACATCCCCCAAAAATAAATGCCTTTTTACTACAATAACTAAGGCCTGAAATTTGTACATTGAGAACAACACACTGGACACACTTGCAATTGATACATTCTGCTCATGTAGTGTTGAATTGGTGCCACTGCACACAAGCTGAAGCAATATGTGTGGTTTTGTTATTGTATAAAGTGGATTCTGACCAGTATTTGAAGGTGTGGGCCCTAAAGGGTTTCCTGAAAAAAGGGCAGTTCCTTATAAAAAACATTGGCATGTTGAAGGGAAGCAGAAAAATCACTGTTCATTAATAAATTAAGGCCACAGGTATTCTATGTGGTTTTTAAAGAATGTAGTTCAGGGCTAGAGAACTAAACACTGCCAGATGATCCAGCATACACCTAATCTACCCACTTCTCCTCTCTGCTTTCTGTCATGTTAACTCTAAGGCAATACTGTCACAATGTTAACAACTTATCAAAAACCTGCAACAGTTAAAATCTGTACAAGATTGTTCAGACAACATCTGCTCAATAATTAAATGGCTCATAAGAATCTTAATTTCTTCCCACTTTCTTGAACTCTATCCAAATTCCTATTGCAATGAAACTGTGTCGTTGACAAGATGATTACTTCTCAGTCCTTCAACACTTGAACTCTAAGATTTATTCGCATGCCCTATTATCAATACGAGTTTGTGAGTCTGTAGGTGTAATAAGTGTTTAAAAAAAGCTATACCAATTACTGCATGAATATACCCCTGAGTGTAGAGTCTGTGAAGGTGCATACAGTACTGAACATGCTGTCAAAATTGAGTATGAAATGAGTTTCTAACCACATGTCCACAGTTTCACTAAAACAGCTTGTTTTCATCTTCATAAATTCACCAGACTTTGCCTAGTCTCAATACATCTGCTACTGTGACCCTCATCCATGACTTTGTCATCTCTAGAGTTGACTGTTTCAACACACGCCTGGCCAACCCATCTAAATTTTACCATCTGAGATCAACCGATGCCTGCTGCCTGAATGATACTGCACTGAATCTCTTTGACCCACTTCACCTATGCTTGCTGGCTGAAGTAGCCTCCAGTTTACCAATGCAGCCATTTTAAAACTGTCATCTTTGTTTTCAGAAGACCTCATGACCTTGACCTTTCCTATCTTCTACAATTTCCTCCAGCCTCACATGATCCAAGATGCCTTATCCCCTCCAATTCTGGCCTGTCACACATTTCCAATTTTTAATAACCCATCATTGGTGACCATCTCTCCAGCTGCCTGGGCCATAAGACTTTCCTCACAAATGATTATTTTAATCAGTCTTTTGGTCATCTAACCTAATATTTTCTTGAGTGGCTTAGTGTCATATTTAGTTTGATAACACTCCTGAGAGCTGCCTTGCCACATTTTACTACATTAAATGTCATTGTATTTGAAGGGAAAATTTGTGGGGCTAATGGAGATGACAGGGATTCAGTTGAATAACTATTTGAAGAAGCTAGCACAGATTCTGTGAGCTGCCTGAATCTAACATTGCTGAACTTTTGAAACAAGTGCCTTTTAGAATTATAGAATCATACAGGAACCTTATTAAATGGTTACTTAAAATACACGTACTAAACATCAATCCCACTTCTTTTATCCAATCAGTCACTCTTCAAAGTCCTGCTGCCTATTTTCCTATCAGTGCACCATTAGCTGCAGCTACTTAAAGTTGTGAATTGTGCAGCTGAATACTTAAATGGAATTTTCTTTAGACTTTCATCTGTGACCTTCTGTGAGAATGTAAACTTCCCAGATTGTTTTTGCCATTCTTCAAGCAGGGTTTTGTTGAATCAATTTCATGGTGTTTCAGACTTCTGCTAGTAAAAAATGACCTTTTCAAAATAAAATTATTACCTCTTTGATCCAGGTTTGTGACTGCTGTGTTTTAGATGTGATTGCAAAACACCGTCACATTCCAGTTTCCTAACGCAAGCTTCTCACCTGTTTGATATTAATGCTTCTTGCTCTGACCTCCAAACAATAAAGAGCATGTGCTGTTCTGATTAGTACATATGTCACTTCAAAACATGAACAGGGAAACCTGAAACAAATCCTGATGCAGGAAACTAACAGGACCGCTCTCAAAGCTATCCTCTAATTTCACCAGCTCATTTGTTAAGATATTTCACACATTTCCACATGGGTTTATTTACACTCATGCTCCCCTTTCAGTGAACACAATACTCAGGGAAAATTCGAGTTTGGGTATTACTCTGAGGTGGCAAGGTGATCAAGTACACTCACTGCCGATACCTGCTCAAGACCCACACTCATTTACTGTTCATACCTAATCACTATTTCCAGCCACACAATATTCATACGCAATAACTATGCACACACACTCTCTATTCACACCCACTGACTACTCACAGCACTCGCTCGTTTGCAATGTCCATTCATTAGCGCACTCACCTATCCTAAATCTAACAAAGGGGTATCGTGTGTGTAAGATGCTGTGCTGCACAGTGCAGAGCCTGTTTTTGCAAAGGATGAGATTCTCAGCAGATTTTTTTTTGCACACATTGGAGTATTTGGTTGGTGGGGTCGGGGTGGGGGAGGTGTGAGTTTAGCCAAGTTGGACACTCATGAGTTGAAGTTTGCTCAAGACAGAGGGTTCATGGGATTTGAGTTAATATGCAACAGGCGTTCAAAGATTTGGGCACTCATGTAGATTAGTGGGCACTGTGCGGTCCGTTTATCCAACACAAGCACCAGGCTAAAGTGTTAGAATCTTTTATAGAATCACAGTGTTATTGTTGGATAGCAATAGGCCATTCAGCCTACTCTAGCTGTGCCAGTTTTATGAATGCTGACCCTATTGATCTTAGGTTAACTGGTCAATAATTCTCTATTTATTCTCTCCCTTTTTAAAATTGTTGCGTTACATTTTCCACTTTAAAACCTGTAATAATTGCTCCAGAGTCTCTAGGCTTTGGAAGATATGGTGGTATAGTGGACAGGGAAGATGTTTGTCTAAGATTACAGAGAGGTCTTGATCAAGTCAGTCAGTGGGCTGATGAGTGGTAGATGGAGCTTAATTTGGATAAATGGAATGTATTGCATTTTGTAATACAAACAATACAGGACATATGGCAGGGCCCTGGATAATGTGGTAGAATAGAGACACAGTTCAAGTGCATAATTCTTTGAAATGTGTGTCACAGGTAGACAGAGTGGTTAAGAAAGCATCTAGCACACTTGCCTTCATTGCTCAGACCACTGAGTGTAGGAGTTGAGACATCATGTTGAGGTAATATGATGTTGGTAAGGCCTCTTCTGGAGTATTGTGTGCAATTCTGGTCACCCTGTTATTGGAAGGATATCATTAAACTGTAGAGGGTTCAGAAAATGTTTACAAGGATGTTCTTGGGAATGAAAGGCTCAAGATATAAAAATAGACTGGAAAGGCTGGGACTTTTTTCAGCGAAGCATAACAGTTTAAGGGATGATCTTATTGAGGTTTATAAAATCATGAGCAGCATAGATCAGGTGAACAATAAGGGTCTTTTCCATAGGGTGGGGGAGTTCAAAACTGAGGGGTATATTTTTAAGGTGAGGGGAGGCAACTTTAGAAAGGAAATGAGGGATAACTATTTTACACAGAGAGTGGTTGGTATGTGGAATGAACTGACAAAGGAACTGCTTGATCAGTAAGATGTTACAATGTTTAAAAGCCATTTGGTAAGTTCATAAATAGGAAAAGTTTGGAGGGATATGGACCAAGTGTAGTTGGGGAGGGGTGTACTAGTTTAGTTTGGGAACACGGTCAGTTTGGACTAAAGAGTCAATTTCGGTGCTGCATGACTCTATGACTCTATTTTTCTATGGCCACTTCCTTTATTAATTTAAAATATAAATGATCAGGTCCTCAGGATTTGTTAGCCTTTTAACTTCATTAATTTCTCTAGAAGTATTTTGTTACTAATATTGATTTTCTTAGGCTCCTCCCTTTATCTTAACCCTTGGTTCTCTTAAAAACTCTGGGAAATTATTTTTATTATCTTTTCCGAAGACAGAATGAAGATATATATTTAATTTATCTACCACTTTTCCCCTACCAATTATTTTCTGAGCCAATATCCTTCCTCGTTATTGTATTGATTTTCTCATTTACCAACAATGCCACCCATCTCCTGTCCTGATTTGTCCCGAAGTATTGGATACCCTTGGGATTTTCCATTCCCAATCCATGCTAACCCTGTAGCCATGTTTTTCTAATTGTAACTGTATCTAAACAGTGCATATTGATTTGCAGTGCTACTTATCTACCTTATTGTGAATGGTCCATGCTTTAGGACGCAATGCCTTTAGTCTTGTCTTTTTAAGCTTGTTAGTCATCTAGGCTTTACTTTGCATTATGCCTCCATTTGTTTCTCACCCTTGCTTTTTCTGTTTTCTACTTTTGCTTCTTACTTGTCTTATTTCTATCCTTATTTGCCCTGTCTCCATCTCCCTGCTCAGGCTCCCACATCCCTGCCATTCTACTTTACACACTTTCTTGAGCCAGATTTCCATTGCTATTCGTTGCTTGTGGTCTTTTTGAGCCGAGTCAGGAATTGTGCATCTCTGGTCCCAAATAAACTTTTCCAGTGTTTATTAAAGAATGGACAACACATTTTGACTGTAGCTATGAAGAATACATTTGTATGCCATTTCTACATTTGCTGCATTAGGTCAATGATTAAATTTTTAACACACTTCAGTATCCAGTTTTGGAGTTATGAAAAATGTTATATAAGTGCAAATCCTTTCTTTGTTTACCAGTGTGTGAGTACATGTGAGTGGATATATAGTGGCCTCTGTGTCATTTGCTACTGTCCCCTACTCCGCAGTTTGGGTGTTCAGACTCCAGGTTCGTAAAAATATTAGGGTTGTTGCAATGCGCCCGATGGTAAAATAATGGAACAATCTTTACCATTTAGGCAGTGCGTTAATAACAGTTGTAGGAGTAAGGTCTTGGGGCATCTATATAGGTAAGCAATAGGGTGTGATTAGGGATGTGGTACTGGCCAGATGTGAAGTGAATTTAAAGCCAAAAGTTGACACTACCAATAGACTAAAACACTGAAGATACTAAACACAAGAAATAAACTCTTTTTGGGTAATAGAGTTGCCTGATAGGCAGATAAGTTGGCAATTCTGCAGGCCCATTAGTGCCAATGGCAGCAGCAGCCAAGATTGGGACGTCGAGTCATTTGCACATTCTTAAATCCAAGAGTCCAGAACAAAGTAAGTGCAGTTGTACAGTGAGGAGGTGAGCCTAGATGAGATGGTGTGTTGAGTTCGGGTCGGGAGCAGGAGTTAGTGCCTGCAATGGGCTGATGCTGGTGGGAGAATGTCTGATATGGAAAGGATGTTCTTAACGGTGGCTCCAGTTCCCATCTGAACACTGAGCAGGAAGCCCTTCTCAGCTAACCCCTGCCCCTGAAATCATCCGATCGACCTCATCTATGCAGCGCAGGAAGCAGCTTTTAAATGGTCAATAAGACAAGTGGGCTGCCTTAGGCCTTGTCCACACCCATAACATTACAGACAGATTGGACATGGTGGGAGGGTAACAGGGAAACCACCAGGGAATAGAATGGTAACAAGGGAGTGCGTTAAATTCTGCCAATACAATTCTGGAAACATTCATGTGTGTAGGCAGGTTCTGCAGAGAGTGAGAAGCATAGGGTTAACTTCATCAATCCATCATTTCCTTCTATCCTGATTATACTTACTTCATTGATTCTGCCTTACTTGCCAAGAGTTTGCAGCATTATTGGTTGCAAGTTTACACCATTGCTTTGGTCATTGCCAGGTCACCAGAAAGCTGTAAATAGAGCAGCTTCACCTTCAGTACAGATACATTGGGTTGTACTGGAGTGTCGCCCTCTCAGCAGTATCTCAGATAGTTTTAGAAGCCAATTAATTCTCTCCATGTGGGGAGTATTACAGGTCAGGCAGCAGCAACAGACACCAGGGGTTTGCAAATTAGAGAATGAAAACAATGCCAGATATAATCATTTGGTGCTGTGAACTCTGTGAGGCTCTAGTCCCTGAGGACAACATTCCATTCTACAGACTGGCTGCGAAATTTCTTGTAATATAGGTTCAGGGAAATATGTTGCATAAAACTATTTCTTTGTTAATAATTCAAAGCTGACACTCGTCAGATGCAGAAGTTTCTTTAATGTAACAGAATATGTGAATATTTTCAAAGCGTAACATTGCTGGCACTGTGCCACACACACCAGATGGTCGCACATTCAACCCTGGTCAATGCTGTGTTACCTAAACACAAGAATGTTTAAGATCATTGTTGACACTCAGTGCCTAGCTCACACAACAAAGGCGGCTATTGGTTAAGGTATTACAGGGAAATCATTGTCCAATCAATGAGTACCCAAGTATGAATCAGCATCTTCAGGAACTGCAAAAAGTGACTCAGCACCTTCAGGAACTGATACTCAAATGGCAATTCTATCAGTGATAATGGGAACTGCAGATGCTGGAGAATCCAAGATAATAAAATGTGAGGCTGGATGAACACAGCAGGCCCAGCAGCATCTCAGGAGCACAAAATGATGAAGGGTCTCTCTGATGAAGAGTCTAGGCCCGAAATGTCAGCTTTTGTGCTCCTGAGATGCTGCTGGGCCTGCTGTGTTCATCCAGCCTCACATTTTATTATCTCAAATGGCAATTAGCACTATTAGGAACTGCACCCTGGAGAGAGAGAGAGCATCTTTAGGAACTGTACCTCAGTGAGAGTTAGTGCTTATAAGTACTGTATCTCAACAATAGTACCTTGAAGAACTGTACCCAAGAAACAGTCTTCATTTTTAGTTACCCTAATAAGTGTCAGCTCCTTCAGAAAATGTACTCCAGGAAGAGTTGACACCTCCAGGAATATTCTCCACACAGTACCTCCAGTGACAGTCAGCATCATTTCGTACTGTTCCCCAGGGAGAATTAATACCTTCAGGATCTGCCCCCATAGGAGAGTCAGCACTTTAGGAACTGTATCCCAGTAGACTCAGCATTTTCAGGAACTATATCTTAGGAGGAGTCAACACTTTCAGGACAGTTCGCCAGTGAGTATCAGCACTTTTAGAAACTGTGCCCTAGTGAGAGTCAACACTTTCAAGAACTAAAAAGAGGGAGAGTTAGAACTTTCAGAACTGTACTCCAGGAAGAGTCAGCACCTTCAGGGATCTGTATCACTCTAAGAGTCAGCATCCTCAGGAACTGTCCCACAACAAGAGTCAGTTCCTTCAAGAACTGTACCCCAATGAGAGCCAGCACCTTCAGGAACTATGTGATGGGGAGAGTGAGCTTATTCAAGAACCATACCCCAGTGACAGTCAGCACCTTCAGGGAAAGTAGCTAATGGGAGTCAGTATCTTCAGGAACCATAACCTGGGGAGAGGCAGCTCATTAGGAATTGTACTCCAGCGAGAGTCATTACCTTCAGGAATTGTTCCTTGATAAAAGTCAGCATTCTCAAGAACTGCAGCCATTACCTTTATGAAAATGCTTATTGACATCAAAATCCATTTGTTTAGCCAGTGTGCAGGAAGGAATGTACAATAAGGAAATCAATCTTATCCAGTCTGCCCAACATGTGACTTTAGCCACACTCAATGTGTTTAAGTTTTAGCCGTCCTCAACACGGCAGCGACGTGACATTCAATTCTATCAAACTGCTACAGGAAAGTCTAAGAAGAACAAAGCCATATGAGCCTCAGGCATTAACCTTGGCACACCTTGCTAAGTCCTTCTCAGCAACATCTGGAAACCTCAATAAACAGATTATAATGACAAGCTTGCAGATGACACAAAACTTAGAAATGTACAAATGAGAATATTCGCAGCACACTTCCGCAGAGTTGAGTCAAATGGGCAGAGATACAGAAGATAAATTGAAAAATGTGATCTGACAAAGTTTAATAAGAAAAAGGAAGAGAAACAACATGCCAACCAAATAACAACAACTTGAATTTATATCACATCTTTAATGTAACAAAATCCCACAAGAATGTTTGAAGCAAATTTTGATGTTGAGGCAAGTAATTATATTAAACATGTCTCCAAAGAAGGAGATTCTTAAGTTGGGAATTCCAAAGCTTAGGGTGTTGGAAGTAGAATAATACAATTTTAAACGGGGTATAGGAACAAAGCACAGTGTAACCTCAGAAAAACCTGCTGGAAAAACTCAGCAGGTTTGGCAGCATCAGTGAAGGGGAAAAAACAGAGTTAACCTTTTAGGTCCGGTGGCCCTTCAAATGCACTTTACTGACAGATGATGCCTTGCTAAATTCAAGTTCTTTTGCCTCTATGTGGTCTGTATTCCTCTGTTCCCTGCCTGTGTGTATATCTGTCAAGATACCTCTTAAACATCGCTATTGCCTCCACTACCTGCTCTGGTGGCACATTCCAAGTACCTACCACACTCTGTGTAAAAAGCTTCCTTCCCACATCTCGTTTACATCTCTCCCTTTTTACTTTAAACCCATGTCCCCAAGTACAGTAATTGACGTACCTACCCTAGGAAAAGATTCCAATTGTCCATTCTATCCCTGTCTCTCATAATTTTAGAAACTTCTATCCAGTTGTTCCTCATCCTTCAATGTTCAAAGTGAAAACAAACCAAATTTGCCCAATTTCACCTCATAGCTAATACCATCCAAACCTGGCAACATCCTGGTTTACTGTTTCTGTACCCTCTCAAAGCCTCCGCATCCTTCTGATAGTGTGGCACCCAGAACTATACGCAATATTCCAAATGTGGCCTAACTAAAGTTCTATAGAGTTGCAACAATTTTTGGACTCATGCTCCAACTGATGAAGGCAAGCATGCTATAAGCCTACTTGAACACATTATCCATTTGCGTTGCCACTTTCTACAAACTGTGAAACTGCAAACCTTCATCCCCCTGTATGTTGATGCTATTTAAGGTTCTGCCATTGATTGTATACTTCCCTTTTGCATTAGATCTCCCAAAATCCATCATCTTGCATTTTTTCCAGATTAAACTCCTTCTGCTTTTCCCCTGCCAAAGTTTCTAGCCTGTCTACATCCTGCTTTATCCTCTGGCAGAGCTCCTCACTATTTGCAGCTCCCCCAATCTTTTTGTTGTGTACAGACTTAATAATCAGGCCCACCTACATTCTCCTCCAAATCATTTGTATATTCATTACAAACAACAGAGGCCCCAACACTGATCTCTGAGCAACACCAGTGGTCACAGATCTCCAGTCAGCAAAACACCCCTCCACCACTACCGTCTGTCTTCTCTGATTAAGCTAGTTCTGTATACATTTTACCAACTCACCACAGATCCCACGTGACTTCACCTTTTCTATCAACCTGCTATGAGGGCCCTTGACAAAGGCCTTACTAAAGTCCACGTAGACAACATCCACTGCACTGTCCTCATCAACCATCTTTTTTACTTCCTCAGAAAACTCAATCAAGTTTGTGAGACTCAGCATCCCCATACAAAGCCATGCTGCCTATTGCTAATGAGCCCATATTTTTCCAAATGTGAGTAAATCTTATTCCCAAGAGTTTTGTCCTAATACCTCGTTCGAGATTTTTTCCTTGCGTCTTCATATTCTTCAAGAGCTCTGCCTGCCTTCAGTTGCCTAAACCTTACATATGCCTCATTTATCTTTTGACTAAAGTGTCAATTTAACTTGTCATCCAAGGTTCCGAACCTCACCATCCTTATCCTTAATTTCTGCAGGAGCAGGCTGGTTGAATCAACTGGGCTTTAAATGATTCCCAATTGCCAGACATGGATTTACCATCAAACAGCCAACCCCAATCTCATTCCCTAATATTCTGCTAGTTAGCCTTCTTCCAAATATATATACTTTCACCCAAGTACTACTCTATACTAACTGTAAGTAACTTAAAACTTACAGAATTAAGGTTATTGTTCCCAAAAAGTTCTCCCTGAAACTTTGATCATTTGGCCTTATTCATTTCTAAATACAATGACTAGTATGGACCCTTCCCTATTTGGACAATTTACATATTGTTCCAAAAATAACAATCCTGTACATGCCTAACAAATCGCACCCCCCACCAAACTAAATCAGCGGCACTAAGTCCCAGTCAATATGGGGGAAATTAAAATCATTCATGTAAACAGCCCTTTTGTTATTACATTTTCCCATAATCTGTCCATGTATCTGTTCCCCTATCACTCACTAGCTGTTGGGAGACCTGTAATACAATCTCATCAAAGTGATTTCATCCTCCCTGTTCCTGAGCCCTATCCATGTGGCCTCACTGGATGAGCTTCCAAGGTGTCCTCTCTCAGCACTAATCAGTAGCACAACTCCCCCACCTCTTTTACATCCGTTTCTACCTTACCTGAAACATCTAAATGCCAGTTTTCTTCCTCTCTCAACCAAGTCTCTGTAAAAGCTACAACAACACAGTTACATGTATTAATCCACACTTTTACGTTCATCTGTCTTACCAGTCATTCTCCTCGCTTTGAAACAAATACAACTGAGACCACCAGTCCTGCCATGTTCAGTAACCTTTCCCTGTATGTTCTTCCTCTTAATCTTACTAACCTTAACCTCTGACTCCTTCTCAGTCATTTTGCTGGCTGACCTGGCTCTCCCCCATCCAATATCACACTAGTTTAAATCACCTTGTGTGACACTAGCAAACCTCCCTGCCAGGAAATTGGTGTCCTTTTTGTTTAGGTACAACCCATCATTCATCTACCAGTCCCAAGTACCCCAGATGACATCCTAATGATTCACACATCTGAAGTCCTCCCTCCTGCACCATGAATTTAACTGTACTATCTTCCAATTTCTAATCTCACTGGCACAAGATTACAACTCTAGAGGCCCTGCTTTTTAAGTTCTTACCTAATTCCTTGATGTCCCTTTACAGGACCTCCTTTCTCTTTCTGTCTGTGTCATTAGCACTAATATGGGCAGCAACTTCTGATTGCTCATCCTCCCCTTTCAGAATATCTCACACTCACTCAGAGACATCCTTGATCCTGGCACCAGGAAGGCAACACCCCATTCTGGTGACTTGCCTCTGGCCATAGAAACACGTATCTGTTCCCCAGATTATAGAGTCCCCTAACAATACTGCCTGCCTGCTCTTCAACCCTCTCTGCTGTGCTGTACAACAGAGACAATTGTGTTGCCACTGATCCGGCTGCTGCTGTCATTTTCCCCCGAGAGGACATCTCCATAATAGAGTCCAAAACAGTGTACCTAATAAATAGGAGAATGGTCACAGGGGACTTCTGCACTATCTGCCCACGTTTACTCATCTTCCTGGTGGTCACCCAACTCTTCTCTGTTGTCCTCACTAGTGGTATAACCAGTTCACTAAACATGCTGTCTACAACATTCTCAGCCTCAGGAATGCACCATAGTGAGCCCACCCACAGCTCCAGATGTTCCATGTGGCAAATCAGAAGCTACAGCTGTGTATATAGTCAAGATGGACACTGGAAGTGACCCTGTTTCCCCACATATTGCACAAGGAGTATTCCATGGGGCCAAGTTCTCCTGCCATTTTGAGCTTTATCAACTACAGACAGCAATCCAGGATCTCACCCACTAGTCACCAAACTCAGGCCTCTCACAACAAAATGTAGGTACTTCATCCCTCTCTAGATATGACTCACTGAGTCTGCATACCTGTTTCCTGAGTAGCCAAGCCTATGTCCACGTTCCTTTTTTCAGTCATGGTGACTGAGCCAACCTTTCCCAGAAACCTCCTGTGTTTCTTCTCACCAGCTCCCGCCAGTGTGAAACAAAAGCAGAAATTGCTGGAAAATCTCAGCGGGTTGAGTAGGATCTGTGGAGAGAAAGCAGAATCAACATTTCAAGCCTATTGATCCTTCTTCAGAACTGATAGTTGCTATAAAAAACATGTTATATATCTGAGAGGGGGGTGGGGAGGGAAAGGAGTAAGTGGATATTTGGAGATGGAGCCCAGAGAGAGAGAGAAAGATAATAAAGTGTAAAGCTGGGTGAACACAGCAGGTCAAGCAGCATCTCAGGAGCACAAAAGCATTTAGCTTTTGTGCTCCTGAGATGCTGCTTGGCCTGCTGTGTTCATCCAGCTTCACACTTTATTATCTTGGATTCTCCAGCATCTACAGTTCCCATTATCTCTGAGAGAGAAACACAGTTGGGCAGATAAGGAGGTGGATGATGGGAGGTCATGGAAGGAGAAAAACTGATAATTAGGACCATAAGTACATGAAAATGGGTTGTCTGTGCTGAAAGTGACCCATATCATGACGGGGCCCAGAGATCCATGGAGTTTCACGTCCTTTACCCACCCCAAGACCCCGGAGTGTTAGTTACTAAACACGAGATTGCAGTAGGGGCAGAACTGGAGATCACAGGTGTTGGGACTGGTGCTTGTTGCAGAAGGGCCTAATGTGGGAGGAGGAATGACCAATTATGGGAAGAAAGTGAAGCAGGTTAGCTTTGGGGCTGTGAGGAAGCACTGTTGCTCCCTCTGGTCCATAACTGTTACCTCTTCCACATAGCAGCCCTCATCTCCCTTAAGCTTCTGGGCTCTCTGAGGCCCAGAAAACCTGGTCAGCCAAAATTTAACCTGGAAGACAGATGAAATTGAAAGCACACAACTTTATTAAAGTATTTAAATGAACAACGCACCTTCTGTGAGCATAGAGGCTGTCTGATCCAAGGTCCACCTCAAAAAAAATACTTGGAAATGGGTGCATTGCCTTCAGATTTGGTATTTAGATATTTTAATACCTGCCAAACCCAAACCACCAGATTTTGGAAGTTAAAATGACCTCTGCTGCATCCTGCTCCTCAAAAGGCACATGGAAGAACCATTGGACCAGAAGTCAGAAAGCTATGTCTGAATATCAAGGAACATATAAGGAACCTAGCCATTACCAAATTATTGCAGTTAAACTGACTTATTCATGGAGCTTACAATCATACTGAAATGGGAATTTTGATTTGGGGCTACCACATTTTAATGTAGGTGCTGATTATTGAAAATGCCACATTAGGATGGTGCTGATGTGTTATCATACAGTGGGAATATCTGAACTGCTGCACTTTAATGATGCAATGATGATTATGGAGTTTGTGAATTAATCAAAATGGCTAATCTATCAATGAAGCTACTGCAAACTGAAGATCGAGCTTTAAGTGTGTATCTTTATTGACAAGTGAGAGAAATGGAGCAAGACTATGCTGATTTGATGGACTAAAGACAAGGAAAATGTTAGTCCTCCTTGTAATCATTGACTATTTCTCTTGTTGGTGTCACTCTCAAGTTCTGGTCTGTGTAATTCACGCTTTGGCCAGATCAGAGCACCAACCTTCTTCAGCTACAAAATTGTGAACACTATTGCAATCCATCACGCACCATAGAATGCCCAATGGTCTGCACAATCAACAGTTTAGCAGTTGTATGGGCCTTGCTACACCTGTCTTCAAATAAACACCGTAGGATCATTCACCTTGAAAACAGAGAGTAAGGGCAATCCATTTCTAAGGGGGTGCTGGCTTTCCCAATGTACATGGGAAGGTACTTACGTGAATAGCCTATCAGCAGGGAATATGCCTCCTTCCTAAGCCTAAGCATAGCCTCCAAACCATTCCAGATCCATCATTTGCTCTTTCACATATGTGAAATACCCATCTTTCCCCATTTCTGCATTCTTTGTGATTTTGTTTCTACTGAAGGCTTAGTGAGTTCAGTTCCTATGGCAGCTCCAGACTATTTCTATAGATTTAAAGATCAATAGCTCAATGCTGATTTCAGGCACCCATTGTAACCTCTCGCCATGCTGAGATACTATCACTAATTTAGACAACAAAATTTTTGCTAATGTACGTTGGAACACTTGTTAATATTATACAGCATAGGAAAACCATGATGGGATTAAAATACATTCAAAAAAATTTGCAAGAAAGGTTGTAATGATGAAAGATTTCAGTTACATGGATAGACTTCAGAAGCCAGCCAAAGTGGAGAGGAAGTTTGACTGGTTTTCAAAATTCTGACAGACATGGACAAAGTAAACAAGGGGAAAAATGCTGCTATCAGTTAAATGGTCAAGAACCAGAGGATACCAATCTAAGGAGATGATAATCATCAATGGCAAGTATTTGTTTATATAATGAGCAGGTTGTGCCTGGAATGCACTGCCTGAAAGTGTGACAGAGATAGATTCAATCATAGCTTTCAAAAGAAAATTGGATAAGCACGTGGAAAAGAAAATTCTGGGAATGGAGAAATGGTGGTGTAGTGGAACAAGGTGAGCTGCACTTGAAGAGAGTCACATGGACCCAGTTGGCTGAATGGCCTCCTATACTTTCTCTTCTCCTTTCACTACTTTGTAGTCTTTTGTTGCTTCTTAAACACTTTCCCAACCCTTCCTCTTCATCTAACACCTTATTCTCATATTTTACTCTCGCCTTCCGTCAGTTCCTCACTCTTGAGAGAAAGTGCACCCTTCAATTCTTTTTAAGACAAAAAGACTCAATATGATATTTGCCTGCACTGAAATCCATTCAAACAATCTGTTAATATCATTTTGTAATTTTATATTTTCATTGACAATGCTTACCATGCCATCAGCCTCATCAGCCATTCATTGTCTTTATAGGTGTTTTATTTTTATATAAGTGGCTTTCTATCCCAGCATCTAAGTTGGTAATAAGGATCAAGAACAGTTGAAGCCCTAACACAGATCCCTGTATTATGTCACTGGTCACATCCTGTCAATTAAAATAGTTGCCAATTATCCCTACACAGTCTGTTGTTGCTCAGCCATTCTCCTAGCCAGTACAAAAATTTCTGGAAATCCATGAAACTAACATCTTTATAAATTCTCCTGTCCCCTAATAGTCACCTATGAGGATCCCATCTCTGGATTGACAAGGAATCTAACTATGGTAAAATGGAACCAAAAACTAGAAGGAAGAACTAACAAAATATTGGTGATCTTTCAGGAAGAAGTGCTTCAGGTATAAGCTAGGTAGATTCCAACAAGGATGAAAGGCGGGGAACCTAAGTGAGGGCTCCATGGATAAAGAGGGAGATATCTGTAACAAAAAAAAATGTGATGTATGATCCATACCAAGTAAATTCTCCAAGTGATGACCAGGTCAAATATGTCGAACTATGTTGAAAGAGGACGTTTTAAAAAATGGCAAAAATAATAAAGAATAAAACAGCAGTAAACATAAAAGAAATTCCAAATGTTTTCTTTGTACATGTAAATAGTACTAGGGAGTAAAAGGGTGCTATACACTATGGGAACAGCGCAAGCATCAAAAATTTAATGACGACTTTTACTCAATGGCTGCTAAGGAAGAGGATACTGACAAAATAATGGTTGGGACAATGGATGGGATGAAAACTCATAGTCAACATGTTCAGGAAAGGCTGCTATTACTTCCATTGTCTAAGACCTGGCCTAGATGGTTTGCATTCTTGTCTACTAAAGGGAGTAATGGTGGATATTGTTGAAAATCTTGTCATAAGCTTCCAATCACCCTAGGATTGTAGAATAGCAAATGTGGTTTCCTTATTCAAGAAAAGATTTAAGGATACTCTCAGTAACAACAGCTCAGCATCTGTGATTGAAAAAGTTGGACAAAAAACATTCAGAATGTTCTTTGACAGTTTAGGGATAGCCAGCACAGGACTATAACATGCTAATTGTGCTTGATTAATCTTATAGCTGTTTTGTTGAATTTACAGCAGGAAGATGAAGGAGTTGGAACTTATGTTGCCTATATGAGTTTCAAGAAATCATCTTACAAAGTACTGCAGGTTAGAAAGATGTGTGCCAGAGATATCAGCACTGAGTCTCTAACTGCGTACAATTTATATAAATGTCTCAGTTGAAGGAACAGAATATATGGCCGCCAAATTTGCTGATAAAACAAGATAGATAGGAAAGAAAGTTGTGAAGATGTTATTCACATAGTGTAATGTCCTGGAACTTGCTATCCGAGAGGATGACAGAAGTGGCGATAGTGAATGGCGGCAACAAGAACTTGGGTTAAGGTTAACCCTAACCCTAACTTGAGGGAAATGAATTTGCAGAGCTACAGAGACATTGCAGGAGAATGGACCAATTGGATTCATGTACAGAGAGCCAGCATGGACAGGATGGATCAACTGGCCTCCTTCATGTTATAATGATTATACATATCTATGACATTTTAGCCTGTCCATTTTGGTTGTCGTGCTTGGCATTCATTAACTACTTTTTCTCCTATATTCAAATATACTTTGCTCATACTCCCAGGTAATTTTGTTTTGGTTTGGAAACTCTGGCAATTTTTCAAAAAAGAAATGTATTGGCACCAGGAATGAATACACAAGTAAGATTAAAAGAATTTTTTTGAATTTATTTTTATTTATTTACAGAAACATTCAAATTACCAACTGTGACTTTACACAGCAGCAGTCACGATACCATTTAATATTCACCAACATTCAACTGTACATGGGAATGCTGGGAATGCAAGGCTCAAGACCCAACTTCAAATGGGAATACCAAGAATACAAGGTCCTGGCATCCACAGTAGGAAATTTTCAATTAATTGAGTTTAGTTAGCTAACTAGATTTGTGCTGTACTAATCTTGTAATGGTAACAATGGAATCTCAATAACCTGTTTTGTTAATGTAATTGTTGAGAAGTACCATAAATAAAGAAGCTAAAAATTAGAATGAAAATTTACAGGTTTCAGATATTACAATATTTCTTAACAAGTTCCTAATGAAGATGTAAGCCAAAGTTTCCTGGTTTGTGCTCACAAGCCTGTAATTTTCCTATTCATTAGAATTAATTGAGAGAATATTGTACATTTCTCATGCAAAGAAGATATTCCAGCTACAGAAAGAGGATTGGTGGTGAAATCTTACAGTAAAACAGGTACTACGCCTAATGATAAAAGATGCGGGGTCAGGCTTCACCAGCAGGACAGATTCAGCAGAGGTGGTGTCGCATTGGTGCACAATCGAAAGAAGTGGTCATGTGAGACCTCAATAGATTCCAGGCCCTTTGAAGTCTCTTGGGTCAAGTCAGTTGTGGAAAGTAAGCCTCCCATTTATGGCCACCTTCCACCCTCTCTCAACTGATAAATCAATATGTCTCTATGTTTAACATCACTTGGCAAAACCACTGAGAGTGGCAAGGGTGCAGGATTTACCTGAGATGTGCTGTTCAATATCCAACACTAAGAATGGCTTAGCATTACCATCACAGACCCAGCTGGTCAAACTCTGAAGGATATAGTTGCTAGACTAGATTAGATTCCCTACAGTGTGGAAACAGGCCCTTCGGCCCAACAAGTCCACACTGCCCCTTGAAGCATCCCACCCAGACCCATCCCCCTATAACCCACACACCCCTGAACAGTACAGGAAATTTAGCATGGCCAATCCACCTAGCCCACACATCTTTGGACTGTGGGAGGAAACCAGAGCACCCAGAGGAAACCCATGCAGACACAGGGAGAATGTGCAAACTCCGCATGGACAGTTACCCGAGGCTGGAATTGAACCTGGGTCCCTGCCGCTGTGAGGCTGCAGTGCTAACCACTGAGCCACAGTGCCGCCCTCTAGGCCTGCAAATGGTAGTGTCCTCATTAATCTACTTGTCACAGATGCATCTGTTCATAATAGTATTAGTAGGAGGCACTGCTGGGGTAGTACACTGCAAATCAAGCCTCACTGTTCCTGGAGTCATCAAAAATATGAAAAGAATTAAGCAAGCTATACAAAGTCCCCAAATTTATGTGACAATTGAACTCAGTTCAATTGAAATACTCAGGAGGTTTCTGTACTTAACAAGAAAGTAAACTGTTTATTAACCAACATATTGTTTTAAATCAATGGTAATTGGGAAATATTAATTACTAACTTATAACTCTGCAACCTAAACTCTATCCCTTTATAAGATTCCCCCTTCACAAACAGACAGACACACAAAGTCAGACAAGGCATCAGCTTTAAGTGTAGGAAAAGAAAAGAGAAAGTCAGGGAGGTATAGTTTAATCACATCAGCCTGGACCACAGGATTCAAGGAGTTGCTTTCTTTTCTTCTTTTCAATTCCCTTCAGTTCCTTTTTGTTGACACAAGGCTGTTTGCACACTGCACTCCCTAGTTGAGAATTTAGTCATTTACTGTCTCTAAAGGTGTTTTATTCCTCCTTCATGGAGAAATTCGAGGTAGAAGACAGCTAACTGTTCCTGAAGGCTTTCTGGTGCTTCCACATGAGAAAGAGAGAGAGATTGAGACAGACACACACACACACTCTCTCTCTTAATTATACACATGCACATACACTTTCTCACACACACACACACACACACACACACACACACACACACACACACACACACACACACATACAGAGTTTTTGATGCTTTATCTTTGTTGGTTTGGTGGTTCCCTGCTGCTATGTTCAAGTGGTGAGGAGCCAATCATGAAGGGTCTAGGCCTGAAATGCCAGCTTTTGTGCTCCTAAGATGCTGCTTGGCCTGCTGTGTTCATCCAGCTCCACACTTCGTTTTCTCAGTTTTCCTATAGTTCAGGATTGAACAGCTCTGTGGTATCAGCTTTTACTCTTCTTGTTCCAGAAAACTGTAGCTTTGTTAAAGACTCACAATGTCTCTAGTAATCATAGAACATAGAACATAGAACATAGAACATTACAGCACAGTACAGGCCCTTCGGCCCTCGATGTTGTGCCGACTTGTCATACCGATCTCAAGCCCATCTAACCTACACTATTTCATGTACCTCCATATGCTTACCTAATGACAACTTAAATGTACCTAAAAGTGGCGAATCTACTACCGTTGCAGGCAAAGCGTTCCATTCCCTTACTACTCTCTGAGTAAAGAAACTACCTCTGACATCTGTCCTATATCTTTCACCCCTCAATTTAAAGCTATGCCCCCTCGTGCTCGCCGTCACCATCCTAGGAAAAAGGCTCTCCCTATCCACCCTATCTAACCCTCTGATTATTTTATTTGTTTCAATTAAGTCACCTCTCAACCTTTTTCTCTCTAATGAAAACAGCCTCAAGTCCCTCAGCCTTTCCTCGTAAGACCTTCCCTCCATACCAGGCAACATCCTAGTAAATCTCCTCTGCACCCTTTCCAAAGCTTCCACATCCTTCTTATAATGCGGTGACCAGAACTGTACACAATACTCCAAGTGCGGCCGCACCAGAGTTTTGCACAGCTTCACTTAGTTTGGTTCCGGAATTCGATCCCTCTATTAATAAAAGCTAAAACACTGTATGCCTTCTTAACAGCCCTGTCAACCTGGGTGGCAACTTTCAAGGATCTGTGTACATGGACACCGAGATCTCTCTGCTCATCTTCACTACTAAGAATCTTACCATTAGCTTAGTACTTTGCCTTCCAGCTAATCCTTGTATGAAGCAATCAGAGCTTCTTGGAACCAGCCTGCAACCTACATAAATAGCAAAAGCTGTAACTCAGTTATTGTGCAATTGATTTACAACCAACAAAAAAGGACCTTGTAGTTAGAAGGGTTTAAAACTACTTTCTTGAACATGAATTTTAAAATTGCAGCCATCTTTTTGCACAGTTTCCTTAACTTAAAGGATATCTTCCTTTTTTTATAATCCACATTTGAAAATAAAAGAAATAAAAAGATGCAGGCAAAACCTTAAAGGGATCTCAAAACCGTGGGCTATGGGAAAATGAGCAGATGAATTGGGCGACAATGTGGTGAGGCACATCTATGTGCCAACTCACTACCTTTCATGCTTTTCACAAGTAGTGTGGTCAGATTCTGATTTAGACTAGATTAGATTCCCTACAGTGTGGAAACAGGCCCTTCGGCCCAACAGGTCCACACTGCCCCTAGCAGCAGCAAGATGTGAACTGAAAATGATCAACGTTTGATCAATGCCTTGTTCATGCCACCGCTCACCTCATTAATATTCAGCCTCTCATCTTACCAAACTCACCAAATAAGCTGGGAAAGCTCGACAGGAAACCAAATGTCTGGGTGGTTTAGCTTATCACTGGCTCTGAATGACTTCCATGTTGGATACCAGGCATCAACATCTCAGAGCAAACTCCATGGGACTGGTCACATACACCCACATCCATTGACATGGATACCTGACATGTACCAGCCTACAGAATCCCTCATGGGACATCACCCATTGACTTATGGGATGCTTCTACACTTCAGTGCTGCAATGCGTTGGTAACTATCATTGTCATGTTGCATCGACACTTCGCACTCGGAGATAAGCACCAAGCTCATGGATAGGACCAGGCTGCATCTCGAGCACTTCACTTGTTCTCAACATGATCTCTCTGAGCCTGCCTGGATTCTCGTAGCATCCCTGCCTTGCAATGCCTTCCTTTGCCTTCCTTGTTTTGCTCCCTCAAATAGAAACATCAAGCTCTGATTACTGCGGCATTGTCATGCCATTTAGCACAGATACAAAGCCAGGAAACTTGTCATAGTTGTGTGCAGGTCATCAAGTCAGGGGGGGAATAACCTTCACTCAGGGGTTTCCAAAACCATCTGTCAAGGGCAGCCTCTGACGCCAGTCCAAGTCCTGGTCAGAATGTCAGAGTCATGATCCTCTCCTCATCAGTGATAAGGAGTAGAATGACAAGCAGTATATCATCCAACCTGATATGTTCTGTCTTCTTGGGGTCTTTCTTCCTCATGGAAAGAGAGAGACAACCAGGAATGATAGGAAATGAAAGCAGTGATACACCTATTACTGTTGGTGCAGGTGAGGCAGGTGGCGAGGTGTCCCAAGCAAGAGAGTAGGCAAGACAGCATGCAGGATTAATGGTGTCAGGGGTTGGGCTAGATGAGAACAAATGGAGAAAATGTTACAGGCAGTGCTGAGAGTGGTAGAGAAGGAGCCTTGATAGGAGAGGACTACAGTAACAGAGATAGAATGCAAAGAATCAGAGAGAAGATGCTGTCAGAGTGGAAAAGGATTTTGAACTATATCTTACCGTGCTGAAACTGACCTTGGTAGCAATCCCAGACCAGTTTGGCATGATCTAGTGTTGTGGCCTCCATTGCCAGTCCTGGGGACAGGAGGAAGTTCCACATCAGCAGTCCCATCCAATAGGAATTCCTAGTATGGCATTGATTTCCATCTGTCTGTCATGTCCAGGGCAGGTGTTATGAGCCATGCCGGGCAGCTATGGACTCACAGTGCTTGTCTGGGTGCAGAATGGGCTTTACAAATGGCTTGTGTGCAAGGGATGCTGCTGAATTCCCGTATATCTGGTGAGTGGCGAGATGTTCCGGAACAGCACTTGGTAAGATGGAGCAGAAATTGGATTTGAGAGCTGTCAGAGGGGCATGGTAGCTAATTATAATGCGGTGAGTTAACAAATGAATCCACTCGGTCTTACATTGAAAAATCTTTCCAAAAAAAAATAACTTGGAATTAGTGAAAAAATACATGTTTTTCAGCCTGTGGTCTTTATAGCAGGCCTGCCACGTGCAGTCTTAAACATTTGTGAACAATTAAACAACAAATTGGAGGAGATGCGTCCCAAAATATCTCTCTTCTCAGTGATGGTGGAACCCAACATGTCAGGGCAAAAAACCAAGCTGATATATTTGCAACCATCTTCAGCCAGAAGGCTTGAGTGAATGATCTACCTTCGGTTTTCTACTGAAATCTCACCAGCACAGATTCCAGTCTTCAGAGAGTTAGATTCATTCCACATTATTGGGAATGGCTGAAGGTAATACTGCGAAGGCCACAGCCCTGAAACCATTGTGTGTGTAGTACTGAAAGTGTGCCCCAGAAATAATTGCATCCATAGCCATGTTGTTGCAGTATAGCCACATCTGCCAGACAATGAAGAAAGTTGCCCAGTTATGTGCCGTCTGCAGAAAGTAGGACAATCCAGTTCAGCTGATTACTGCCCATTATTTTATTGTTCCTAATCAACAAAGGGATGTAAGATGTGATTCACAAAGTTATCAAAGCAGCACTTAACTTATTCAGCAATAACTGACTCATCGACACTCAGTTTGGGTTCAGCCAGGGCCACACATCTCCTGACGTCATTGTAGCCTTGGTTCAAATATGAACAAGAGCTGAAAGCCAGATATGAGAAGAGTGAGACTGTCCTTGACATCAATTCAGCATTTGGCTGAATGTAAGATTGAGGAAACTGAGGAATGTTGAAGTCAATAAGAAGTGGGGGAAATCTCCACTTGTTGGAATCATACCCGACGCAAAAGAAAATCGAAATCATTATTGGAGACAAATTACTAGGACAAGTGGTGGGTGATGGTGGCCTATATTCAACCAGTATCAGCTGTTCCATCAATGACGATTCCTCTAACTTACAGTCAGAATTGGGGATGTTCTCTTGATGACTGCGCAATGTTCAGCACCATTTCCAACTCCTCAGATACTAATGCAATTCATGTTCTTATGTACAAAGATCTGGACAATATTTACAACTGGGGAGACAGTAAAGTAGCATTCACACGTCATAAGTGCCAGGCAATGACTATCTCCAATGAGAGAATTTAATCTTCCTTTGACTTTCAACAGAATTATCATCATCAAATTCCCTACTATTAACATACTGAGAGTTATCGCTGAGCAGAAATGTAACAGAACCAGCCATATAAATACTGTGGCTACAAAATCAAATCACTAAGTTGGAATTGTGTGGCAAATGGCTAACCTTCTAACACCCCACATCCATCATTCTATAAGGCAAGAAACATGACCCTGATGGAATACTTTCCATTTGCTGGGTGAATTTAGATTTAATAACAGTCAAGAATCCTGACATTATTCAGGATAGAGCATTTCACTTTGGTCAACACCTCATCCATCACATTAAACCACTACCAGCACTCTGTGGTACCCATGCACACCACATAATGACACACTGCAGCAGTTCACCAAAGCTGCAGTGAGACCACCTTCAAAATCTATGATTTCTACATCCTAGAAGGACAAAGGTAGCAGATACATGGTAATACCATTGCCAGTAAATACTCCTCTGAGCCACACACTGTCCAAACTTGGAAATATGTCACTGTTCCTTCACTGACGCCACATTGAAACCCTGGAACATCCTTCCTAGCAACTCCCCAGGGGTTGTGGCAGTTCAACGAAGTGGGCCACCTCCACATTTTCAGGTACAGTTGGTTTGCCAACAACTCCCACATCCCTTAAAAGAATTAAATATGAGTATAGATGCAATCACCTTCCAGTAAATATCAATTGCGGATACATAAACCTCCATGTATTTGCCAACTATGCAGAGTTGTGGAGCTGGCTTCCAAATTGAGGCCATAATTATTCCGGTTTCTAATTTTAAGGATGCTTAGGATTAGAAAACATCAAGCAAAGATATTCTTATTACGGCACCCACACATCTCCAGCACTACCTCTTACTCAGCAACCAATGTGCTGAAGCCACTGAGTAAGGCTGAAAAGCTGTTACATCTACTGTGATGATTTGAAATAACAACATTTATTATTAACAACAATCACCATTATGGTTTGTGGACCCATCACACACGAGTGAATGAAAGACAAGCAGTATAGATCTTGCAAGTTCATTAACAAAATCACACACCTTCTCCTGCAATCATTTGGAATCAGCTAGGGAAACGACCACTATTAACACCAGGGCAGCTACAACAAGGCTTAGTTACAGAGTAAAGTTCCCTTGAGATTGTCATCAACCTCTCCTAGGCCTGGTACATGAGGGCTAGAAACTGATTAATGTTCCTTCTACATTATCCTAAAAGACATTTCCAGACACAGAGTAAAACTCTCTCCACATTCTCCCTAACTGGAAATCACAATCCTTGAAACTAGTATTGCGCCCTTTCTGCATCAACCATAAAGCAGAATTTTTTTTTTAAACGGAACTTTTAAGTGGACTTGTAAATCATAACATAACAAGCAAATAACAGCATGTGAAGTTTGAACATTCATTTCACAGCGCTTTGTGCTTGTTACAATACAATGTACCTGAATGCTGGCCACACGGTGTGGTGTTTGTCAGGCAGACTGTGGTGTATTACAGGCCACGCCACCAGTGATCAGCAACAAGTAACAAAGAACACAACCAGTTTCAGCTTATGTTATTCCAGATTGTTTTCCTTTATGATTAAAATTGGTACAACATTAATATTTTAAGGATGCAATTGATCTTTAACAAGAGAATAACTATTTCTTTCACCAACCTTTGGCACGTTAGGGTATGACAGTGAGGTGAACAATGAGAATGTGCCACTTGTTCTGTGTGAAGGCCCCAAATATGAGGCAGTCTTTCAAAACTGGTACAACTAAGTTTGACAAACTTGACAAAGTCTTGGGTTATTTCTGACATTTCTTGCACAGAAGCAGGAATTGAATGCTAACAGCTCTTCACAGTGTCAGCTGTGGCTCAGTTCATAGTTTGATGGCCTCCGAGTTAAAAAAAGGTTGTGGGTCCAAATGGCACAGTACTTGAGCACATAAAGCTGGGTGACATTCCAATGCAGTACTGAGGGTGCTCAGCATAGTTAGAAATGTAATCCTTCACATGATACAGTCAGCCAAGGGCTTAGCCTTCTTTTGCACTTAGTCATAAAGAATTCCACGCCATTTTTTAAGCAGAGCAAAGAAGATTTTTTGGTGTCCTGGCCAATATTTATAACTCAATCAAAACCTCTTCTGCTTATTTATTTGTTGCTGTTTGTGGGAGTTTACTGCGGCCTAACTAGCAGCTATATTTCTTACAGTACAATAGGCAGTATGCTTTGAAAGTGCTTCATTGGCTGTAAAATGCAGTGGGATATCCTGACAGACCATACAGATTTCACATTTGCATTACACAGCATCTACATGAGAATTTTAGAAACTAATTGTACAGTCAGAATATTGTTATAACCAGTATTTTTTACAGAGATTTAGCAATTTACATATAGATTGTAATCGGTGTTGGAAGGTGCTAGGAATGTCCATACAGTTATTAGGAATTATGATACGTTTAATTGGGAAATGTGGATGTTGGAGGATAGTCACTATCCTGCACAAAATGCCCTCAAAATATATTGGGGACAGCTGTTTTCTTGAATTGCTGCAATCTGTGTGCTAATGGGATATTCACAAGAGTGATAGTGAATTCCAAGACATTGACCAAGCAACATTGGACTGAATCTTAACACACAAAGACCAGTGAGTAGATTCTTGTGAGTTGTTAAAATTGTAAAGTTCTGAAACAAGATTCCAACTTCCAAATTCCGGTTTAAATGGGTGCAGAACAAGGGATGGTTAGTCAACCACTCCAAGAAGTTCAAACATTTTAAAAGCTCGCAATTTTTGATTTAACTTGTGTCCAAAGCTTTGGGACACCAACTAGTTGAAGGTAGCTGGGAACAGCTTCAAGAAGGTAAACACTGCTTGTGGGTAAGGAGAAACAGGATCCAAACAAAGCTCCCTGGGACGAGGGATCAAATCATTCTCCCTCTTGGGTAAAAATATGAGTGTTCTTGCACTAGTAGCCTGACCTAACCCAGTCATTCAGGCTGATTTCAAGTGGGAAATACCAATTAAAGGTTTACAACCTAATGAGGAAATTCAGAACTTTGGCATTTCCTTGCTATGTTACTCAGCTCTGTTAACATGTTGTCTATGGAGCAATAGCAATAAAATGTCCAAGTCAGGATCATTTGTGAATTGAGGGTTGGAAAGCTTGGAGATGATAAAGTTCCCAGAACTTTGCTGCTCTTGTCTTTCACAGTGATGTACGCCACAATAACATTGGTACATGATAGAATCATAGATTTAATGAATAGTTACAGTACAGACAAGGCCTCGTCTGTCAACCATATGCCAGCTCGCTAAAGTTCTGCTCCCCTGCTTTTCCCTCTAGCCCTGCAATTTTGTTTTCAGATAATTATCCAATTACATTTTGAAAACCATGATTGAGTCAGAGCTCACCATGCTTTCAGCAGTACCTTTCAGATTGTAATCATTTACTATATATATTTATTCATCGTGATTCTTTTGTCAATTGCCTTCGCTCATTATTCTCTAGTTCTCAATCTTTCCACCAATGGGAAACAGTTTCTCCCTGTCTATACTGTCCTTATCATTTACACCTTGTCAATAACATTTCCTCTTAGTCTTTCCTTCTTCAGGGAAAACTATCTCAGCTCCTCTAATCTATTCATGGAACTGAAAATTTTCATCCTGGAATCATTCTTTTTAATCTTTTCTGCATTCTTTCCAATGCCACTGCCTCATTCTTAAAGTTCTTACTACTACTGGGCACAATACATAGGTTGTCACAGAAACAGTTTTAACCTTCCTTGCTTTTGTTATGTGCCTATTAATAAAACCCAGTATCCATAGCATTTATTAAACGCTTTCCCAACAATCTTAAATGATTTGTACACATAATCCCCTAGATCACTCTACTTCTGAACCTCCTTATAAATACCCTTTATTTTGTATTCCTCACTATCTTTCTACAGTTATGAATAACTTCACATTTCTCCTCATCAGATTTCAAGATCCACCATCGCACTCATTCCACCAGCCTGTCCAAGTTCTTTTGAAACTTCTCCTCCTCACATTACACAGTTGTATATTGTGTAGTTTACACATGTTATTGCCATTGTTCTTGATGAATAGAGTGTGAATTGAATTTACTGGCAGCATTACTGAGGATGTGATAAATTGGATGATTGTACTATATTGCATATAGAAGGTTGCGAAATAGCATATTGGATCATAGTGTATTGAGGAATATAGGTATTTGAAGATGTGATATTTAGAACAATGTTAAATTGTAGGATTTAGAATATTGGATGATGGAGTAAGGAAAAACTTACAATTTGGCACACTTTTTAGCACCACAGAGTAGCTCAAAGCATTTTGCAGAAAATTAATTTTTTTAAAATGTTCCTGTTCTAAAAATATAAACAGGAAAAGATAGCAATCAATTAGCTCACCAAAACTCCCACAAAGATCAACAAAATAATAATCTGACAATCAGTTTTAGTATTGCCAGGTAAAGAACAACCATTGGCCAACACATCAGCTCTTTTGCAAATGGTGTAATGGGATCATTTACATCCATTTGAAGGGCAGAGGGACCTTTTTACCAATGTTCTAGATGAAATGTGCTCAAGTCTCTGATGTGGACTGGAACCAGCAACTTTTCACTGAGGTCATGGTGTTATTACTGAGGCAAGACTGACTTCTTTATCTGAGGGTGCCATATCTCACATGGTAGGCCATTACACAAGATGTGGTATATCAAAAGGAGCAGAAAATTGGAGGTGCTCAGTATCAGTGGGTGCAATGTCTCAAAGGTTGAGGAGAGTAAAGCAACAGCTGCAGTATATTAGAGGATGACAGGGTATCTCAGAGGGTAATGCTACATTGGCAGGTGTGATATTAAAGGGGATAGTATGTTTGACAAGTTGTATGACACCAGGTTAAAGTCAAACAAGTTTATTTGAAATCACACAAGCCTTCAGAGCGCAGCCCCTTCATCAGGTGAAGTGAGGGAGCGCATGGACACAGAATTTAATCAAGGGCAGAGAGATCAAAAAATCATACAACTGGTGTGGAGCGTTGAATATGGAGTGTTGAATAATAAGTCTCTGCAGGTGACCAAGAGTGTTAGACAGTATGAGAAAAGTGTCAACAGCTGAATAAGAAGGGAAGGAATGACCTATAATCCAATTAAATGAGGCAGAGAGGTAATTACAAAAAAAATTAAGAATAAGGTCATGCAGGAGACAAACTAAAAGACTGGAATAACACGATAGGTATAAGAGTTGCATACCGAGGGTCTAACCAAGGTAATAAGTAATCAAAAACTGTACAAACTAATTAAGATTTCAGATAAACCTATTGGACTATAACCTGGTATTGTGTGATATCTGACCTTGTCCACCCCAGTCCAACACCGACACCTCCACAGTATGGTGGAGGTAGATGAGAGTACTTCAGAGGGTATGGTATATTGGAGAGCGAGGAGGGTGTGTTGGAAGGTACAGTATCTTGGAGGGTAGAATGTATTGGAGGGTGAGGAAGGTATATTTGAGGGTGAAGAGGGTATATATCAGAAGGTGAAGAGGGTATATGTTGGAGGGTGATGGGGGTATATCAGAGGGCACTGCATATGGAAGGTTAGGGTGAGTATATTGGAAGGTAGTCTATACTGCAGTACTGTTATTACAGATTGTCTGGCAAGGTGATCAAAGAAATACTGAAAAGGAAATGTTTCATTAGACTGAAGGTTGCATGTCAGACAAAAGGGTTTTACAATGTTAACGTGCTTTGCAAAATCTAATTGAAATTGGATATTTTCAAACCACAGTTCAAAATACACAACGTTAACAGATAACTTGCTGCATGCCAAATGCTTTGTCTGTTATAAAACTCCTGGAACCTGTCCATATTTACACTCTGCGTTCAGCACAGCTGTCAGGCTTACATAGACCACCACATTTTGCCTCATATGTTAGTCATAACAGGCGAAAAGAAAAGGGGTATGGTGGACTTCAACAAGAATAGCCAGCCAACCAATGGGTAGGACACGGGTAGTATGTGCCTTTGTCAGATTCTACATGGGCTCTGCAATCAGACAACAAAGCTAATATTGCAGTCTGACCTTCAGCCCAGCAAAAGGAATCATGACCACATTTAGAAAAGGATTGAGCAATGTTAAAAGCATATTCAGCCAACAACTTTGTTTTGCTGTGCTGACTAAGATGTAGTTTCCAGCCTCTAGTCCCCTCCTCACAGTCTAATGCCCTTCAGCATCTTCTGAAAGGTAAATATTTTGAACCAAAGTGTATTTACATTGATGCCCATGATGCTTCTCACAGAGTTTTTTTGTCTGAATGAGTCAATCAGGCTTTCCCACATTTCCCTTTTTTCTCTTTACGTTGGAATTTCCGCAGTCTTCTTGTCCACACATCTCGCCACTGAATGACAAGGCTGTTCTTATCTGCTACTAGGCCTCCAAGCCTCTCAGCCACGCTGTCAGTGTTCCCCATCACTAGGTACTTTTTGGTCATTTGGATCTTTGGGCACTTGCATGCCAAGTCTTTCATATTAATCCATAGGAACTGGTCTGCCCGTTTAATCTTTTCATCTCTGCTTCGAAAAACTGACACAATATTCACGGTGAACTTTGCCCATTCATTTACTGTCTCCATATCTAGAACATTAACCTGAACAGCTGGAAAAAGATGAGAGGTTAGTCAGCTTCCAATGTGGACACACTTGAGAGTTACAAGGCATCTGACAATCATTAACAATTCTTCACTCGTATCCAAAAAAACATTTCAGAAGAATTCTAAGCCGTTTCCTGACAAAAAATGTCTATAGAAATGAGTAAGAATATTTTTCAGATCCCTCATTAGTTTTCTATTTTTGTACTAACTGGCACCATCTGTTGAAAGCCTTATTACATCTTGAGCTGGTCTGCAGCTGCTACATAGTCAGTTGGTAAGAGGTGGATAGCACAATGCTGGACCCCAACTTTGAGCTGGTGCGCAACAACACTTTTAAACCAGGAATAAGGAAACCTATCTCATCACTGTGGGAAATCACACAGTCTAAATAATGTTCTGTCACTATGGGATAGGATATTGATTAGGGCAGTAATTACCTAATGGTGATCAAATTATATCAATTTATTGCTATTTGTGCCATGTATAGACTAAAAAAATAGTTTTTCATTCTGTCTTTTTATCATATTTTCCCACAGTTTAATCATTTAGTGGCTCTTGTGACAATGTTGTAGTGTCACCACCTCTGGGCCAGGAGGATTAGGTTCAAGTCCCAAGTGCCCAAGAAATGTCATAACATATTTGACAGAGTTGATGAAATAAAATCTACATCTATTTACAGGTGCACGGTTATGTCTGTATGATCTGTCCCTCCAGTCACACTTTATTTATCATTATCCATATTGCTACTCTGCATCGTTACCCACTCTCTTTAATTTTCCACACATCCCCTCATTTGAACTTCTCAATACCCATTCCCCCCAACACCACCACCCCCCACCCAATTATTTAGCTTCTTTACAGTCTTGGTGCCTTGATTTCTATATGACGCCTTCCCTTTTCTGAAGAAAACTCTCCTGAGTTATAACCTCTCAGTTCTGAATCATAGAAATTTGCGTTACATAAGAGAGATGTTTCACCCACCAGTATTGACTTGAGCTAGCTCTTTGAAAGTTCACCCTTGGTCCAACAGCCCAGAATTGTGGCTGTAATCCATGTAGAGAACAGTCAGGAAGTGAAGTTGAAACTATGATCAGGTCAGCCATGATTGTATTGAATGGCAGAAGCAGCTTGAAGTCCACTCATATTCATAATTCTTATGTTCCAAAACGTTTATATTGTGATGCCCTTCGTGGTGGCATTAACCTGTAATTTTCTGATTATGACATAATTGGTTTTCAAGAAATGGCCATGTGAAGTGGGTTGCCATAGGGATGAACAGCTAAGGTGCAGAGTGTAAATAGCTAATTGCAACGGTTGGCTTTTTGTCTGTTTGGCATTTGAGAAAACAGAGAATTTATGAAAAGAGACAGCAAGCAAGGTTCTTGCTGAAACAGAGAACTGTTCTCTGTCAGTCTTAACACAGACCTTGCTTGTGAGACAACTCTTAGAAGGAAAGAACACAATGGGTTTGTGTGCTGCACAGTGGGAAAGGACAGACCTATAACAGGAAAACGAAAGACAGAAGAGTGAGCGAGTGTCGTTTGCTGCTGTTGAAGTGGCCACCAGAGTATTTAAAGGGGTCAGGTGAGGGAATTTCTAATAATTAAGCACCATTGGGATTATTGTGAGCTGGGGGAGGGTCATTGACCTATGGCTTGCTGGTGGTAACTCTGTCCAGGGATGTTAGAATGGAATACGGCTATTGATGAAAATAACTTAAGAGCTAAAATGATCTAATAGCAATTAGAATTCCTTCAAAACAGAACTGTGCAGAATAATACTGAGATTACATGTGATCATATGCTTCTGCGGGAAGAATTGCGAAGCCTTGTAACTGAATGAGGTGCATCATTTTATTGACAAAGCAAATTTCACATTTTCAAAAATATCCTTAGTCTCTTTATAAATGCTTGAACCATTAAAAATGAAATCATGTTTGGTGGAGTTCTTTCAGTTGTCACTGTAGTGATTCCTTTCTTTTATCAATTAAAAGTTTTCAGTCTCGACAAGGATAAATAGAAATATGCCTTTAAATTATAATCTCCTTCTGAATTGTATTATTTCTTACATCTTTGCATTGATTTCTACCCACTATGCTTCTGCACATTTCACCATGCTACCTGTCCCAAAGCCTAGAATCATCCTCATCAATATTTATTATGCTGGCAAGTTTTGTAACATCTACAAACTTCATAATGCTGTTCCCTCCACCCCAAGTCTAGGTAATTTATAAAAATTGAAAAAAGTAATGAACCCAAAACTAACCCTCAGGAATGCTGCTACAAAACTCCCTGTCTGGAAAACATCAATCCACCAACACTCTCTGCTCCCTGTCACTGAGCCAATGCTGCATCCATTCCAGGACATTTTCCTTAATTCAATGGATTCCATTTTCCGATCACTATTGATTCCCTATTTTAATGCATTTTATAACACAAACATACAAATTAGGAGCAGGAATAGGCTAATCGACCTCTTGAGCCTGCTTTAATATTTGACAAGGTTGCGGCTGATCAGATCATGGCCTTTTCCCCTGAGAGAAAAAGGAATTCTCTTCATCTCTATTTTAAATAGGAGATGCTTTATTTATTGATCGCTGTCTCAATTGTACTTAACAACTGAGCTTCCACAACTCTTGGGTAGAGAATCCATAACCTTTGGATGAAGAAATGTCTCCTAATTGTAATCCAGATGGTGAACCCTTTAATCTGAGGCTGTGACCTCATGCTGTAGGTTCCCCATCCAAAGGAAATATTTCCTCAGCACCATCTACCCTTTCAAGCTTCTTAAGAATTTATGTTTCAATTAAATACCAATTCATTCTTTTAAACTTTTGGAAAATATCCCAGACTGCTTATGGAGTCACAGGGTCTTAGGTTACACAGCATGGAAAGAGATTCTTCAGTTCAATTAGTCCATGCCAACCAAGTTTCCCAAACTAAACTAGTCCCACTGCCTACATTTGGCCTATACCCCATGAAACCATTCCTATTCATGTACCTGTTCAATTGTCTTTTAAATGTTGTAACTGGACCCACATCCACCATTTCCTGCAGAAGTTCATTCCACATACAAATCACCCTCGTGTGAAAAGGTTGCCCCTTGGGTCCCATTTTAAAACTTTTGCCTCTCACCTTAAAAATATGTCCCCCAGCTTTGAATTCCCCTACCCCAGGGAAAAAAACTTTTGCTGTTCATCTTATCTACACCCCGCATGTTTTTATAAACTTATGTAAGGTCATTCCTCAGCCTCCTACACTCCAGTGAAGATGGTCCCAGCCCATCTTTATAACTCAGACCCTGAGTCCTGGAAATATCCTGGTAAATCTTTTCTGAGCTCTTTTCAATTTAATGATATCTTGCAAATCTCGCAATATCTTTCCGATAGTAGGGTAACCAGAACCGTACATCAGTATCCATAAGTGGCCTCGGCAAGGTCCTTTTACAACCTCAATATGACATCCGTACTCCTATACTCAATGGTCTGAGCAATGGAGGCAAGCATGCTAAATGTTTTCTTAACCACCCTGTCTACCTCTCACACAAATTTCAAAGTATTATGTACCTTAACCCCTTGGTCTCCCTATTTGAAACACTACCCAGGACCCTTCCTTTAACTCTATAAGCCTTGCCCTCGTTTTCTTTACCAAAATGCCATACATCATATCTATTCAAATTAAACTCCACCTGCCATTCCTCAGCCCACTGGCCTAATTGATCAAGATCCCTTTGTAATCTTAGAAAACCTTATTTTCTGTTTAGTTTACAACCAATTTTGGTGTCATCTGCAAACTTACTAACAATGTCTCCTAAATTCTAAACCAAATCGTTTATACAAATGAAAAACAAATGTGGACCCAACACCTACCCCTGTGGAGCACTGCTGATCACAATGCTCCCCCCCTGCAAAAAACAACTCTCCACCACCACCCTTTGTCTCCTGCCATAAAGCCAATTTTGTATCCAGTTGGCAAGTTCTCTCTGAATCCCATGTGATCGACTAATTTACTAAGTAGCCTACGATGTGGAACCTTGTCAAAGGCTTTACTATAGCCCATGTAAACGATATCTCCTTCTCTGCCCTCATCAATCTTTTTGCTTACGTCCTCAAAAATCTCAATCAAGTTTGTGAGACACAATTTCCCACACACAAAACCAAGCTGGTTGTCCCTAATTAGTCCATGCCTTTCCAAATGCATATAAATCCTATCTCTCAGAATTCCCTCCACAACTCACCCACCACTGATGTCAGACTCACAGGCCTATCATTTCTATGCTTCTCCTTACAGCTTTTCTTAATTAAATGCACAACATTAGCCGTCCTCCAGTCCTCCGGCAGCTCACTCAGAGCTGTAGATTATATTAATATCTCAGTAATTTCGTCCCTTCCAACTTCTCACAATGTCCTAGAATACACTGGATCAGGTCCTGGGGATTTATCCATCTTTACGTTTTTTAGGACCTCCAACACTTACTCTTTTGCAACATAAACTGTTTTCAAGACATTGACATTTATTTCCCTGAGATTTCCATCCTCCATTTCTTTCTCCATAGTAAAAACTGGTGTGAAATATTCATTTAGTATCTTTCCTATCTCCTGAAGTCCAACACATAGGCGACCTTGTCGGCCTTTAAGGTGCCCTATTCTCTCTCTTGTTGGTCTTATGCTTTTAACAAATTTGTTGAATTTCTTTGGATTGTCCTTAACCTTATCTACCAAGGTTATCTCATATCCCCTTTTTGCCCTCCTGACTTCCGTTGTAAGAATGCCCCCACACCCCTTAGACTCTTGAAGAGATTCACTTGATTCCAGTTGTCTATATCTAATATATGACTCTTTATTCTTGACCAGAGCTTTAATATCTTTCTTCAGCCATTGTTCCCTGCAACTACCAGCCTTACTGTTCATTCTAACAGGACGATAATGCCTCTGAACTCTCATGATCTCACTTTTCAAAGCCTCCCACTCACCAGTCAGCTATTTACCTGCAAACTGTCTACTCCAAACAATTTTTTAAAGTTCCTGTCTCATGCCATCAAAATGTGCCTTACTCCCATTAAGAACTTTAACTTTTATACAAGGCCTGTCCTTTCCCATAACTGTTTTAGAACTAATAGAATTATGATCACTGTTCCCTAAGTGCTCTCCCCACTAATACTTCAGCCATTTACTCCTTCTCGAGTCGACAGTCTGCATATTAATACAGGAAGTTTTTTGAGCATGCTTAACAAATACCACATCATCAAAGCCGTTAATCATTATGGCAGTTCCAGTCAGTGTTTGGAAAGTTAAAATTCTCTACTATTACAAATTTATTATTATTCTTATCTATCTTATACTTCTCTACATATTTGCTCCTGAATTTCCCTCTGACTCTTGCAGGGTGGGGCTTATAATATGATCTCATCAAGGTGGTCATCCCCTTCCTATTTCTGAATTCCACCCTTATAGCTTCACTGGACAATCCCTCAGAAATATCCTAAGTATAGCAGTAATGTTTTCCTTAATCAAAAATGCCACTGCCACTCCTCTCTTTCCTCCCTTTCTATTCTTCCATAGCACCAAGTATTGAGCTGCTAGTCCCGTCCCTCCCTCAGTCATGTTTCTGTAATAGCTATGATGTCCCAGTCCCATGTTCTCATGTATGCCCTGAGTTCATCTGCCTTACCTGTAAGATGCCTTGCATTGAAATAAATGCAGTCTAAAATTGTTCAGAGTTACTATGTTCTCCAACTTTCTCCTGCCTGCCTTTGTTTTTAACTTGGTCTTTTTTTCATTCAGAACCATCCTCATTTGCCTTTCTATTCTCTATACTACGTAGGATGCCCTCACTCTCCTCCCTACTTGTTTAAAGTCTCCTGAAGCGTACGAACAAATCTTCCCACTCAGATATTGGTCCCCTTCCAGTTCACTCTGGCTATTGCTCTCTCAGAGACACTATTTTGTGTACTGTTGAAAGAGATAGCCTTTCAGAGGGAAATAGAAGTGGCAGCCAGATCTCAGGCACCAAAAATGAATCTTATGTTAAGTGTGGTTTGTCAGGCTTCAAACGAGTAATTGTTCTATGCGATTGTCCTCTCAGGGGCACAGGCAGGAGATTCTGCGGCTGTGGGCATGAAGTCGGGATGGTGCGAACCTCCCTGGTGCCTGGGTCAAGGATATCTCAAAGCAGTTGCAGTATATTGTATAAGGGGAGATTGAGAAGCTGGAAATTATTTTACACATTGATCAGAATGACATAGTTAGGGAAAGGGTTGAGTGTTTTCAGAGTGAATACAGGAAGTTAGCTAGGACGTTAAACATCAGAAACTCAAATGTAGTAATCTATGGATTTCTCCTGGAGCCATGTCATGGTGAAGGGAGGAATAAGAAGATGGGTAGATAAATGAATGGCTGAGGAGATGGTGCAGAGAGCAAGAATTCACATTTTTGGATCATCGGGGTCGCTTCCGGGGCAAAAAAGACCGGTTCATAAGGGACAGGTTTCAACTTAGTAACTTATCAAGTACCTTCCTTAAGTAATACTGCAGACAATTTTTCAGGTGTGGTCTGACCAGTGCATAGCATAATTAAAGTTAAGTCTTCTTTATTCTATGATACTTCAATCCCTCTGTAACCAAAACTTCACATACCTTTCCTAATTGCTCACTACCTGCATATTAATATTTTATGACTCGTGTACAACATACCTGTCTCCACTGAGTGAAAACATTTCTTAGTCTCTTACTATTCTATAAATATTTTGCTCCTACTAATTTGAAGAACTTCACACTTCAGCACAGTATATTTCATTTTGTCTCCTCATCCAACCTGTGTCCCATTAAAGCCTCTTTGCATACTCTTCCTGGTTTACTTTCCAACCTAGTTTTGCATAGTTAGCAAACGTGGATATGTTCACTCAGTCTGCTCATCTAAATTATTGAGCATTTTTAAAAAAATTATTTATGGGATGTGGAAATCGCTTACTGTGTGAGAGTTTATTACCTATTGTTAGTCTGTGAATGGCTAAGGCCTATGTATTGAAGCTTGCACTTCCTCTCACTAGTTTAACCTTGAAGCCTGAAAATGTACTGTTTATTACTTGTCTCTCCTGCCCATTAACTAAGCCTAAATCTATGCAAATACATTGTCCCAACTCACATGTTAACTCTGTGTAACCCCATAAGTGACACCTCATTGAAAATCCAATTACTTCGTTGGTTTCCTGTATCCATCTCATCATTACTTCCCTAAAACAAATGAATACGTTTGTCAAGCACAATTTCCCTTTCATAAATCTACATTCATTATAGTTAGTCATATTTAGATTTTCTAAATTTCTCGAAAAAGATTCTAGCAGTTTGTCCATTACTGATTTTTATTTGTGGCCCATGATTTCGACATCAAGCCTCTTCCCTATTGAAATTTAAGGAGTGACTTCCTTAGTCTTCCTTGTAAAATTCACTATCTCATCTCTAGGTACATTGGAATTAATTTGCAAAGTACATGCCAACTTTCCAAATGTAATAATATATTCAAAGGATCATGGAGCCATTAGGGGAGAGAAGGAGGCTAATTAACCATTGAATCTATATCAGCTCTTGTAGAGCAATCTAGTAAGTCCCATTTGAATGCTTTATGAGTTTGAATTTGATTTATTGCTGTCACATGTACTGGGATACATGAAGTGTTGTTTTGTCTGCTATACAGGCAGATCGTACCATTTTATGTGCATCAGTGTGGCAGAAAAGAGGGTAGTATTACAGCTGAAGAGAGAGGTCAGAAATGACATTTGAGAGGCCCATTCAAAAGTCTGATAGAAGCAGGGAAGAAGCTGTTTGCGAATCTGCTTGTACATGTGTTCAAACTTTTATACCTTCTACCTGACAGAAGAAGACAGAAGAGAGTAAAACCAGGGTAGAAGGGATCTTTGATTATGTTGGTTGCTTTCCCGAGGCAGCAGGAAGTATAGATGGAGTCAAGGGATAGAAAGTTGGTTTGCATGGTGAACTAAGCTGTGTTCATGAGTCTGTAGTTTCTTGTGGTCTTGGGAACCGCAGTTGCCATACCATTCTATGATGCATCCAGATAAGGTGCTTTCTATGGTGCACCAATGAAAAATGGTAAGAGTCCTTGTGGACTTTGTCTGTGTAGCCCTGCAAGTTCATTTTACTCATTTGCCAACCCAAATTAGTTTCCTTTCCTGCAATTATGCAGTTTCAAAATGGGGAAAGTTTATCCAAGGTGCTTGGAAATGGTTTTGGGCTGGGTAGAAAGCGCATTTAGTGACATATGACCCAGTTTGCTAACAAGTCCGCAATTTCATCTACTTTCCCTTGGTTAGGTCTAATGATGGCAACCTGAGTGTCTGCAATGAAAAGCTAATTAAAGCAGTTGGTGGATCAATTTTATCAGTGTTGCAGACGTCCCTCTTATATTTTGTTGCAGTTTTCCTCCGTTTTAACTGTTCCCAAACAACACCATACCAGCATGAGCCATAAAATTTGGTATTGCACTATGTGTTCATGACTTCAACTTATTCATGTAAATGGTGAACAACAGTTGTCCAAGCACTGACCCTTTTGAAAGACACTTCCTACCTTTAGCCTACCTGAGTAATTCTACTTAACCCCTGCTCTATTTAGCTTTGCAACCAGCTTGCTTACTATTCTAAGGTCTGTCCCTAGCTTATGTGCTCAGACTTCAGTAATGAGCCCAGGTGGTACTTTATTAATGGCCTTTGATTAAAAAAATAAATTGTCTACATTACTCTGGTACATTCTTCATGTTATTTCATCAAAGAGCTAATAACGTTGGTCAAAAATGGTCATTTTGAGCCATATGCTGACTAGTTATTATGAGAATGGTTTCTAAATGTTTTTATTAAAGATATTCCATTGGAGAATGGCAAGGAATGATTGCCATTCTTCTCTGTGCACTTACAGGATTAATATTGTAATGTTACTCGAGCAAGCATTAATTCCAGCATGATTTGCAACAAATGAAGAGTAATAGGTGATGAAAGGTTGTTTACCATAGTCTTTCTTGCAGTACTTTTTCATGTTGATCTTCAGGTTTCCTTTCACTGGTTTGCAGTAGGATTCACAGTCTGAGAAGGAGATAAAAGGAACATAAACAAATGGGTGATACAATGTCTTTGGCCTCACCTTCCATGTATTAATGATGCAATGATATATATTTCCATTTTCCCTTGTTTTTCAGCCTGTGCTCAATTCTTTTTAATATCATGAAATACGTAAAATCCTCTTGATGAACCTTCCATTAAAAACAGATTAAAAGATGTAGCTCTCCACACCTTGTGCTGTAGCCGACAAATAATCAGTTATCTCTAATTATTTTTCAATTATTTTTTTAAAAACCCTTTCTATTATTATTTTGCTCCCAAAAAGATCTTGCAGTTTTACTGGCACACACTGTGTTCTATAAATGCACCTTTTGTTAGAGGCAGCTGCACTGAGCCTGAAGGTATTTGTGTAGCTTATTCACATTACAGGCATTGCACCGTTTGCCAAGCTTTGTTCGGCATTAATTACTGGACCTTTCACTCATAATTTGTCATTAATAAGCTCAATGCTGCCTGGTGAAAAAAGAGCGAGTGATTGATACCTGGACAGTTCCCTTCTTTCACTGCTAGTAGATCTGCAAGCTTCTGATGTGGTGTGAGTCGCCGCTGTTATATCTTTCAGCTGAACCCAATTTGTGCTCAATTTCCTTGCACTATGATGCTGGGATGACAGTACTGCTATGGGTGATACCGCATCAAACAGCTTACTTTCCAATGCTTCCTTTCCCTTTTTAATGTCATCTTTCCCTCTCCTCAGTTATCGGTGGTATGGTGCAGACCAGGGCCACTCAAGAATGGTTCCATGGATAGAGGGTCTTGTCCCATGACTATTGGGCTCTGGGCTCATGGGTTCTGGACATGCTCCTGGGTCTGACTGTTGTTTTTATTCTTTATATCCAAATCTGATAGCAAATATTTCAGGCTGTAGAGTTAAGGAGAGACTCTCTCCAGCTATCATCTGCACACTCACTTTCAGACAAAGAAACTTGACTAATGATGAGGGGTGGGAATTCTGGCTGATCTCCAACTCTCTAATCTAGAAGTAATGGAACTATTTGTGACAAATTACAATCTCTTACCAATTAGTTTGCACAAAACTGAACAGTGGAAATCATTAACAACAACGAAGGCATCTGAGATTATTATTATGTTATCTGCCTGAAATAAAGGAAGGATCAAATGTGGCATAATGATTCATAATACTATAAGCTAATTTCCTCATAACTTTTAAACATAAAGGCTGGATGACTGATGGGATCAAGCATTGCATTTTCACAATTTTGGATCTGTAGCAACTGAGACTCCTGGATAATAGTTTTTCAAAATATTCATTCACAAAATGAGAGAGTAATTGGCTTAGAACATAGAACATAGAACATAGAACATAGAACATAGAACAATACAGCGCAGAACAGGGCCTTCGGCCCATGATGTTGCGCCAACCCATGAACTGATCGAAGCCCCTCCCCCTACACTATTCCATGATCATCCATCTGTTTATCCAAGGACTGTTTAAATGCCCCTTGGCCAACATTTATTGTCTGTCTCTGATTTTCCACAGGAAAGTGGTGAGGAGCCACTTTCTTGGACTGCTGCAATCCATACAATGAACATATACCCATGGTGCTGTGAGGAAGGGAGTTTCAGGATTTTGACCCAGTGACTGTAAAGAGGAGGCAATGTAATTTGAAGTTAAAAATGGCTTATGACCTGAAGAAGTCATAGTCGCACACATTTGCTGCCTTTGGGGTACTATATGGCGGAACTCACATTTGCTTTGTGCCATCAAAGGAACCTTGGCGAGTTTCTGCTGTGCATCTTGGAAATGGTACTGTGGTGAAGTGAGTAAATTTTCAAGGTGGTGGATGGGCTACCCTCAAGTAGGGTGCTTTACCCTGGATGGCATCGAGCTTCCTGAGTATTGTCAGAGCTGCACACATCCAGCCTGGTTAAAACATTATATCACATTCATGACTTGTGCCTTGTAGCTACTGAATGCACTGGAGAATCTCGAAGAATAAGAGTCACTGTCAAATTCCCATCCTCTGAACTATTCCTGTAGCTGTAATATTTATGGCTCAGTTAAGCTTTTGTTATGGACATTGAGGGTTCAATGATTGAATGTTTCTTGTTGAAAATGGTCATTTCATCCACTTGTGTGACATAGGTGTTATTTGCTATCTATCAGCTGAAGCCTGAATGTTGTCTCGGTTTTGTTGTACGTGGGAGTGGATTACTTCATTGTCTGAGGACTGACAAATGGAACTGAGTACAAAATAAACATCAGCAAACATTCTCACTGCTACTCTCACAATGGAACGAAGGTCATGAAGCAATGTAAGATGGTTGGGCATGTGACACGTCCAGAGAAATTCCTGCAGTGATGTCCTGGTGCTGAGATGATTGGCCTCCAACAACCACAGTCATTTTCTTTTGTCTCATGTAAGGCTCCAACAAATGAAAAGTTTTCTCCCTAATTCCCATTAACTTTAATTTTACTCAAGCTTTTTTGTACTTGACCAAATGCTACCTTGATGTCAAGGGCATTCACTCTCAGCTCACCAATGGAACTTAGCTCTTTTGTCTATGATTGGATCATGGTTGGAATGAGGTCTCCAGCTGAGTACTCATTGTTGGAATCCAAACAAAGCAGATACGCAGAGCAGATGTTGAGTTCAAACAAAATCTGGAATTAAATGACTAATGATGGTTTTGAAATCATTTTTGATTTTTGGAAAATTTCTTCTGATTGACTAATGCCCAATTAGGGAAGGAAATCTGCCACCATTACCTAGTCTGACCTACATATGACATACAAAAATGTAGGTGATTCTTAATTGCCCTCTGAACTGGCCTATCAAACCATTTAGCTGTATCTGAGAAGAATGAAACTGAATAGACAACCTGTCATCAACTAAGGCACTGAAAACAACAATGGCAAGCACAACTTCATTGACCCTTCAAAGTCCTTCTGACTAACATCTGGGAGTTGTGCCAAAATGGGGAGGGCTGTTTCAGAGACAAGCCAAGCAACAGCCTAATGTAGTCATACTCACTTACAGACAATGTCCCATTCATCATCATCACCATCCCAGAGTATGTGTGTCCTACCAACAGGACAGGCCCAACAGACGGGGTAGCACAGCAGCATATAGTCAGGAGGGAGTTGTCTAGGGAGCCTTAAAATTGACTTTGGACCTCATGAAGTCTCATGACATTGAGTCAAACATAGTAAGGAAACTTGATGCATTACCTTCCATCAGCTGATAACTCTGTGCTCCACAATGCTGAACACCTCTTGGAGGAAGCAGTGAGAGTGGTAAGGGCACAGAATGTACTCTGGATGAGGGGCTCCAATGTCAAGTGTGGCTCAGCAGTAGTACTATTGATTTAGCTGGCCAGGTCCTGAAGGACATAGTCGCTAGACTGAGTCTACAGGAACCAACAAGAGTGAAAAACATATTTGACCTCATTCTCATCCAATTGCGTGCGGCAGATGCATCTATCCATGACAGTATCAGTAAGAGTGACCAGCACACAGTCTTACGGAGATGAAGTTTTGCCTTTACACTGAGAATATCTTACATTATGTTTATGATATAACTACTGTGCTACATCGGATAGACTTCATAAAGATCAAACAGCTCAAGACTGGGCACCCAGGAGGCACCAAGGAACACCAGCAACAGCAGAATCACACTTGAGTACAATTGTAACTTCTTGACCCAGCATATCCATCACTGAACCATTAACGTCAAGCCAAGGAATCAACCCTGCTCAATGGAGAGTACAGGAGGGCATATCAGGAACAGCACCAGGCAAACCCAAAAATTAGGCATCAACCACGTGAAGCTACAGAACAGGATGACTTGCGCACCAAACAACATAAACAGCAAGCGATAAACTGAGCAAAGTGAGCCTACAACCAACTAATAAGATCTAAGCTCTGCCATCCTGCCACATCCAGTCATGAATGATGGTGGTCAAGTAAACAACTCACTGGAGGAGGGAGTTCCATAAATATCCCTGTCTTTAATAATGGGAGAGCCCAGCATATCAGTACAAAAGATCAGGCTGAAGCATTTGCAACAATCTTCATCCAGAATTGACAAGTAAGTGATCCATCTTGGCCTCCTCCAGAGGCCAGTCTTCAGTTAATTTTATTAGCTCCGTCTGATATCAAGAAATGATTGAAGGCACCGGATGCAGCAAAGACTATGGACCCTGACAATATTTCATCAATAGTACTGAAGACTTGTTCTTCAAAACTTGCCACACCCCCAGCCAAGCTGTTCCAGTACAGCTAGAACACTGGCATCTAGCCAAATGTCCTGTATACACAAAATCAGGACAAATCCAACCAAACGAATTACTGGATATCAGTCTACTCCCAATCATCAGTAAAGTGATAGGAGGTGTCATCAATAGTCCTATCAAGCAAAACCTACTCAGTGACGGCCAGTTTGGATTCTGCCAGGGCCACTCAGCTCCTGACCTCGTTACAGCCCTGGTTCATACATGATAGAAAGAGCTGAATTCCAGAGGTGAGGTGAGAGTGACAGCCCTTGACATCAGGGCCACATTTGCCTAAGTGTGGAATCAAGGATCCCTCACAAAACTGTGGTCAATAGAATTCAGGAGGAAAATTCTCCGATTTTTGGAGTCATATCTGGTACAAAGGAAAATCATGTGGTTGTTGGAAATCAGTCACCTCATGTTCAACGTATTTATATAAATGATTTGGGTGTGAACGTTGGAGGCATGGTGAGTCAGTTTGGAGAAGGCATCAACACTGGAGGTGCACTGGACAGCAAAGAAAGTTACAAAAACAAAGTTACTGCAAAATTTCAGCAGGTCTGGCAGCATCTGTGAAGAAAAAAAATCAGAGTTAACATTTCGGGTCCACTGACCCTTCCTCAGAACTGATGGCAGCCAGGAAAACATCGGTTCATATGCAGAAAATAGGGAGGGGGATGCAGTAGGGAGTAAACGACAAGATAGAGCCTAAAGAGCGAAAAGAACAGTTGGACAGACAAAGGAGTTGATAATGATCAGGCTAGGAGGATGAATAGTTGTTAATGGGGACTATTAGTGACGAACAACAGGTACTGTAATGGCAGGTTATGTGGTAACAAGGGCCGATGTGTGGGGTAGGGGGCTGGGACATGGGAGAGTTTAGGCCCTAAAATTATTGGACTCAACATTGAGTCTAGAAGGTTGTAGGGTCGCCAAATGGAAAATGAGGCGTTGTTCTTCCAGCTTGCATTGAGCTTCACAGGAACACTGCAGCTAGACAGAGACAGAGATGTTGACCAGAGAACAGGGTGGTGTGTTTAAGTGGCAGGCAACAGGTAGTTCAGGGTCTATTTTGCAAGCAGAATGTAGATGTCCTGTGAAGCAGACACCCAGTCTATGCTTTGTTTCCCCAGTGTAAAGGAGACAGCATTGTGAGCAGCGAATGCAGTAGACTAGATTCTGGGATGTGAAGGTGAAATGGTGCTTCATCTGGAAGGTATGTTTGGGTCCTTGGATATTGGGGAGGGAGGAGGTAAATGGGCAGGTGTTGCACCTTCACCGGTTACAGGGGAAGGTGCTGTAGAGCTGTGGGGTAGTGTTGGAGGTGAAAGAAGTGTGGATCAGGGTGTCCCAGAGGGAACGGTCCCTCTGCAAGGTGGAGAAGGGAGGGGAGAGGAATACATATCTGGTGGTGGCATCTGTATGGAGGTGGTGGAAATGGCTTCTGATGATCATCTGGATGCGGATGCTGGTGGGATGGTAGGTAAGGACAAGGGGAACCGTATCGCTGTTGCGGGAGAGAAGAGGAGGGGTGAGGGCGGGAGTACAGGAGATGGATCGGACCCAGTTGATGGCCCTGTCGGCAATGGTTTTGGGAAATCTTCGGTTGAGGAAGAAGGTGGATATTTTGGAGGCTCCCTTGTCGAAGTTGGCCTCATCTGAACACATGCGGCAGGTATGGAGGAGCTGAGAATGGGAAAGATTCTTTACAGGAAGTAAGCAAAGAAAGTTACTTGAGAGAACAACACGATCTTGATTAGATGGATCAATGGGCGACAAGTGGCAGATGAAGTTTAATTTAGATTAATGTGAGGTGCTACATTTTGGAAAGTCAAATCAAGGCAGGACTTATACACGAACTGATACCTGTTGCTCTACAAAAAGAAACCTTGGAGTGCATGTTCATAGTTCCTTGGAAGTGGAGTCACAGGTAGATAGGATAGTGAAGGTGATGTTTGGTATGCTTACTTTTATTGGTCAGTGCATTCAGTAAATGAGTTGGGAAGTCATGTTACAGCTGTACAGGCCACTTTTGAAGTACTGCATGCAATTCTGGTCTTCCTGCTATAGAAAGAATGTTGTGAAACTTGAGAGGGTTCAGAGAAGATTTACAAGGATGTTGCCAGGGCTAGGGGGTTTGAGCTATAGGGAAAGGCTTAATAGGCTGGGACCATTTTCCCTGGAATGTCAGAGGCTCAGGGGTGGCTTTATAGAGGTTTTACAATCATGAGAGACATGGCTAGGGTGAATAGGCAAGGTCTTTTCCCTGGGATTAGGGAAAGTCAAAAATAGAAGGCATAGGTTTAAGGTGAGAGGGGAATGATTTAAAAGAGACCCAAGTGGCAAATTCTTCACACAGATCATATGTAATCAACATTTAAAAGGCATCTGGATGGGTATATGAATACGAAGAGTTCAGAGGGATATGGTCCAAATACTGGCTAATGGGACTAGATTGATTTAACATATCTGGTCAGCATGGACTGGTTCGAGCAAAGGGTCTATTTCCATGCTGTACAGCACTATGACTCTATGACATCTTTGCAGCAGTTCCTCAGGGTTGTGTCCTAGGCACAACCTCCTCAGCTGTTTTATCAATAGCCTTGCCTCCATCATAAGGTCAGAATGTGAATGTTCACTGAAGATTGCACAATGTTCAGCTCCATTCACTAATCCTCAGATACTGAAGCAGTCCATGTTCAAATGCAACAAGATCTGGACAGTATCCAGGCTTGGAATGAAAAGTGGCAAATGACATTTGCGCCACACAAATGACAGGCTGTGACCATCATGAATAAGAGACAAGCTAATCACCATCCCTTGACATTCAATGGTGTTATCATCACTGAATACCCCACTATCAACATCCTGGATCTTATCATTGACCAGAAACTCAACTGGACTCACCACATAAACATGTGGCTACAAGGGCAGCCAGAAGCTAGGAATACTGTGATGAGTAACTCACCTTCTGACTCCTCAAAATCTGTCCACCATCTACAAGGCACAAGTCAGGAGTGTGATGGAATACTCCCCACTTGCCTGGATGAGTGCAGCCCCAACATCACTCAAGAAGCTTCACACCATCCAGGATAAAGCAGCCTGCTTGATTGGCACCACATCCACAACATCCACTCCCTCCACCACCAATGCTCAGTAGCAGCAGTGTGTCCTAGCTACAAGATGCACTGCAGAAATTCACCAAAAATGCTCAGACAGATCCTTCCAAACCCACAACCACTTCCATCTAGAAGGACAAGGGCATCAGATATATGGGAACACCACAACCTCAAAGTTGCCCTCCAAATCACCCACCATCCTGACTTGGAAATATATCACTGTTCCTTCACTGTTGCTGGGTCAAAATCCTGGAATTCCTACCCTAATTACATGGTGGGTCAACCCACAGCAGGAAGTGGTTCAAGAAGGCAGCTCATCACCACCTTCTCATGGGCAACGAGGGACAGGGAAGAAATGCTGGCCAGCCAGCGAAGCCCACATCCCACAAATGAATAGAAAAAAAATGGGAATCATAGAAAACTGTCTGCCAGTTGAAGTCATCCTAGGACAAAGGCTGTGGCTCATGGAGATCAATCACTTCAGCTCTTGGATATCACATTAGCAGTTCCTCAGAGTCCTAGGCCCAGCCATCTTCAGTTATTTCATCAATGACCTTCCCTCCATGATAAGTTGAGAAGTGTGGATGTTTGTGCAAACAATGTACAGTACTGTTCACAACTTTTGAGATCATATAGCAGTCTGTGCCTAAACACAGTAAGACATGGCTAACATCCAGGCTTGGGCTGATAAGTGACAAGTAACATTTGTCTCCGACAAGTGCCAGGCAATGACCATCTCCAAAAAGAATGTTATCACCATCCTTGATATTCAATTGTATTACCACTGTTCAATCTCCCACTATTAGCATTCTGAGGGTTACTGCTGACAACAAACTGAACTGAAACGGTTAGCCATAAATATTGTGGCTACAAGAGCATATCAGAGACTAAGAATTCGGCAATGAGTAATTCTCGTCCTAATTCCCCAGCATCTCCAAGACAGTGTGATGAAATACTCTCCATTTCCCTGAATGGATGCAGTTCCAACACATTGAAGAAGCTCAAAACAACCAGAACAAAGCAGCCCACTTGATTGACACCCTATCCAACATTTTCAACATTCAATCTGTGCTACTGATGCAGTGGCGACAGTGTGTACCTTCCACAAGACGCACTGCAGTAATTTACCAAGCATCCTTGGCAGCACCTTTCAAAACCTTGACCTCAACCATCTAAAGGGACAAGTGCAGGAGAAGCAAGGGAACCCCACCACCTGCAAGATACTCCCAAGCCAGACAACATCCTGATTCAGAACTATGTCACCATTTCAACACTGTCACTGAGTCAAAACCTTGGAAGTTTCTTCTTAATGACCCCATGGACATACATGCAACCCAAGGACTGCAGCAGATCAAGAAGAAAGCTCATCACCACCATCTCCAGGATAATTATGCATGGGCAATAATTCCCGGCCTTGCCAACAATGCCGACATTTCGTGATCTAATAAAATGAAAATGTGCAAGGGGAACCCCTTCTGGTCTAACAAGTAGAGCCTTCTAGGGTAAACAAGATGTAGTTTGCTACATCTCTGCAGTTATTTACAGGTTTTAGGAATAAGCTGCACATGATGACAAAAACTATTGACAACACATAGCCTTGGTCTGACTCCCGCAAAATTCTACTTCACACTCCCACTAAACCCTCATGACACCATCATATTGAGTAGTGCTTAATGCACTCAGTCAAGTATTAAAGCTTTCAGATTCATATTGAATAATGCCAACAGACCTACAAAGTCCACTGAATTCCTAGCAAAAAATGCAGCACCATTTCCGTCTGACTCCAATAATTGGTGATACCTCTTTTAGAAATGATATTGGCAACATTGGGGTTATTTTTCTTTGTAGCCAAACTCTGCTTGAAAGGCACTTGCACAAAATCGGCCTGTTTTTGCTTTATGTGCCAAAATTCTCCTTAGTGAAGGGAAGGTTGAGAAGAGATTTGATAAATGTTTTCAAAATCATGATAAGTCTAGGCAGTGTGGTTAATGGAGAAAATCTATTCCCACTGCTGGATGTGTCAAGACCCAGAGGATACCAATTTAAAGTGTTTGGCAAAAGATGCAACTGTAACAGGTGAAAACATTGCTTTCATTATACAGCAGATAGTTAGAATCTGGAGTGTTCTGCCTGAAAGTATGGAGGATGCATAAAAGGCTTTCAAAAGGAAACTGGGTCTTTATTTGAAGAGGAAAAAATTGCAGCAGTACCATGGATAGGCAAGTGAGCCTGATGAGGTGATTTGCTTTTACAGTCCCAATGGACAAAACTGACAGAATGAATCTTGTGTTATAACCATTTCATATAATATGAATCTATAATAGACTCCAGTAAGACTGTAGTTGCAATGAAAGAAAGTCGGGAGAACCTCGCCTGAAAGTTGTATATTGATTCTTTTACAGAATGATAGCGATGGAAGATGGGAGCCCCTTGTGCAACTCGATGTATGTTTAGCAGAAAATGTTTAAACAAAAACATTCCACGAGATCCAAGATGACAGATGGGCACCAAATCAGTGTTAGGTGCTAAGTTGCATTTTGCAGTTGGTAAACAACAGCTGTGCCATGTTTCCATCGCTGGGTTGTCATAGCACTAAAGCTAATGGCACGATGGAATCAGATCATGGGACCAAGATGTCTTACAATTATTATACAGGGCATTAATAAAGTCATACCTGGAGGTCTGTATAGTTTTAGCCTCAGCATGGGAAGCACATGCTCGGCCTACAGGGAGTGTAATATAACTAAACTCATTTCTGGAATGAGAGCTTCTCCCATAACCTCATTGATGCACAGAGCATAATGTATCAAATGGTCAGACTAGTTCTTCAGGTCCATCTTCTGAATGTAATCTGATTAGATTCAATCCAAAAGTACCAAAGTATGGAGGAACCAATTGTAAACATGTGATCAGATACTGTGAAATCATACATCTAACCAGAGTTGCCAACACCGTAACACAATACAGGAGCTGACCTTACAAAGAGCTGTCGTTGTATATAGGAACTATCAATGTCCAATATATACAGCATTGAAGGACTCGTTGTCCAGTGTACACAGCATGGGAAATGTTCCTGTCCAGTGTGCACAGCGTGGGAACTGTTCTTGTCCAGTGCACATAGCATGGCAACTGTTCCTGTCCAGTGTACACAACGTGGGAACTGTTCCTGTCCAGTGTACACAACGTGGGAACTGTTCCTGTCCAGTGTACACAGCATGGGAACTGTTCCTGTCCAGTGTACACAGCGTGGGAACTGTTCCTATCCAGTGTACACAGCGTGGGAACCGTTCCTGTCCAGTGTACACAGCACTGCTCTGTCCATTGCATGGGGCATCACAGTATATGGTAAGGTTATGTTTAACATTGAACCAATAACTCAAAATTATCGATAAGTGTGAGGAGAAAAGTAGGAAATACCTATTTTCTTACAGAAATTTTGGAAGAAGAACCAGAAATTTACTTTAGTATGGGTTGAATGTGGGCACATTGCAACTTGCAACCGAAAATTAGATTAGTAGCTCAATCAGAAGGCACAGTGGACTGGAACAAGAAAAGGAGTGAGATTGGTTTTGGATGGCTGTGCGAAGAATCAAAGCACACACATCAGGCCTAATGACCCCCTATTGTGCAGTAATTTCTGTTCCGATACTTGGATCAGGAATACCAGCTAACCAGTCAGGATCTGAAGCCTTAGCTACCCCAGGACGGATTCCACCCGGTTATTCATTTCCTTTGTTCCCAGCAGGTTTTGTATTTCTGTAAATGTGCTACAAGCCTATTCATGCCCGAGGGAAATGTTACCCAATGTCTGAGTATATTTTGGCCCAGACTATTGTTATTACTGAAGGGTATGCCGTGCCTGCATTCCTAAGGTACACCTGCTTACCATATCTGCCCAGAAAAAGCTCTGTGAATGATGGCTTTGTGCTTTGTAGCCAAACTCTCTGTTTGAAAAGTACTTGCACAAAATCAGCCGTTTTTGCATTGTGCGCTGCAGCTTTGCTGATTTCTCCATATTTAAAGTGATAACCAACTTCCAAGATTTTCAAATATTTCTTTCTGTAGTGGAGGGTGAGTGATATCAGAACAGTGGGTTGAATATTTTACAATTAGTGTATCAAACATCCTGAGGGAAGATACAACATTTGTTAGATATAAAGCAAATTTATCTCTAAATTGTCCTCTCAAACATTCTCACAGTAGGTACAGCGCAGGTTAGACACAGATGAATGCACCCTCTACATAGTCCCATTAAACACTCACAGGGTATTATAACATAGATTAAATACAAAGTAAAGCTTCTTGATACTTTTCCATCAACCCCCAGGACAAGTACAGCACAGCTTAGCTATAGTGTGAATCTCTCTGTGAATTTTGAAGAATGTACAAAGGATAAGAAAGAAATGCAGTAGAGACAGGTGGAACTGGGGAAATCTTAACTAATCAGCAAGAGAAAAGTAGGCAAGCAGAGTTGGAAAATGAACCAGTATTATTAGGTTTGTTTATAAACAAATCCATTTGTTTCTATCATTTATCCTCAGACAGTGGAAGGACAGACAAGATGGATTTAAGGTATCACTCAGTTATGGGGAAATGAAAATCGATCACTAGTCCTGCTAGCTAATCCTGGCACAGCCCCTTAGCTTTGGCAGCAGAGAGGGGTCTAATGGAACTTCCTGTAGACAATAACATGGTAAGGGATTGCCCTGCTAGTTATCTGGCAAATTTGCAATGCCTGAAATTCAAGGAGCAGAGATACACATTGCATAAAGAGAAATAGTGGGAACAGAAGACAATGAAAGTTCTGCTATGGATAAGGGCTTCAAAATAACATATTATGGACTAATTGAGTAAATCAAGTTCAGCATTGTGAGGCGATCAGATGGACAACGTTAGGTAGGTGGGCTTTAAAGGGTAGAGAAGATGCAAATTAGAGAAGAATTTATTCCAACACCAGATGCAGAAGCAAGTATAATTGGAGAAAGGATAGGCAATTACCAGTGATCAAGAGAAAGGGGATATACAGTTCAAAAACTAATTTTGGGCAGTGATAAATTTTAACATGAATGATTGATTCCTATCTAATGCTAAATATAAAATGTAAGAGTTATTATCAGAATGTCAATGGACTAAAGATTGCCAATCTGGATATTATGTTCTTTATACATATTCAGCAGGATTTAGCAGCTGGAAAGGTGGTCTGAGGGATACAGTAAGGACATGATGGTGATTGGCATGGGATGAGAAGGTAAAGTAAGTGGTATGTAATGCCTGCGGTGGTATGCAGAAGGTTTGGATAAATTCACCTCTTCAAGTAATTGCTGAATAGTGAATGATATTTACAATCTTTTAGTCTAGACAACAGTGACAAGTCATGAAGAAAAGCGAGCACAATGTTGCTCTATTACTCTCATTGCTTGAATTGAACAGGCTAACAGGGTCTTTGGGATGTAGCGTGAACAATATTACTGAGGCCCAGCCTGAAAGTGATGGATTCCTCAGTCACTTCATAACTCAAGGACACTGGGAAAAGCAAGCTGTAGCACGTGATGTTCTGGAATTATTCCCACAGCCCTATCTAAAATTATAATCAGTCACAATTTACAACCATGAAAAATGCAGCTTTGAAGAAACAGCTTGCAGCTCACAATTCTGAGAACGTTTGTTTTGAATTTAAACTTCTCTGAATTTGTCACTTCAAAAAGCAAATTTGCTTGATCGGGGGCGGGGTGGTGGGGAGAGGAGAATTATCTTTGGAAACAAATATCTGCTGTGGTCACTGTGACACAGGTCCACAGAAATTTGCACTTTCTAGCTACAGGAGTGGTTCAGTCCTGGGATCTGACTATGCCACAAAATGATCGCAAGCAAATTATTATCAAATACACAAGCTGCTACACTGTTGGGTGATGTAAATGTTACACAGAAAAATAAAGCATGACTATGGGTTAAAAATATAACAACAGGACCCGAAACATGTATCCGCAACCTGATGTTCTGTTTCTCACGCACCACAGGCTATTGTAAATAATAAAACTAATCATGGGTCAAATGCTTAGCCCACATCCTCCAGGTATGCTGATCAGATATGTTGACAGATTGTGGGTAGAATAGCAATCAGCTGCTGAGCTCAAGCAGAAGCACAGTTCTGAGGATTTAAGGAAGAGGCTGTTCACATTTACTGAGGTTACTCCAGGACTTGAATTTTTGGACGGACTCACAAGTCACAGGTTGGAGCTCTACAACACCGTCCCCACACCTCTGATCTACATTTCTTGTGATGCAGGACAGTACAGAATCATGGAAGATGTGATCAGCCAAAGTATTATTTTCAGTTACTTCACATTCCCTCACCAATTTTTGAAGAGAGGCCCCTGTTGGGGCACAGCTCTGTTCCATGATTGCCAATAACTTTGACTTCCTTTGGAGGGTGTTTGTTTAAATGTTGATGTCACCACAAGTATTTGCACTCACCTGTTGTAAATCACATTTGTATTTCTCAGTTTATCTTCTCTTAACCCTAAGAAATATTTGAATAGATTAAAGTTCAGGCTTCTGCGCTTACCATACTATTACATCAGTTCCATTCTGAATGCCTACCACAGTAAATTTTGTGGGACATCAGAGAATGGAAAGTGGTATGGAATAAGTGCAATCAGAAGTTTAATGTTATGTAAAATGAGATACCAAAATCTTGGGCTCAAATTTTATTTCCCACCATTTTTGGATGCAGGTCTCCTAAAGTGTGATTTGCCCATGATCCTGCTGAGGCAAATGACATGCAAGCTTCTTCATGCATTCTTAGATGCCTGGTTCTAGAGAACCCAGCAGCTGTTGGGGCAAACACATGTCCCAGCAACTCAGCCCCGCACAGTGGCAGCCCATTCTAGTAAAGACAGTCTGAGCCTCTTGACAGCTGCCTGCCTCTCATAAAGCAGTCTGCTCCTCTTAAGGGGAATGTCAATCATGAGAAGTTGATGCTGCTGACTGCCAGTACTGTAAGGAGTTACAAATTGACATGCACTAAGTAGAACATCAGGGAAGGAATAGGGCTCTAAGTTTCCATGGCGTTGGTGACAGAGGCCAGCAGCTTGAGAGATCACAAGCCTCACTGCAGAAGAGAATCTTGAGGACCATCTTTCAAAGGGAATGAGAGGGATGACCAGGGAGGCCAACTTCCTGACTTTGGCTCTGAGGACCTGGCAATTGCACAGAAAGTTTAACTGCCTAACGTAAGTGATTGAGGTCAATGGACGCAACTTCAAAGGATTATATACCACCAGCATTCACCTATCAACCTTCCTTGGCACTCAGGGCTCAGCCTTAACATCCAGATCTGCCTTTCATCCTCAAAGACCCACCAATGTTAGTCATGTCAAAGCCATCAGTCATTGCCCACAGCTTGTCATCCATATCGCCCAACTCAGTACTAGACAACTGCTGAAATTCTGCCCTCACTTTGCAGAACAAGGTGGCACACAGCAGAAGGGAACAGATCAGACTCAACTGGAGGATAGGAGGCCTGCATCTCCTGAGATCCATAATTCTGCACACAACAGCGGCAGCTACGAGGGAACTATTTGCAACTTGTGTCCCTGTGAAAATTATGGACAATGACTCAATGGTCCTTCACAAATCCCACTATGCCCTGATTCTGCTATTTGAGATGAAGTCCAAGCTGCTGGAGGGGTAGAATACCCAGGTGACAGAAACAGCATCACTTAATCTGATCCTCACAGTCACCAGCTCAGATATGTTCAAACTTCAAAGGGTAGAGTATTTTTTTTCATTCTTGACATGTGAGCATCACTGGCAAGGCCAATATTTATTGTCCATCCTGACTTGCCAATGAACTGAATAGCTGATTAGGTCATTCCAGACGGCAATTAAGAGTCAAACGTATTACTGTGAATCTGGATTTGCATGTAGGCAAACTGAATAAGAATGACACATTTCTTACCTAAAAGAATATGACAGACCCAGATGTTTTTAAGCAATTCATTAATGATTATTATCGAACAGTATTTTACTCCAATTTTTATTTTATTAATTAATTGAATTTAATTTCTTCAGTTACATTGAAAGGATTTGAACTCATTTTGCTGGAGCATAATTCCATGCTTATGAATTATTCTTGTAATTCTGCACATATGTGACCAGCCCTTTGTAGAGTTAGAATCAACACACATGGCAAGGGGCATGTGAACTGCAGCCAAGTCAGGCGAAAAGATTCATTTTTGTGTTGGCTTATTGCAGGGTGAGGCTGCACAGCAAAACTGCTGCTAGAGGTGCAGATGAAGACACCGATAGAGTGGCAGCTAAGGAAACACACAGAGTTACTGGGTGCATTGGCCAGTGTAGCTCCTGCCATTGTCAAGAGGCATCACTTCTACCGTGGAAGTGACAGCCAAGCACATTAGGGGCTTGATGCTCTGCAGTTCAGATATTTGGTATCACAGCTGCAAAGACGAGTGTTCAAAGGGTTGAATTTGTTGACTTGTTCGCTGAGCTGACTTGTTTTCATTTTCTTTGCAAAAATCTTAAACATTCAAAGGGTTTTTTTTCACCGGCTCACTATAGTCCAGGCACCTGTGCTCCAACAGATTACTCAGATTGCTGACGAACCACTCCAAGGCATTGACAGTGACTCCACAGAATGCAAAGAGGTTGTTCTTTCTCAGGATGATACCATTTGTACTCTCTCTCAGCTAGCCAGCACAGACTGCTACCATCCCAGGGTGAGATGGTGCAGCCCAAAGCCAAGCTGAAAGTTCTTCAAGGTCATCTGTAATCTCTCCCACTGAGAGTCAGCTGCCTTCCCCTGCCTCCTCCCTCAACCAGCTCCACACCCTCAGTCATGCTGCAGCCACTAAATAGTACTGCATAAAATCACTGGGTCAGACAAAAGTACCACAAGGCAGTCGCTAAGGGAATGTACAAGGATGCGAGTTCATTATTATTTGTTGAAGTTGATGTGTTATTGGATAAAAATGTTGTGACTCTCGGAGTTTAGAAGAACAAGAGATGATCTCGTAAGATCATACAATTTTCTGAAGAACCTTCACAAGACCCACACTGGAAGGTTGCTCCCCCTGGCTGGGGAGTTCAGGACACCATGTGGGTGAGGTGGGGTGGTTGTTAGGGTTTATAAAGAGTGGGTGCACAGTTGATAGTTGACCACTTAGGACTGAGATGAAGATAAATTTCTTCACTCAAAAGGTTTTGTATCAAAAGTTTTGGCAAAGATCCACAGCTTGGGTTGTGGGTGAGGTTGTTGACTTGCTTGCTGAGCTGGCTTGTTTTTGACCAGACGTTCCATCACCATGCTAGGTGACATCATCAGTGAAGCCTCCGATGAAGCAATGTTATTCTACTCCGCTTGGAATTTATATTATCCAGTCTGTTATAGTGAGTAATGTCATTTCCGGTTTTGATCTATATGGTTTTGTATATGGGGGTCCAATTCTATATGCTTGTTTATTGCATTATGGGTGGAGAACCATGCCTCTAGGAATTCCTCTGTGTGTCTATGTTTGGCTTGGGCGACTATGGTTACCATATCCCAGTTAAATTGATAGCCTTCATTGTCTGAGTGTGCCGATATTTGCATCTTTAGAAGTATCTACCTCATAGGATTATGGATTCTCCACCATTGAATATTTTTAAGGCTAAGATGGAGATGAAGGTTAGCAATATCACTGAAACAGCCAGAGAGCCCAGCTAATGCATTGGGGGTTCAAATTCCACCATAGCCAATACTAGAAATTAATTTTTTTTATTCACTCATGGGACATGGGCATCGCTGACTAGCCAGCATTTATTGCCCATCCCTAGTTGCTCTTGAGGAGGTCGTGATGAGCTGCTTTCTTGATCTGCCACAGTCCCTGTGCAGTAGATTGACTCACAAGTACCCTGGGGAGCAAATTCTGCTATCCTCACTTGTTCCAGCCTACACACCAAAAGAAATGTGGTTGACTCTGAAGTGGCCTAGTAAGCCATTCAAATCAATGGCAATCAGGGATAAGCCACCAATGTCAGGATAGATTAGGCTGTTAGCAATAAGTTTGGTCAATGAATTTGTCTCATAACTACCCTCAAATAGCTCCAACAAGATACTCAGTTATTAAGTAATTAGAGATGGGCAAAAAATGCTGGCCATGCCAGTGATGCCTACATCCCCTGACAGAATGAATTAAAAAGCACAAATAGTATTGAGCAACTCATCACAACACTCTAAAAATACACCAAATTAATTCCACAGACTCTGTAATTACAGAGGTCAGTCAAAAGGACTTGAGCTTCAAGCTGGATACATATCAATTGAAACAGTACTTGTAGTGTGTGCGGGGATGGGGAATGGTCACCTGCTGAACATGTGAGAGGGATAGATTCTCATGGATGCATCAAATGCCTTCACCACCACTGTTCCCAGCATGCAACTCTATCCAGGCCACTTCAGAAACTGACACAAATGCAAACCATGTCATGTCTGAGTTTGAGCCTTCCATAGCAACAGCAGCCAGCAGCACTAAGTAATCCACATGCACTGTCCTTAACCTCATGATAAATGATTTGGAAATAAACAAAGATCGTGTCAGAATTGAGAGAAGGAATATTGAATTGTAATTCAGAGAGTTACCCTGTGGCCGATATGTGAAGTGACTAAATTTTTACATTTAAAATCTCCTCAACGAACAACCCAAACGCAGTGAGTCCAATTTCCAAACTGACATGTTGAATTCAGCAAATCCGATCATCTACTTCTCACAAAGCAATAAAGGTTGGGCAATAAATGCTGGCTTTGCCTATGCCTAGGAAAACTAATAGAACATTGTGAGAGGAATTGAATACAAGAGTAGGGTGGCTATGCTTCAGTTATACAGGGCATTGATGAAACCACATCTGGAGTAGAGTCATAGAGTCATACAGCATAGAAGCAGACCCTTTAGCCCACCATATCTATACCAAGCTACACTAATCATTTTTACCTGCACTTAGTCCACAGACCCACTATGCCCTAGCATTTGAAATGCTCATCCAGACACTTCTTAAGTGTTGTGAGAGTACCTGCCCCCACCAGCCCCTCAGGTAGCACATTCCATATTTCTACCTCCCTCTCTGTGAAAGTTTTTTTTTCAGATCACCTCTAAACCTCTTCTCACCTTAAATTTATGTCCTCTAGCATACTGTGCATAGTACTGGTCAGCATACTAATGAAAGGTTGCTAATGTGTCGGAAGCAGTTCAGAAAAGGTTACTAATCTAATTCCTGGCATAAGCAGACTGCCTTATCAGGAAAAACTTGACAGGCTAGGCTTGTATCCTTGGCAGTTTAGAGGAGTCAGAGGTGGCTTAATCGGAACATATAAAACCCTATGGAGATTTGACTGGCTGGATGTCAAAAGGATACTTCCTTTTGTGGGAGAATCTAGAACTAGGGGTCATAGTTTCAAAATAAGAGGTCACCCATTTAAGATACAGATAAGGAAAAACTAACTCCCTCAGAGGGTTGTCAGATCTTTGAAATTCTCTTCTTCAAAGGATGGTGGAGGCAGAATCTTTAAATATTTTTAAGACAGCAGTGGAGAGATTTTTGATTCACAAAGGGATGAAAGATTTTCAGGGATATGCGGGAATGTAGAGTTGAGGTTACTATCAGATCAGCCACGATCTTATTGAATGGTGGAGCAGGCACAAAGTGCTGAAGAGTCTACTCTTGTTCCTTGTTCATACATTCATATAACATTCACATTCAATTAATAATAAGTGAAAAGATTCAATGAATTTAAGGGCGAGAAGTATGTTGCCTTGAAGGTCCTCTTGATACTCAATGTACAAGAGAACTTCTTAATGACACCATCATGCATTTAAGCAAAAAGCTTCTATAATAGAGTCATTGACTACGTCTAAGCCAGCAATGTCATCGCATTGATTGGAAAGAAGGCAGCATGTGAAAGAAAGGGTCAAAATGTAAAAAAGAACAGCATAAGTGAGTAAGAGATAACAAAGACAGAAATAATGAGAAAAAGTTAATTTGGACGGAGAGAATGAGGAAATGATGGCATAAAGGAAGAGGAAAAGGAGTGAGAGCAAAAACAGCTTTAAATATTCAAATGTCTTGCAACAGATTAAATGGACTTTGACACTTTATTTGTGCTCCACAACTAAACACTGTATAAAACAACTTCTGACGACCATCACCACTCTGTCATTCAGGGCAGAACCAAAATCCTTTATCATATTAAAACCTCAATTAAATATTTGCTAAACCATTGTTCTGGTAGAAGTAGTCTCAGCATCTGTTTCCTCCTTACACGCTGCAGCATCACATTGCTGGTATCACCAGAGTGAGGCTATAATTTATACTCTGATCTTCAATATTTTACTACAATTGGGTCTAATATTGCCCACAGAATCTAACCTTAAGGGGAGGGGAGAGTGTAAATATTGAAGGAGAGAGTAACAATCAGAAAATGAGAGGTAAAGAGACAGAGATATAGATGACATGGCAGGTTTGAGATTGAGAGCTGGAAAGAATGAGAAAAGACTGAAAGGCAGAAGATAGGGAGACACAGAGAGGGAAAGCAAGAGTGTAATAGAAAACATAATGAAGTGTTAGTTCCACATGAGGCACCACTCACAAGTGAACCAAAATACTATTGTCCAACTATTTATAATTTGCATAATTTATTCAGGTGAAGGACTGGGGTTAATTTGCACCCTGCCAAGAATTGCCTGAGTCACAGTTCCAAAAACAGCATATTTTAATACTTTGTCTGAGCTATGTCTCTGGCTCACTGCCACCATAAACAGATGTAAAACTAAGAAGTTGAGAAGGAATCAGAGTAGATCAGTTGAAGAGTGCAGGAGCCCTTGCAACACAAACACCCCTCACTGCAATCTTTAGGCATATAAAAACACTAGGCTGGGGAGTCAGGCTCTGTAGTACCCATGGTGCAGGCCACACTGTGATGACCTGCATACTGTCCCATGTTGGGCAAGGTGTTAGTATGGGGTATTGTGGGTTGTAGTGTGAGTGGAGATCACTTGAGACACAGAAAGAGGATTAGGCTGTTTAGTCCTGTCAGCCTTTTTAAAAAATGTTCATTCATGTGATGTAAACATAGAAGGGGTTCCTAAAATGCTTTTATAATTACAGTGAGGCAGTCAGAATAAATGAATAATACTCAAATTATAGCTGTAAACTTTAATCATATGGGACTTCCTTCATGTTCGGATAATACCAGGTGCATGTTTCTGCCAGAGGTGAACGAAAAGGTAATCAGAATCAAAGTGGGTTCCATGAAAAATGATAAAACTTATACTTTGCAGTAGTATTTACAATGCATAACGAGGTCAGAGTTTCAGACATCTAAAGGAAACCATTAGCAAACCACCGACCAGGACTCCTAGAAGTTCAGGTACTTTTTAAAAAAATTGCATCATGGGTAGACAGGGTGGTTAAGAAGGTATTTAGCACACTTGGCTTCATTGCTCAGACCATTGAGTATAGGAGTTGGGACTCCATTTTGAGGTTGTATTGGACTTTTGTGAGGCCACTTTTGGAATACAGTGTAAGCTCTGGTCACCCTGATATAGGCAGGATATTATTAAACTGGAGAGTGTTCAGAAAAGATTTATCAGGATGTTACTGGGACTGGAGGTTTTGAGTTATACAGAGAGGATCGATAGGCTTGTAATTTTTTCACTGGAGCATCAGAGGCTAAGGGGTGATCTTATAGAGGTTTATAAAATCATGAGTGGCATAGATAAGATGAATAGTAAATGTCTTTTCTCTAGGGTGGGGGCACGGGGTGGGTGGAGTTCAAAACTGGAGGCACATGTTTAAGGTGAGAGGAGAAAGAGAAAGATTTAAAAAGCGCCTGGGTGGGGTGCAACACTTTCACATAGAGGGTGATTCGTGTGTGGAATGAGCTACTAGAAGAATTGATAGATGCAGGTACACTTACAATGCATCAAATACATTTGGATAGGTACATGAATAGGAAAGGCTTAGAGTATTATGGGTTAAATGCAGGCAGGAGGCACGAATTTAGTTTGGGAAACCTGGTCAGTGTGGATGAGTTGGACCAAAGGGTCTGTTTCCGTGCTGTATAACTATATGAGATTTAACATATGCAAAACATTAGGAATGGAGCAATTAGTGGTGCTAGAGAAAGACAAGTCCTCAGGACCAATTGGCTCCATACCTGGGATTTAAGCAAGACAATAACACATTGAAGATGCTCTAACTTCCAAAGCTGTCTTTGTTCAGGAACTTTACTTTTAGATCTGAAAATTGTGCATTGTACCCACTAATTAAGAAAGGTCTCAGAGGGGGCAGTTTTATTATTATTTTTTATTTTTTATTATGTTATTGTTTTTTATAATTTTATAATTATAATTTATAATAAAATTATTATTATGAAATTGATTCCTTGAATGAAAGAGTCATTCTTTCCTGTGTAATTCTAAGTAATCCTTAGTAATATTCTCTGGAGTACTGAAGAATGAGAGGTGATCTCATTGAATCATACAAGTTTCCAAAGGGGTTTGACATGGTAGACGCTGAAAAGTTGCTTCCTTTGAATAGACAGAGCAAGTGGGAAATTAAAATTGAGGCAGAAGCTAAGCCATGACGAGACTGAGCAATGGATCAGCTCAAGGATCTGTGCAGTCTACTCCTGCTCCTTTTTTTGACGTATTTACTGAGATACAATTCCTTGTGAGCTGGTCCCTACTGAAATACAATTCCTTGTGCGATAGCTTCTACTACATACTGACAAAGAGGCTCTAAAAGGTCAGATGAGTGGCATCCCAATGACCTCAAATTTTGCCACTAACAATTTAAACTTTGTTCCCTTTGATGGTTATTTAACGCTACTGATTATTTAATTGAACATTCAATGGCAGGGAAAGAAGAGACAGAAGTGCTAACCCTTTCTAGTACAGAGATAGTAGGAACTGCAGATGGTAGAGAATCTGAGATAACAACATGTAGAGCTGAATGAACACAGCAGGCCAAGCAGCATCAGAGGAGCAGGAAAGCTGATGTTTTGGGCCTGGACCCTTCTTCAGAAATGAGGGAGGGGAAGGGGGCTCTGAAATAAATTGGGAGAGAGGGGGAGGCGGATAGAAGATGAATAAAGGAGAAGATAGGTGGAGAGGAGACAGACCGGTCAAAGAGGTGGGGATGGAGCCAGTAAAGATAAATATTGATGGGGAGCTAGGGAAGGGATAGGTCAGTCCAATGGTATCAATGTGGACTTCACAAGTTTCAAAATCTCCCCTCCCACTACCCCATCCCAAAACCAGCCCAGCTTGTCCCCGGTTCCCTAACCTGTCCTTCCTCCCAACTATCCTCTCCTCCTACCTCAAGCCCCACCCCATCTCCTACCTACTAGCTTCATCCCACCCTCTTGAACTGTCCGTCCTCCCTGGACTGACCTATTGCACGCCCCCCCGCCCCCCAACTCCCCACCAACATTCAACTTTACTGGCTCCATCCCCACCTCTTTGACCATTCTGCCTCCTCTCCACCTATCTTCTCCTCTATTCATCTTCTATCTGCCTCCCCCTTTCTCCCTATTTATTTCAGAACCCCCTTCCCCTCCCCCATTTCTGAAGAAGGGTCTAGGCCCGAAACGTCAGCTTTCCTGCTCCTCTGATGCTGCTTGACCTGCTGTGTTCATCCAGCTCTACACCTTGTTACACCCTTTCTAGTATAAGTTCTTTATTTTTTGCAGAATTCCACTGGGATACAATTTCCTCTGTATTGGGTCCTACAGGGATATAGTTCAGTGTCTTCTAGATCTTATTGGGATATAATTTCCTATGAACTGACTCCTACTGAGATACAATTTGTTGTATGTTGGTTTCTAATGGAATTTAATTTCCTGTCCACTCACATACAAATCTGTCAATGGCTTCTATTGGGATAGAGTTTGTTCAGCCCGCTATTGGTATACATCCCTGAGTTACTGAATATTTTTGGGGTATAAATCCTGTCCTCATCCTACAGTGAATCTGCAAAGATTAATTATATTGTTTTGATGAAGAGAACTGTTGAAACTGGCACTCAGAAATCCACACACGCAAGAAAAATACGCAAAGATTTGCTGAGGAGTACAATCTCTGACTGAATCTTCCCATCTTTCTCTCTCAGTGACCAAGACCAATCCTACCTACTGCTGTTCAGTTTACAACAGCTTATCCAGTGCTGCCCAGTGACAGAATGGATTCCCCCCTGAATAAAATTTTGCATAATGCTGGGGTGCAGTGTCCCAAGAAGCAGCAGCAGTTACATGCTGGGATGTAACTGCTGGACTCTTATATGCCGTCAATTAGTGAGGAAGATTTTTGATTATCTCTGGCTTTCAAGTATGTTGTAACAAAATGTTCCTGCCTCTACTTTTCAAGAATGGAGTCTTAATTACAAAACAATTTGCTCTAAAAATCATTTCTGCTCAATTTGCAAGTGAAGACTTTTCAGAGCCTCTCTTTCTTTCATTCTACGCATACCTTAGTCAAAGCGAAATGTGCAGATTGTCTGAAATGGTCCATCACTTGAGCCCAAATGCTGAGATCGTTGTACCTGGTCTGTGCCAAAAACAGCACAAGCAATGCAGAAGGAAACTTCTGATTCATGGTGAATTCTCTGACATCCCATTCACAATACACTTCACAGGCCAATGGTATGCTTTGGGAAAATTTAGTACGTTGTAGCGAGAAATGACCTAAAAATATCAGTAACTTCACTTCAATGAATTCCCATAAATCATTCCAAGTGTGTGTGATTAACAGTGGAGGAGTGGTTTCCAATTCCAGCAAAAAGCTTATCATTACACCGGCCATTTACTACAAAGTATGTTTTGCACTCCTATGGCATTTATTACTAATTAGCCAATTAAATCTTTTTGAAGTGTATAAGTGATGGCAATGTTAGAATTGCAGCAGCCAGTTTGTATACAGAAAGCTCCCATGAACAATAGTAAGATAAATGGCCTACTCATGAATAGAAAAGGAATCAAACCCTGAAATCTAGTGCAGGGATTGCAATGGGTTGTGATGTATGCACACCATCAGTGATATTTGGAATGGAGTTCCTGATTTTTGACCCATCACCTGGGAAGTAACAGCGAGAAAGTTCTTAGTCAGGATGGTCAGTGGCTTGGATGGGATCTTTCAAGTGGTGGTGTTCCCATGCATTTGCTAAGCTTGTCCTTCTAGGTGGTAGAATTTAGACCTTGGGAAGATGCTGCCAAAGGTCATTTGATGAATTGCTATAATGCAATTTGTCTATGAGGCACACTGCTGTCATTGTGCATTATTTTAACATGATGGACGTGGTGCAAATCAAGCAGGCAGCTGTGTTCTGGGAAGTGTTGAGCTTCCTGTATGTAATCAGAACTGGGCTTATCCAGGTAACTAGAGAGCATTCCATTACACACCTGACTTATTCCTTGTAGATGATGGACATACTCTGGGAAGTCAGGATGTAAATTCTTCACTGCAAAATTTGTGGACTTTCTCCCGTTTTCATAGGCAAAATTTTTTTATGGCTGGTCCCATTCAGTTTCTAGTCAATAGTAAGCCCTAGGATGTTGATAGTGGGACATTCAGTGATGGTAATGCTATTGAATGTCAAGGTGTGGTGGTTAGATTGTCTCTTATTAGAGATGGTCATTGCCTAGCATCTGTGTAGGGCAAATGTTGCTTTGCCATTTTTCAACCCAAGCCTAGACAAGTGGTCAGCCTTTAGGAATGAATGGAGGAGAAATTTCTTCAGTCAACAGGGTAATGAATCCTTTGGTTTCACTATCCCAAATGGTTATGGATGTTCTATCACTGAGCATAGTCTAGAACATTAGATTTCTGGACTCTGAGGGAGTGAAAAGATATGGGAAACAGATTAGAAAATGAAGTTGAGATTGGGATCATCCAAGATCTTACAGAATTGCAGAGCATGTCTGAGGAACTGACTAGCCTACTGTTGCTCCTAATTCTTACATAACTTAACTCTATCCATTTGCCTGTCTCTATTTTCTTCGATACCTTTTGTAGAAAATATATTTCAATCTCAGATTTTAAGTTATTAATTCATTTGCAAGAATTCTACACATCTATCACGCTGAAGTGCTTCCGCCAAATGCCTCGGCTCTGAGGCCACACTTCCTCCTCTGGTCTCTTCACTCTCCAACAAGGAAAACAAAATTTTCAAAAATCTAAAAATGTAATTCAAATCAATCCTAAACTTTTGATAACCCTAAGATTGCAGGTATAATTTATATAATCTATACTCATAATCTAACTTTTTAAATTTAGTACCATTCTGGTGAATCTGCCTGTATTCCTTCCAGAGTCAATATATTCTTGTTAAGAAAAAGGACGTTCAGAGCACTAAACAATACTGTGCGTAGAGTAGCCCATACTTCGTACAGCTGTGGCAAAAGGTCTTCCTCTTCAAATTCTAGCCCTCCAGCCATAAATGTTAACATCTCATGTGCCTTTTAGTTTATATTTTGTATATGACCAAAATATTTTTGTGATGGGCATCCTTGTATCCTTAAATATCTTTGAAATCCTTCAGTTTTTCACCATTTATAGAATAGTCAAATCTGTCCTTTTGTAACCCGAAATGGATGACTTCACAATTGATTGTTTTGAAATTCATCTGTCATAATTACTTTGATTTACTAAATCTGTTGATGTCACTTTGTAACTTGCATGCTGGCATGTATACTAGTTGGCATGCCATCAACCAATATATCATTAGAAAATGTTTATATTAGCCTCTTTATTGTGTTGACTAAGTAATTAACTCAGATCCTAATAGGACACCACTGGTTACTTATCATTGAATCAGTTTAATAATTAGCCTTCAAGTTCATGAATTTTAACTCATTTAATAGTTCCCTTTGTGAAAAATTTCAGAAAATCCAGTACATGATGTAAATTACATTCTCCTGTCTTTGTATTATTTAAATATGACTTTGCTGAATCCATTTGTCGTCCGTGGCCAACATTTGCCTTGCCAAGTGCACAACTGCACTCAAAATTATTCAAAATGTTTTCCCCGCAAATGATACTAAACTTGCTGGCCTTTAGTTTGACGATTTGTCTTGATACTTTTTAACCGATGCAGTATTGTTAGCTACTTTTCAACTCCAAGGATTTTCTCTCCAGTTTAGCAGACTTTATCTTGTTCCTATCTATTAGAATTTGTGGGCACAAACAAGTTTGTAGGCATTTATCTGCTGTTATTGGCTGATATTTTCCTCTGCTATTCCTGGAATATATCCTTCCCAGGCACCATTCCCTCCTTTTCCTGAGCTGTTCCCTGACATGTTCTCACTAACCTCACATTCAATGTTTATCTTGGCCACCATCATCACTGTTTTCATCTACTTTTGCTTACTTTGTACTTGGCTGAATTGTCCTACCATCAGGACCTTGCATGTTTTAAAAGCTTTTTTCTTTATCCCACTTTATATCCCCACTGAATCACATTGGTTTAAATATGTTTTGATTTCCAATTGTATTTTCAGCATCACCTCCTCAGATGTTTCAGAGGAATAGGAGGGGGTTATTCAACCACTTGAATTCATTCCTAGGCCCACTAAATGCCACACAGTACACAATCCCTTCAATAGTGGTCCAAAACAATCCCACACAGTCTGCAGTCGCACATCATCCCATACAGTTACAATCCCACACCTTCACAAACAGTACTCAGTTCCACAAATACACAGGGATACATAGGCCATGCAGTATTAAGCGATACTACATTGTTTTACAGAGTTCCACACAATGCACAAATTAATAGTGCACTGTATCAATCAGTGTCACATGGTAGGTCAATATGCCACTTGTTAGTAATTACTGGGACACGTGATGCTGCACAGTTCTCAGTGTGCCAAGGTTTTCCAATGTAACCACTTGTGCTGTTTCTCTTTTCTCTCTCACCCTGCTTTTCCGGATCTAGATGCAGATTACCTGCCTGTGGGTGGGAATTGAATGAACTTTTGCGCTGTTGCATACCAGCCTGTGCACTTGCTGCTCGCACTGGGGTTCCTTGAATTCCCTTTCTGCCTGTTATAGAGAGGCCTGATCAGCAGTCAGACCAGTATTGTAACCAATTGATTTTCTAATCAAAACAGTAAGACAGCAGTCATGTCAGCAGCACATGCTGACTCACACAAGGACCTGTTTACTCTCTCCCCTCTTCAGCTTTAACAAAACATTGTCACAGCTGGTGACTCTATGCCCTGAGCAAACAACTTTCCCCAGTCAGATTTGATCGGTATTGTGTTAGACTAAAGCAAAGAGAATTGTTTGCAGCTACTCTGTAGTTCTGGTGTTGGGCTTGGCAACAGTTCAGACTGTGGCTATAAAACAACTGCAAACAGTTGGTGTACTCAGTAACGGAACCACAAAATACCACACAGCACTATACAATAACATACAGAACTACAGTATAGAATGCATAACTACATAGTAACACACAGAATCATGCACTACACTCCGAACCACTTAGGGAACCACACATTAATGTACAATAACACACAGAATGTCCGAGAAGCACACAGTCAAACTAATAACCACACAATGATGCACAGGAACACCAAGTACTACACAGAACAGGAGACAACACAGTAACATACAGATGCAAACAGAACCAAATAAAAACACATAACAAAACAAAGAACTAGAAGTTTGTCACACAAAACTGAAGAGAGCCACACAAATAGGCATAGTGACACACAGGTCAACATTGTAACACACAGAACCATGCAATAACCCACTCCATCACACTGCAACTCAGTGAGCAGAAGTTTTTATTGCCCCATCAAAGGATTTCCATGTGGAGGAACCTATAAAATTCTGCAAGTCACTTCCACCTGCTCCTGACAGTAATCTTATGGGGGGAAGGGCAATACCTAGGTTATTCCATGCTTCCAAATTACCAACCCTTCCCTCACCTGGAGGCCTTAAATTATGTCTTGTGTCCCACCTCACAGCAATTCTTTCGTTGTCAGGAGAAGTTAAGGGATGTGAGGGAAGCCCAGTAGATCACTTTGTCCAGGCCTCAGGTGGAAATGTTCGGAATATTTCTATCACCAGTCCCCTTTCCAAATAGACTGGATAAAACCCCACCAACCAGGCTCTGCCATGAATCTTGACTCTAAATGCCCACTTTGGCCTCTCCTTCATGAACCCCACCTTGCTTTCCCCATCCCCCTTTTGCTGATGGTGCTGCTGGGTCTACAGATACAGACTCCTTAGGCCGCATAAGATCGCGATTGCACACAAACCCACTTCAACACTGTTGAACGCTTCAAGTGTTATCAAAGACTAAAAACGCCACACTGACAGTAAACAGGATTAGAATCCAATGCAGCAAGTGCAATAAACATTGGACAAACAGGGTTGAAACTAACGACCAGGTACACAAACACCAGCTGGCAGTAAAACAAACAGGACCAATATCCCGGCCCGAAACATCAGCCTCCCTGCTCCCCTGATGCTGCTCGGCCTGCTGTGTTCATCCAGCTCCACACCTTGTTATTTCAGATTCTCCAGCCTCTGCAGTTCCTACAATATTCACTTGTCTCGATACACACAGATAATGAGAGCCATCAGTTTGACTGGGACAAAGTGACCATACTGAGACAAGCAAACAACAGACACACAAAGGAATTTCTGGAAGCCTGATTCCCAACAGGGGGATCCATTAACAAACACATGGAAGTAGACCCCGAATACAAACTGCTGCCAAAAAAACAGAATCGGAAGTGACAAGACTCATCACACCAGAGGATCTCATAAATTCGGAATGGGGCAGAACACCAACCCTTCGATTAGTGTTTGCACTGACGATGTTGCCTAAAAGGGTAATAAAATGTCTGTAACTCTACGGAAGAACTGGCTCAGCAAGCAAACGAACAACCACATTCACAACCTGAGCTACAAATTTTTGCCACACTCTTTGAGGTGAGATTTCCTTTTAAGTAGGATGCAGAAGGCTCACCTCCAGCTAATTAATGCTGCTTGGAGCAAGAAATGACCACAGGGAGCCACAATCAGTGGTAGGACAGGGAGCAGAAGTGGAACCCCATGTGAAACAATCTATGGGCTGAGTTGTATAGATGATGGTGTTACTTACCACATCTTAACATGTTGAGCAGGAAATACCAACACCCATAAAATTCTACTGACAGAACCACACAGTAACAAAGCCACAGAGTAAAACAGTGAACAAAACAGTCATGCAAATAAAAACTAAACAGAATTACACAGAACAAACATGAAACTAAGCAGTAACACAGAACCACAGAGTCAAACAGAGAGCCACACAGTGACATACAGATCAACTCAGTAACACACAGAACCACAGTGCAACATACTGTATCGGATAGTAACTCATCGAACCATGCAGTAACATGCAGTATCGGATAATAATGCATATAACCACACTCCATCCATTAGATCATAACGCATCGAACCATTCAGTTTTAGAGAATAACAGTTAGAACTGTGCAGTACCAGACAGTAGCACACAGAAACACACAGTATCAGATAGTAACAGGCAGAATCTCATAGTAATACATAGTGACACACAGTATCACACAAAATCACACAATTCTACAAAGTAACACACACAACAGCAATATATAGTCACATATAGGTGTGATCCCACATGAAACCATCATGTATTTGTGACCTTTTCCAGTCATTTCTCCTTTCTGTGCTCTATCAGTTGTTGCTGCCTCAGACATTAGCATTCCCTTTATTCACCACCTTATCTCCATTTAAAGGAAGTCTCTTCATGTCAGTCTGCTGTGTGACTGCATCCATCTCCTTCTCACTCACCTGCAGGCTCCTCTGTGCTACTAGCCACCCACCGCGGAGATACAGTCGGGATCTCTGTGAAAACAAACATTGAGACTTGCTGTATTGCACATAATAATAGGCAACATGAAGAAAATACAAAGGAAACTTACAATTTACTTAGATTCTTATTTTACACCTAATTCATCATTTAGAGCTGACCTCAAGAAGCAATTACATACTATCATCCATGAGATCTGAAGCTTGGCTTGAGATCAAACTGGATTTGAGAGTGACAGGTCAGAGTGAGGGATGGAGTGAGGGGTCAGAGTGAGGGATGGAGCAGGTAATCAGAATGAGGGATGGAGTGAAGGGTCAGAGTGAGGGATGGAGTCAGTGGTCACTGAAGGAGGGGATGAGTAGTCAGTGAGGGATGCAGTATTCATGAGAGTGAGGGATGGAGTGAGTGGTCACAGTGACAGATGAAGTGAGTAGTCAGTATGAGTGAAGGAGCAAGTGGTCAGAGAGAGGGGTGGAGCAGGTGATCACTGAAGAAAGGAGCAAGCGGTCAATGAGCAATGGAGTAAGTGGTCAGAGTGAGGGATGGAGTGATTGGTCAGTGACAGATGGAGTGAGAGGATAGACTGAAGGATGGAGCGAGCGATCAGTGAGGGATGGAATTTGAGGCCAGAATGATGGATGATGAAAGAAGTCAGAATGAGGGATAGAGTGAGTGCTCAGATTGAGGAGTAGAGTGAGTGGTCAGTGTGAGGGATAGAACGAGAGGTCAGAGTGAGGGATGGGACAAATGGTTAGTGAGGGATGGAGTGAGTTGTCATGTGAGACGTGGAGTGAATGGACAGTGAGTCTTGGAGTGAGTGGTCAGTGAGGGAAGGAGTGAGTAATCAGTGAGGGATGAAGTGAGTGATCAATGAGGGATGGAGCGAGTGGTCAATGAAGGATGAAGCAAGAGTTCAGAGTGACATATAGAGTGAGTGGTCCGAATGAGGGATGGAATCAGTGGTTAGTGAGGAATGCAGTAAATCATGAGAGTGACGGATAGGGTGAGTGGTAAGAGGGGGTTGGCATGAATGCTCAATGTTAGAGAGGGACTTAGTGGCCAGAGGAGGGGTGGAGTCAGTGGTCAGAGTGGTGGATGGAGTGAGTGGTAACACATGCATGGAATGAGTGGGCAGAGTGAGGGATGGAGTGACTGGTCAGAGTGAGTGATAGAGTGAGTTGTCAGAATGAGGGATGGTATGAGTGGCCAATGAGGGATGGAGTGACTGGTCAGAGTGAAGGATTGAGGGACTAGTCAGAGTGAGTGATACAGTGAGTTATCAGAATGAGGGATGGGTGAATGGTCAGAGTGAGTGATGGACTGAGTGGTCAGAGCAGGCGATGGAGTGAGTAGTCAAATTGAGGGATGAAATGAGTGGTCAGAGTGAGAGATGGAGTGAGCGGTCAAAGTGAGAGATGGAGTGACAGGTCAGTGAGAGATGGAGTGAGAGGTCAGTGAGGGATGGAGTAAGTTGTCACAGTAAGGAATGGTGTGGGTGGTTAGATTGGATGTAGTGGCTGGTAGGTGAGGGAGTGTTCACTGACAAATGCAGTGAGTCATGACTTCAAGGGATAGAGTGAGTAGTCAGTAAAGGATGAACTGATTCATGAGAGTGAGGGACAGGGTGAGTGGTCAGTAAGGGATGGAGTGAGTAGTGAAACAGAGATGGAGACAGTGGTCAGAGTGAGGGTTTGAGTGAATGGTCTGGATGCGGGTAGAGTGAGTGGTCAGAGTGAGGGATGAAGTGAGTGGTCTGTGAGGAATGCAGTGAAACACGAGAGTGAGGGATGGACTGAGTGGTCAATGAGGGATGGAAACAGTGGTCAGCATCAGGGATGGAGTGGGTGGTCAGAGTGGGACAGAGATAGTGATCAGTGAGGGATGGCTCAGGTGGTCAAATTGAGAGATATAGCAATGGTCAGTGAAGGATAGTGTGAGTGATCAGACTGAAGATTTGAGCGAATGGTCAGAGTAAGGGATGGAGTGAGTGGTCATTGAGGAATGGAGTGATTAGTCAAAGTGAATAGTCAGGAGGTGATGCAGTGACTCATGAGGGGGAGTGATGGAGAGTGTGGTCAGTGAGTGATAGAGTTGGTGGTAAGAGAGGGATGGATTGAGGGGTCAGAGTGAGCAATAGCGTAAATGGTCAGAGAGGAATGCAGTAATTCATGAGGGTAGAGATGCAGTGACTGTAGTGAGGTTTGGAATGAGTGGTCAATGAGGGATGGAGTCAGTGGTCAGTGAGGGATGGAATGAGTGGTCACAGTAAGGAATGGAGAAAGTGGTCAAATTGGGGAATTGCGTGATTGGTAGGTGAGGGAGTGGTGACTTTGAGGGATAGCGTGTGATCAGTAAAGGATGAAGAGATTCCTGAGAGTGAGGGACAAAGTAAGTGGTCAGAGTGAGGGATGGAGTGAGTAGTTGGGTGCAAGATGGAAAGAGCAGGCGGTAAGGAATGGCACAAATGGTCAGATTGAGGGATAGAGTGGGTGGTCTGTGAGGAATGCAGTGATTCATAAGATTAAGGGATGGAATGAGTGATCAGAGTGAAAATTGAAGTGAGTGTTCTGAATGAGGGATGGGGCGAGCACTTAGAATGTGGGATGGAATGAGTGGTCAGTGAAGGATGGCCCAATGGTCAAGAGAGAGGGATGGAGTGAATGGTCAGTGAGGACTGGAGTGAATATTCACAGTAAATGATGGACAGTATGATCAGTGACGGAATGGTCAATGAGGGATGCCATGCCTCATAGTTTGAGAGATGGGGTGAGCGATCACTGAGGGATGAAGTGAATGATCACTGAGGGATCCATTGATTCATGAGAGTAAGGGATGGAGTGAGGGGTCAGTGAGGAATGCAGTGATTCCTGAGAATGAGGGATGGCGCATATGGTCTGCGTGAGGGATGGAGTGAGTGGGTTGTGAGAAATGCAGCGATTTATAAGAGTGAGGGTTGGAGTGAGTGGGCAGAGAGGGATGCCTGGAGTGGTCAGAGTAAGGGATCAGAATGTGAGGTGACAAAAGTAGTCAGACTGAGGGATGAAGTGGCCAGTGAGGCATGGAGTGAGTGGTCACAGTAAGGGATGGAACAAGTGGTCAAATTGAGGGATGGAGTGAGCGGTCAATGAGCGAGTGGTCAGTGAGGGATGCCGTGTGTCATGAATTTCAGGGATGGTGTGAGTGATCACTGAAGGATGAAGTGAGTGGTCATTAAAGAATGCATTGATTTGTGATAGTGAGGGATGGAGTGAGTTATCAGAATGAGGAGTGGAGCAAGAGATCAGTGTGACGAGTTGAGCAAATGATCAGCCTGAGGGATGGAGTGAGCAGTCACTGAGGAATGCATTTATTCATAAAAGTGAGTGATGGAGTGAGTTCGCAATGAGAGATGTAGTGAGTGGTCAGTGTCAGAGATGGAGTGAGCAGTCAGAGACAGATGGAGTTAGTGGTCAGAGTGAGGGATGGAGTAAGTGGTCAGTGAGGAATGCAATGAATGATGAGAGTGTGGGATGAAGTAAGTCGTCAGACTGAGGAATGGAGTGAGTGGTCAGTGAGGGCTGGAGTGAATGGTCAGAGTGAGTAGTCAGTAGGTGATGCAGTGATTAATGACAGTGAGGGATGCAGTGTGTTGTCAGCAAATAATGGAGTTGCTGGTCAGAGAAGGATGGAATGAGTGATCAGAGTGAGGGATGGTGTGAGTAGTCAAAGTGAGGAATGCAGTGATTCATGAGAGTGAGGGACAGAGTGCAGCAACAGAGTGAGGGATGGAGTGAGTAGTCTGAGGGTGGGATGGACTGAGTGGTCAGTGAGGGATGGAGTGAGTGGTCAGTGAGGGATGGAGTGAGTGCTCAATGAGGGACAGATTCAAGACAGTGAGGGATAAAGTGAGTGATCAGTGAGGGATGGAATGATTGGTCGGTGATGGATGGAGTGAGTGATCAGTGGGGGATACAGGGTTTGATGAGAGTGAGGCATGAAGTGAGTGATCAATGAGGAATAGAGTCAGTGATCAGCGATGGATGCGCAAACTGGTCAGAGTGAGGAATGGAGTCAGTGGTCAATGAGAGATGGAGTGTGTCATCTCAGTAAGGGATGGAGCAAATTATCAAATTGAGGGATTGAGTGACTGGCAGGTAAGGGAGTGTTGACTTTGAGGGATAGAGTGAGTAATCAGTGAAGGATGAAGTGATTCATGAGAGTGAGGGAGAGTCAGTGGTCAGTGGGGGATGGAGTGAGTAGTGGATAGGGGTGGAGCGAGTGGTCAGAGTGAGGGATTGATTGACTGGTCAGAGTGAACAATGGGGTGAGTGGTCAGTGCAGTGAGCAATGTAATGAGTGGTCAGTGAGGCATGGCACAAGTGGTCAGATTGAGGGATGGAGTGCATGGTCAGTGAGGGATGGAGTGAGTAGTCACAAGTAAGGAATGGTGTGGGTAGTTATATTGAGGGATGGAGTGACTGGTAGGTGAGGGAATACTCACTGAAGGATGCAGTGACTCATGACTTTGAGGGATGGAGTGAATGATCAGTGAAGGATGAACTGATTCATGAAAGTGAGGGATGGACTGAGTAGTGGACAGGGATGTAGTCAGTGGTCAGAGAGGGATGGAGCGAGTGGTCAAAGTAAGGTTTTGCCCGAGTGGTCAATGAGGGATGGAGTGAGTAGTCAGCATGAGGAATGTACTTAATGGTCAGAGTGAATGGTCAGTAGGTGATGCAGTGAGCCACTAGATTGAGGAATGGACTGTGTGCTCAGTAAGTGATGGAGTTGTAGGTTAGACAGAGATGGAATGAGAGGTCAGTGTGAGGGATGGTGTGAGTAGTTGAATGAGGGATAGCATAAATGGTCAGACAGGAATGCAGTGATTCATGAGAATGAGGGATGGAGTGCATGGTCAGAGTGAGGGTGAAGCAAGGGGCTAGAGCAAGGGGGGAATTTGTTTGATCAGTGAGGGATAGAGTGAGTGGTCAGAGTAAAGAATGAAGTGAGCGGTTAATTGAGAGATGGAGACAGTGATCAGAGAGGGAATGGAGAGAGTAGTCAGTAAGGGATGGCACAAGTAGTCATATTGAGGTATTGAGTGAGAGGTCTGTGAGGAATACAGTGATTCATAGTAGTGTGGGAAGAAGTGAGTGACCAGAGTGGTGATGGAGAGAGTGACTAGAGAGGAATACATAGACTGGTCGGCGTGAGAGTAGGAGCAAGCGATCAGAATGTGGGATGGAGCGAAAAGTTAAATTGAGAGATGGAGTGAATGGTCAGTGAGGGTTTGGTCAGTGGGGATTGTCATGCTTCATGAGTTTGAGGGATGGTGTGAGTGATCAGTGAAGGATGAAGTGAGTGGTCGATGAGGGACGCAGTGATTGATGAGAGTGAGGGATGGAGTGAGTCACCAGAATGAGGTTTTGAATGAATGATCAGAGTGAGAGATGGATTGAGTGGGCAGCGAAGGATGGAGTGAAAGTTCAGTACATGGTCTGAGTAAGGGGAGGAGTGTTTGGTCAGGGAGGGATGCAGTGATTCATGAGATTGAGGGATGGTGTGAGAGGGATACGTTGATTGACGACAGTAATAATGAGATGAGTGCTCAATGAGGGATGCTATGAATCAAGACAGTGAGGGATGGAGTGACTGCTCAGTGATAGATGGAGTGTGTGATCAGTGGGGAATTCAAGGATTGATGACAGTGAGGGATGGAGTGAGTCATCAGTGAGAGACACAGTGATGAGTGAGTGGTCGGTGTGGGATGCCATGCTTCATGAGTTCGAGGGATGGTGTGAATCATTAGTGCAAGATGGAATGAGTAGTCAGTGAGGGATGCCATACCTGAATTTGATGGATGGTATAAGTGATCAGTGAAGAATGAAGTGAGTGGTCAGTGAGGGATTCACTGATTCCTGAGAGTGGGTGGTGGAGTGAGTCTTAAGAATGAGGGATGGAGCCAGTGATCAGAGTGAGAGATGGAATAATCGGTCAATGAGGGATGCAGTGTGAGGTCAGAATGACAGATGGAGTGAGTAGTCAGTGAAAGATGCACTGAGTGGTCAGTGAGGGATGGCACGTGGTCAGAGTGAGGAAAGGAGTGGGTGGTCAGTACAGGGTGGAGTGAGTGGAGAGTAAGGAATGGAGCAAGTGGTCAAATTGAGGGATGGAGTGAGTAGTCAGTGATGGAGTTGTCAGTGAAGGTGCTGTTCCTCATGAGTTTGAGGGATGGCATGAATGATGTCTGAGGGATAGAGTGAGTGATCAGTGAAGGGTGAAGTGATTCATGAGAGTGAGGCACAGCGTCAGTGGTCAGAGAAGGATGGAGTGACAAGTGGACAGGGGTGGAGCAAGTTGTTAGAGTGTGGGTTGGATGAGAGATCAGAGTGACGGCTGGATTGACTGGTCAGAGTGAGGGATGGGGTGAGTGGTCAGTGAAGGATGCAGTGATTCATGAGTATGAGGCATGTAGTGAGTGGTCAATGAGGGATGGAGTCAGTGGTTGGAGTGAGGGTTGGAGTGGTCAGAGTGAGGGATGGAGTAAGTGATCAGAATGTAGGAAGTGGCGAGCAGTTAGAGTGAAGGTTGGAGTGAGTGGTCAGTGAGGGATGGCACATGTGGTCAGATTGCATGATAGAGTAAGTGGTCAGTGATGGATGGATCGAGGGATCAGAGTGAAGATTTCAGCTAATGGTCAGAGTAAGGGATGTGATGAGTGGTCAGTGTGGGATGGAGTGAATGGTCAGAGTGAATGGTCAGTAGGTGATGCAGCGACACATGCGAGTGAGAGATGGTGTGTGTGGTCAGTGAGTGATGGAGTTGGTGGTCAGAGATGGATGGAATGAGTGGTCAGAGTGAGGGATGGCATGAGTGGACAATGAGGAATGGAGTGAGTGGACACAGTAAGAAATGGTGTGAGGGAATCAGATTGGGGGGCTCAGTGAGTGGTAGGTGAGGGAGTGGTCAGTGAGGGATGCAGTGACTCATGATTCTGAGAGATGGAGTGAGTGATCGGTAAAGGATGGACAAGTGGTCATTGAGGGATGGCACAAGTGGCCAGAGTGAGGGTTGGAGTGAGTCGTCAGTGAGGGATGGAATGATTCATGAGGTTGCAGGATGATGTGAGTGGTCAGTAGGTGATGCAGTGATTCATGAGATTAAGCAAAGGAGTGAGTGGTCAGAGTGAGGAATGGAGTGAGGACTGTATGTAGTGGTCAGTTATGGAGCAGGATGGAGTGAGTCATCATTGTGAAATGGGATGAGTGGTCAGTGAGAATGGAGCGAGTGGCCAGAATGTGAGATGGAGTGAGTGGTTAGTGTGAGGGAAAGGTGAGTGGTCAGTGAGAGATGGAGTGAGTGGTCACTGAGGGTTGAAACAAGTGGTCAGTGTGAGGGATGGGGTGAGTGGCCAGTGAGGGGTGGAGAAGGTGTTCGATGAGGGATGGAATGAGTAGTCAGTGTGAGGGATGGAGTGATTGGTCAGTGAGGGATGGAGTGAGTAGTCAGTGCGAGGGTTGGAGTGAGTAGTCAGTGTGAGGGATGGGGTGATTGGTCAGTGAGGGATGGAGTGAGTAGTCAGTGTGAGGGATGGGGTGATTGGTCAGTGAGGGATGGAGTGAGTAGTCAGTGTGAGGGATGGAGTGAGTAGTCAGTGTGAGGGATGGGGTGATTGGTCAGTGAGGGATGGAGTGAGTAGTCAGTGTGAGGGATGGGGTGAGTAGTCAGTGTGAGGGATGGGGTAAGTGGTCAGTGAGGGATGGAGTCATTGGTCCAATAATAGAGTCCTTTGTGGATGAGAGAATGTTGGAAATACCTATTTGATAGCAGCAGACAGAATTAACATTTCGCGTACACTGCCCTTTGTTAGAACTGATAAATGTTAAAGGTGGCTATAGTTTTGAAACGGATACAGTCATGCAGTCATGGGGTTATACAGCATGGAAACAGACCCTTTGGTCTATGCTGACTGGATATCCTTAACTGATTTAGTGCCATTTGCCAGGATTTAGCCCATATCTCTCAGAACACTTCCTATTCATGTACCCATCCGGATTTCTTTTAAATGTTGTAATTGTACCAGCCTCAACCACATCCTCTGACAGCTCATTCCATACACGCACCATTCTCTGCATGAAAATTTTGCCCATCAGGTCCCTTTTAAATCTTTCCCATCTCACCTTAAACCTATGCCCTCTAACAGGAGGAGAAAGGACGTAGGCAAAGATCAAAAAATTGGTGTGTGAAAGGGCAGAATGCAGGGGAGGTGCACTGATAAAAGGGATAATTATGTAACTTAAAAGTAGGTAGCAATAGAACAGTGAAAAGACAACAGGTTCTAGAGGAGGTGTCAATAGAATAGCAGATTCATAAACAACAGCTGCTGTTGAAATAAATGGGGGAGGAGGTTACGATCTGAAGCTGTTGATCTAGATGTTGAGTCTGGAAGGCTTTAAAACGCTGACTTTAAAGATGAAGTGTTATTCCTCAATAGTGCATCAAGTTTCAATTGAGCACTGCAGGAAGCCAAGATCAGAGACGTCAGACTGGGAGTAAGGTGGAGAATTGAAATGACAAGCAGCAGGAAGCTGAGGGTCATGCCTGCAGATTGAACAGGAGGTCTCCCTCAATGCAGTCACCCAGTCTGCGACCGGTCTTCCCAACATGGGGAAAACCACATCATGAGCAACAAACATTCTGTATTTGCAAGTACGATAAAATGAAGTCCAAGGTATTTTACCTGAAGAGAGCGATTGGGGTCTTGAACATTGGAAAGAGAAGAGATGAAATTACAGTTTTTGCATTTTTTCTGCACTTGTATGGAAAGGTGCTTCAGGAAAGGGAGATGGTGTCAGGAGAACTGATGAGTGAGAAGAAGGGAAATCCTGTCACAGTACAGGAAATGTATGGAATGGCTGAGAGCAGAAATGCAGGAAAAAATGTGCAGACTTGGAACGTGCAGTTCTGACGACAGGTCATTGACCTGAAATATTAACTTTGTTTCTCTCTCAACTACACTGTCCTCCTCCAATGCCCTTTCGCCACTGCCCAACCCAACTCTGACTTATGTCCTCTTAACAATCTGATCACTGCCAAACCAGAACAATTCCAACATTATCGTATTTATTCAGCACCTTTGACATAACAAAACCACCCCAAGATGCATCACTGAAACATTATAGATCTAAATTTGACACGGAGCCACCCAAGGAGACATTAGATCAGGTGACCAAAAGGTTGGTTAAAGAGACAGGTTTCAGTAAACGTCTTACAGAAGGATTGTGGTTTGTTAGAAGTCAGTCTTTATTAGATGGCTACGTATGTGTGGCATGATGGCCTATGGAAAACAATGTGCCGCAGTTGGACGTTGATCATCTGCAGGCCATCCCATGAAATGACTGGGCAAGGAGATTGTCAAGATCACTGAAAAGCAAGGGTGATGTGCTGTTCCTGTACTCATGGGCCTGTCAATGTGGGCAAGGAGTAAATAGATGGCTCATGATTGCTTCAATGAGTTATGTGCCAGCAAGAAGCTGGCTACGTCAGGACAGTCATCTCTTCTCATCTGGTGTGAGAATATTTCACTCCCCTTAATCTTCAAGTGGGCAGAAGATGTGGGAAGTAAAGTAGCTCTGGATGGAGGCTACAGAAATAAGCATGTATTCAGAATAGACCAAGCTTTTCAGGATGGTCAGGTTGGTGGTTCATTCGCAGGGTTATAGAATTGTTTCAGCACAAGCGGCCATTCAGCCCATTATATCTGTGCCTCCTCCCCAAATGAGCAATGCACTGAGTCCCATTCCCCTGCCTTCTCCTCATAGCTTTGAACATTCTTTCTTTTCAGATCATGATGTAACAACTTCAATCTTTTCAGTTTTAAAAATTTTGCGCAGGATGAAAATAAATGTGAAAAATAATCTTTTTGGTACGAGTAGTTGGGGTCTGAATGCACTGCTAGAAATGTGATGAAGGCAGATTCAACTGTGGCATTAACAGGGCATCAGATAATTATTTGAATGGAAACAATGTGCAGAGGTTTACGGGGAATGTTTGGAACTACGTCATAATGTTCATTCTGAGAAGCCAAATGGCATCCTTCTGCAACTTAACATTTCTCTGATTCTGTGAATGCTTTGATTGATCCTACCTTTTTTTTATTTATTTGTAGGACATGGGCATCATTGGGTGGCCAGCATTTATTGACCATCCCTTGTTGCCCTTGAGAAGGTGGTGGTCAGTTGCCTTCTTGAACTGCTGCAGCCCATGTGGCTGTAGGTAATGCATAATGCCCTACTGGAGGGAGTTTTAGGATTTTGACCCAACGACAGTGAAGGAATGACGATACATTACCAAGTCAGGATGGTAAGTGGCTTGAAGGGGAACTTGCAAGATGGTCATGTTCCCATGTATCTGCTGCCTCTTGTCCCTTTAAATGGAAGTGCTCCTGGGTTTGAAAGGTGTCGTCTAAGGATGTTTGGCAAGTTCCTGCAGTGCTTCTTGTAGATAGTACACACTGCTGCTACTGAGCGTCAGTGGTGAGGGAATAGGTTTTGTGGATGTGGTGCAATCAAGTGGGCTGCTGTGTCCTGGACGGTATCTACTTTCTTTGGTGTTGTGCCTCCAGCATTATCTCGGGCAGTGCACTCCAAATCTAAAGCACTTGCTGTCTGAAAACGCTTCTCAACTCTCTAATGCTTCTTTGGCCAGCTACCTCAAATCTGTATCATTGTACTCAATCCTTCTGCCAGTAGGAACAATTTCAACCTAATTCCTCTGTTTGGATTCCAAGATTTTGATTATCTCTAGCAGACATTGTCTCAAACTTCTTTTCTCCAAGGAAACAGTTGTGGCTTTTCCAATTTATCTACATAACTGAAGTTTCTCGTCCTTGGAATTAGTATCAGAACCTTCTCCGCACCCTCTTTAATGCCTTCACGTCTTTAACAAAGGGGAGGGAGTCCCATGATGGGACACAATAACCCCACTAAGGCTGAACCGCTGTTTCACACAAGTTTAACATAACCTCGTTGATCTTGGATTTTCCACTGATTAACCAGGCATTGTTCCAGCGTAGGTAGAACCTGCCGCAGGGACCCTAGAGAATCCCTATCTTTCGCAAACTCCAAAGATTTAGTCTGGGGAATTGAAGACTTCACTTAATTCCTCTATGCTTGGACCCTTCCAAAAGTCAATATTGAATCATGGAATTTGGAAGGTTCGGAAGAAAGTAATTATTCAAATGACCCCATAATTACCTCACACATCTGTAACCACAACGCCCCAAATCACTTAGACCTCTCCCACACTCTGGCCTGACACTTCTGGGACATGATACTCCCCCTTCACTAGCTCCATACCCACCACTCACCACCCCCTTCCCCCACTCAGGACCAGATCTCACCCTTCACCCACTCTGGACCCAACCTAACTATACCTTGCAGGAGCTGAGCCCCTGCCCTCATTCCAGATCTGACTCCCTCCCCCGTCCCCACCTTTACTGCTGGACTTGAATCTCTCTTTACCATTCTGAACCCCTTTCACCCCATGGGAGCTGAATCCTTCTTACCCAACTCTGGACCCATTCACAACTTCCCTGTTCTATATCAATTCCAGATCTACCACCTGCACCTCACAGGAGTCAAACACACTCCCCTTGCTGCTGAATGCAAATCCTTTTCAAATGTTCCTAACTCGATCTCCCATCGTTACCTAACAGCCAACTCTCCTTCTAACACTCCTCACCCAATCTGCCCACACTGGCCTTGGGTCCCACTTTGACAACTCCAGATCCAACCTGCCCCCTCATCCCCAGAACCAACTCTCTGTCTCCAAGACCCCTGCCATGACAGCTCATGGTGACAAAAATATTGGGTTATGATACCTATTGCGAGTTCACAAAATGAATTGTGTGCTGGAGGAAGCCAAAGAACAAGCATTTGCTTTTTCACTAGAGCAACAGGAGTGACTTCTGGGAATGCATCACTCTCATGGGCCACACCCAGATCTCCTCCCATTCCACAGTGGTCGTCTCCCACAAGAACCTGATCTCCTGCGAAGTAAAAGATTTCACACAGCCCCTGATTTCTAGCATAGAGAAGTTATCAGTCATGTTGCTAGGCCCTAATACTGTGATCCTGTAACTGTAGTCATCTGCCTCCACCAACTGTCACCCCCTCCCAATCCCTCCTTCCCAACATCACTCTGCTCATTCTCCCAATCATCCTAAAGTCACCAATCATCACTTTTCACCAAATGCCAGTCACCTTTGACCTTTCATCTCACCCGTGATCCTCCCCACTCACCCTCAACCTTTCTCCTGTCTTCCCAAAGCCTCCGTCCATCATTCTGGTCCTTCCCTTAATGTCTCTTGACTATCCCTCAGAGACCATGGACCTGCTGTCCCTCCAATTCAATCTGTGGTGATTGAAGCCCCTTACCTGATTGTTCAACCTGCCATCTCAGGTACAGCTGTCTGCTTCAGAAATGTAAATCCAGACTGCTGAATGATAGGCTTCTACCCTGTAAGACAGACCATGGCCACCTGGCCACCTCCTCCTTTGTCTCCCCCACTCACTTCATCACTAGCATTCTGCCAATTGAATTTCTCTCACTCATCCTGTTGAGAAGACCAAGATTTCAGCTCCCACCTGATTAAACCTGAACCCGTTATCCCACCCTTATCTCCTTCCTTGGTCTCAAGGATCCACTACATACCACCCAATGAGTCAATCAGTCTCCATGCCTACAAGTCAGAGCAAATTTGGAGGCTCTAAATCAGGTGTCAGCTTCTTATATCTGGCTTATTTAAGGGTCTGTGTGTCAGGTAAACAGGCATTGTGTGGCAGAATTTTACTGCAAACATTGAACGGAGTTCACAGGTACAGGCGTGTTAGCCCCAAACTCCATAGACCCTGACCACCCCTCTAACCCCGGCAGACTGTGACAACTCATGCCCAAAGTCTACAGTTTCCCAATCACCACCCAAAGTCCCCATTACCCCCAAATCCCATATTCCCCCAACTACCCCCAAAACCCCACATTCCCCTTGTCACCCCCCCAAGTTCCACAGTCAGTCTGTCACACCCCCAAACCTAACATTCCTCCCAATCCCACCAAACCCCACATTCCCACAATCACACCCCAAATCCCACATTCCTCCCAATCACAACCCAAACTCCACATTCCCCCAATCCCACCAAACCCCACATTCCCCCAATCACACCCCAAACCCCACATTACTCCCAATCATACCCCAAACCCCACATTCCCCCAATCCTACCAAACCCCACATTCCTCCAGTCCAGCCAAACCTCCACATTCCCCCAATCATCCTCCAAACCCCACATTCCCTCTGATCTCCCCAAACCCCACATTTCCTCTGATCCCCCCAAAACCCCACATTTCCTCTGATCACCCTCAAACCCCACATTCCCCATGATCACCACCCATACCCCACATTCCTCTCAATCACCACCCAAACCTCACATCCCCTCCCCAAACTCCACATTTCCACTGATAGGCCCCAAACCCTACACTTCCTAACCCAACCAACACCCAATCTCCACATTCCACCTATCACCCCTGAACCTCTACAGTCCTCTGATCAACTCCCAAATTCCCCCAATAATGCCACTTCACAGTCTTGACGATCTATATTCCACAGTCCATTAGTCACCACCCTTCTAAACTTTTACAGTTCACCACTGATCACAACCCCTCCAAACTCCGCAGGCCTCCAATCACTAATGTGCTAAATGTACAGTCCCCAGATAATCCTGTAATTTTACAGTAATCCAACCAAAGCCCCTACCAAATACTGTCCCCTTCTCTCTTTGTAAGTTACAGTCCATGCTAGACCGATTTTCCAGTTCATATTAGCAAGGCACAATGTGAAGCTGACTTTGAATTGCTCAAATTTGATAGCTTTGTGTTCTCAATATCAAAGTATCATTTAAAAACAGGCCAAAACATCTGAGTGATAATGGGAACTGCAGATGCTGGAGAATCCAAGATAATAAAGTGTGAAGCTGGATGAACACAGCAGGCCAAGCAGCATCTCAGGAGCACAAAAGCTTTTGTGCTCCTGAGATGCTGCTTGGCCTGCTGTGTTCACCCAGCTTCACACTTTATTATCTAAAACATCTGAGTGATTTTTTTTGTTTATGATTACAGAGGAATAGAGTTTGAGGGGGCTGTGGAAGAAGAATAATGGGTGTAATTGATAGGTTCATCAATCGCAGAGAGTGCACTTGGATATGGGAGAGATAAACTGGTGAATAATATAGCATAACGGGTTAATATATGCTCTGGCAATAGTTAGCATGTATCATCAGTGATATAAGATAATGTCAGTTCACATGAGGGAAGAAGGTTCAAATGGACTCCTGATGAGCCATATCTCTGTAAATAGTGTAAATAGTTAATAAAAATTTCAAAATTTATATTATTATGGTTTGCAGTTCTTGTCTGTCAAAAGCATCCAGAAGTGAGTCATCAAATTAAAACAGGTAGAGTCAGTAATAGGACAGAATGTACATGGGCTGTTGGAGGAGATTAAATGGGTGGATGGTGTCAGGGATAGAGGAGAGTGCACATAGACTGTGGAAGGGGCAGCAATCCAATCTTTGCTCCAGCCTCTGGAACATGGTAAAAAGGTTAAGAATGAGTCACGCTAACACAGTGTGGATGGTGCTGCTTAATTAGTCCATCATACAGAGATTAATGTCCCTCTCACTGCAACCAATGAGTTAGCAAGTGAAAGTAATGCTTTGACATTTCAGCTTTGAATCCCAGCCAGTCAAGAAAGGAACATATCCAAGTTATTGTCGGAAAATTTTGACAAAATACAAAGTGCAGCTGGTGTGCAGATCTAAGCCAAGCCTGGAAGCTGTTAAGCAGCCTCTAGTATACAATATGAAATGTAATGAAAGTGCAAGGAATTTTGGGAATGTTGGAACCTTTTGAAAAGGAATGCCGTGCTGCTTTGATTTTTTGATGACTTTGAATCGCAGTCAAGGCTGGCCAACAGCAAAGGGATTTTGTCTGTTGGAATTAGCTGGACTCTTATGGGAAGCACACTGGAGTGAGTGACTGTCAGCAAGCTCTTTAAAACAAACATCAATAACAGAGGGGAAAAGGGAAAAAATGCAAAGACAGAGCCATTTTGTGAAAAGACTGTTTGCAAACATACTGTAGATATAGCATGGAATTGGTTCAAACAACCGCTAAATTGTGTGGTCATAGAATTGAAAAAGGCTGCAATTGAACACACAAGGAAAAATAATAATTTAAGACAATAGATATTAATTGGACACTCAATACAAATAACAGTTGAACCAGTGACCACATCTTCAGAGCACAGGAATGGATTAGGAATGTGGATAAAGGACAAAATTTTTCATCTATGCCCCACGATAGAGAGCAGGATAAAATTAAGGAGTCCACTGTCACATCAAACACTTCCAGGGCAGCACCACAGATTATAGATATTTTCTAAACAGTCAGTTCAGAGATGTTGTTACACGCCTCTAGAGTTGGTGGCACTTGTGCCTGGGTGTTCTGGCTCAGAGGTCGGGATACTACCATTGCATCTTCCACCGTACTCCATCAAAAACTCCCAAGGCGGTCAGAGTACAGATCAGGTTCAGAATCAAACAGTGCAAAATGATATCATTCAATCTATTGTGGCTTTGCCCGAACAATCTGGCGAATCATTTCCACTTCCCTGTTTTCTGCCCATCGTACTATAAAACCAAACCTGCTGAAGAAAAACATGCACACCCAGTGTGAATCTGCACACACAGACTCTGCATGACATAAGGCTCCCCACCCAGTTCAAGGAGCAGATAATGGAGCTGACAGCAGAGCAATGGGAACATGCGTGCTCTGAAGGGGAAAATGGTTATATATAGCCATCAACGAGGAAAGCCTCCAAACAGCCAGTCCCAGCTGCAAATCAAACAGCAACATCTTAATAAAGTCTTACATAAGGGTGGTGGCTCGTGGCATTAACAGATCTTTATGATCTACAATGCAACCTCTGGATCCCCTTCCCAAGGCAGGGTCGAGAGAAGAAGGGCCCCAGTCGTCACGCAGATCTCAAACAGCGCCTGACAACACATGTCTGAGGAGGGACAATCACAAATCTCAAAGGATGTATCATCAATGCCTTCCTCTCCACATTCTACCAGCACAAAGACATTTATTTCAGTGGATAATGTGTCTGCATTCTGAGCACAGCACTGGCACAAGTCTTCAGCTAGAGGAGGAAGAAACGGCTGAGGTTTCCGACACTGAGGGCTGCTAGAGAACAGGACTATGCCTGATTAGCCTCTGGACTTGGCCATTAATGAGCTGATAGAGCTACGGGGCAACCAGGGGAACATTTGGCAGAGATTCCAGAGATCATGCACAGACTGAGTGAAAGGCAGAGGAGTCTGTTCATGTTCTGTCCGATGTCCTGGTTCTGGCATGCAAACTCATGGCTACTTCCATGGATTGGGTGATAGCTGGCCCTGCCTGGCAGAGCAATCAGCACCTGTTGGATATGCATGGTGACCCTCGCAGCATTGCCTGAGCCACAGATGCATTCATTCACTGGCTAGGTGCAGGAAATCCATAGCAGGCCAGAATCTTTAGGCCCAATAGAGGGGCACCCACCAAATTCATCTGAGACTAAACATTAAGTAGTGTTCCTCAAGCTCAGCCTTAACTGGCAAGGTGTCAGCAAGATATAACAGTAGAAAAAGGAAGATTAAAGAGCAAGGAAGTCACTTTTTGCTGCAGGGGTGTGAATCTTCTTTACAGCATTATACTGGAGGAAAATGCAAGTCATCCAATACAGCTGTTTGTACCAAACAGAAACAAATTGCTGGAGAAACTCAGCAGGCATGGCAGCATCTGCAAGGAGAAAACAGATTTTATGTTTTGAGTCCAGTGACCCTTTTTCAGCTGTTTGTACAGCAGTCCTGTGGTCTCTTGCAGTATGTTAAGACTTCAGGCTAGTTATGTTTTCCTTGTGCACTACCTGAGGAGTGATGATTACTCTGAATAATCGCATGAATATCATGAACAGCAGCGCAAAGAGTGTCGAAGTTCTCATCCATTACTTTTCTCTAAGGGGCACTTTGGAAAACCTTTGGGAACCAGAAAGTTAAGCTACAGAATTGAGATTTGAGAGTCAATCAGCCTAGCATAACCTCTCTACATCTTAGTTTTAGATTAACTCTCCTTGGAAATGAAAGGTTGAGTCATGTAGATGCAGTCGTTGTATAACCTCGAATAACTCCATACTGATACACTGGCTAGGAAACTAAGTAAGACATAATTGGTGAAAAGGGAACAAAGTTAGATATAATCTATGCCAAACAAAGTATTGTACCATAATATTTTAAAATTACACAACAAGCATTTCCTTTAAGCAAGGAATGCCTCTGTGTCTGAATTGGCTCTTAGTTTTGATTGTCTCCAAATGTTTATGCAATTTCACTCACCCTCAAGCCAAGTCACTATGATGGCATCTCAAATCAAGTTGGCTAATCTGCCTATTGCTCTGGCTTCTTCTGCAACCTCATCATCAGCTTTGGCAGCCTTAGCATCTCCGTGGGATTCATCCTTCTTCTATGTTCGATGAGACGGGTAGCTGGTCTACCTCATCCTCTTGCAAGTTCTCAACCCTTTGCTGAGCTGCGTTCTGTAGAGTGCAGCAAACGGACACTGTTCTGGAGACTCTGTCCAGTAAGTACTGAAGTGCGTCACCTGAGCAGTCCAGCCCATGAAAGCACATCTTCAAAAGATAAACTGTCTGCTAAATGATGGCTCTAGTGGATACATAGACATTATTGCAATGCTTTTTGGCCTAAAGCAGAGAGTTTGAAGCAGCATAGCAAGGGGTCAGTTTGAGAGACTGAAAATAGCATGAGAGAGGAATCTGTATTGGACTGGGAGCTGCTTCTTGTAGCTGGCACTTGCAGTAGTACAGGGGAGGCAGCTGATTAATGGCTAAGTTTTTCTACTATTCTAATTGTAATGATAGTTCTTAAAAGTTACATGATGACAGGTCAGCTTGGCCAAGTGGAGCATGGACCTTGTGGTACATGTAAAGTTCTGCACACACGATATGTCACAGACAAACAGATCTGCAGGAAGTACCACCAGTATTTGTTTGGGGTCTGAGTTCTGGAAATTGAGTCCCAGGTTCTCGTTAGCATAAAAAAATTAGAATTGAGTGATGGAACATATAGTTGGAAAGCTGCAGCAGAAGGGTGCGTATCATTTTTCTGGACATTTGACCTGATTCTGTGGAAGGTGAGGCCTTAGCAAACTCTATCTGCTCAGTCCCAGAATAAATGCCCTTACAGGGAGATTTGGTCTTGCTGTTGGGGAGCATTTAAACTAGATTGATAGGGGCAAATTCAGTGCAGGAGACAGGAGGTAGAGGCTTAACGATTGATTCTGAAATACAAAGTCAGCGGAGATTTTAATAATGTACTGCACAGAAAATTTTCAGTATTAAAAGGTACGTATGTAAATGCTGGAGGTGTAGTGAAGAAAGTCGATGAGCTGCAGATACAGACAGACACATGGCAACATGCTATCATTTCTATAACAGAAAGTTAGCATATAGGTAGCAGCTCAACATGAGCAAATAGAGAAGGGGGAAAGTGTTGGAGCAATGGAAGTGCAGCATTGTCAGTTAAAGAATGAATCACACTCATGATGAGGTAGAATGTACTAAATGAAACATCAAATGAGCTCATTGGAGTTGAACCTAGAAACAAAAAAGAGGCAGCCACACTGCTAGATTGTACTGTAAATTCCTGGACAGTCAGAGAGAAATAGAGGAACAAATATGTTGGCAATTGTCTGAGCACAAAAAATAATGGAGCAATAATATTTGGGTCCTTCAACACTTGAATACCAACCAGGATATAAATGGTGATAAAGATACAGTGGGCAAAAAATTCTTGAATTGTACTCAAGAGAACTTTTCTTAAGCTAGCACATAACAAAGTGTGCAGTTCCGGATTTAGTGTTAGGCAACAAAGCTGGGCAAATGGTTGAAGTAGTACTAGACGACCATTTTGGAGATAACAACCATAATGTGGTTATTTAGCATCATAATGGAAAGTGGCAAAGGTAAAGCAGAAGTAAAGCAAAGGTAAAGTTCTAAATTGGGGAAGGAGGCTAAGTTGGCACAGTGGCTCAGTGGTTAGTATTGCTGCCTCACAGCACCAGGGATGTGGGTTAGATTCTAGCCTTGGGTGACTTTCTGCGTAGGTTTCTGCGATTTCCTCCCACAAGCCAAAGATGGGCAAGTTAGCAGGATTGGCCATGGTAAAGTGACCATATATCCAGGGTTGCCTGGAGTAGGTGGATTAGACATGCCAATTGCAGGATTATGGGCCTGGGTGCTCTTCAGAGGGTCGGTGCTGACTTAATAGGCCAAATAACCTCTATCTGCACTGTAGGGAATTCTACAAAAGCTTTACAACTTTGAGAGATTATCTGGCAAAAGTGGACTAGTTACAGCTAATTGAGCAAATCAATGGGAGGCATTGAAAATGGAGGTTCTACAGGCTGAGGGTATACACGTCCCTACACAGAAAGTGGTTGTAGTGCCAAATCTAGAGTTCTCCAGTTATCCAGCAGCATACAGGACAAGGTAAAGCAGAAAGATAGCATTTATGACAATCTCAAAACAAGAGGACTTTAGGAAGCTTAGGCGAGTACAGAAAGTACAGAGGTGGCGTGAAACAGAAAATTAGAAAAGCAAAGACAGAATATGAAAAAATATTGATCAGTGACTTTTTTTTTAAAAAGTCCATCGATCTATTATCAGTATACTTAAAGCAAGATGGTGAATAATGAAAAGGTTAGGCCCAGCAGGGATGTAAATGGTAACATGAGTATGGATGCAGAAAGTGGCGTGGTGGCTCAGTGATTAGCACCGCTGCCTCATAGCACCAGGGATCCGGGTTTGACTCCAGCCTTAGGTGACTGTCTGCATGAAATTTGTATGTTCTTCCCATGTCTGTGTAGGTTTCCTCCCACAGTTCAAAGATGTGCAGGTCAGGTAGAATGGCCATGCTAAATTGCATGCTGTGTTCAGGGATGTGTAGGTTAGGTATGTTGACCATGGGAATTGCAGGGACACGGTGGGATGGTCTTTAGAGGCTTGGTATAGACTTGTTGAGGCAGCTGGCCTGTTTCCACACTGTAAGGATTCTATGTGGAAACAGATCCTATCTCTACCTTCACAAAGGTCAAGTACAATAGTGACGTTCTAGTTGAAGAAGAAGAGTGTAAAATATTACATTAAATACACCAAACGAGAAGAGAAGTACAGTCGTACAGCACAGAAGCGGCCCTTTGGTCCATCAAGTCCTATCTACACTAAACCCACTTTCCAGCACTTGGCCTATAAACTTGAATGTTAGAACATTTTACATGCTCATCCATACACCTTTAAAAGGTTTTGAGGTTTTTGCCTCAACTACCCTCCTAGGAAGCATATTCCAGATTTCTACCACCCTCTGGGTGAAAACATTTCTCCTTAAATCCCTTCTAAACTGTTTGCTTTTCATCTTAAAATTATGCCCTCTTGTTACTGACACTTCAACTAAGGGAACAGATGCTTCCTATACATCCTGTTCATGCTCCTCATAACCTTACACACTTCAATGAGGCCTCTCCAGCCTTCTCTCATGTAAGGAAAACAATTAGCACCTTTCCAGCCTCTCTTCCTAGTTAAAGTGCTCCATCCCAAGCAACATCCTGGTGAATCTCCTCCTCATGCACTTCAGTGCATCAAATGCTTCCTATAGTGAGGTGACCAAAACTCCACACAGGATTCCAGCTGTGGCCTAACCAAAGTTTTGTACAACTTTAACAGAGCCTCCCTTGCTCTTCTAATATACGCTGCGACTGATAAAGTGCAAGTGAGCCATTTGCTTTCTTAACTATCCTATTAACCTGACTTGCCACCTTCAGGGACCTTTGGACAAGTACCCCAAGATCCTTCTGTTCCTCTGAGCTTCCAAGCATTCTGCTTTTCATTGAGCACTCCCATGTTCTGTTACTTTTTCCAAAGTGCATCACATCATACTTTTCAGGGTTAAATTCCATTTGCCCCAATCTGCCCATCTGACGAATCCATCTATATCTTCCTGTGACCTAAGAGCTTCCCCACTATTGACTAGCCAACCAATCGTCATCTCATTCACAATCACCCCCCACATTCTCATCAACATTGTTTATAGATATTACAAACAACAAGGGACCCAGTGGTAACCCACTGAACACCGACCTCCAGTCAACCAAACAGCCTTCTACCACAACTCTCTGTCTTCTACCAGTCAGTCAATTTTGGATCGAACTTACTCTGGATCCATGTGCTTTTACTTTCTTTATCAGTCTCTTACCCATGTGAGGCCTTTGTCAAAGGCTTTGGTGAAATTCACCTTAACAATATCAACATTTAATCACCTCCTTGAAACATTCTATCAGGATTTATTAGGCATGATGTCCCTGTATGAAATGCCTGACTATCCCTGATCAAAACCGCCTCTCTAAGTTAGAGATTAATTCTTGCCTTTAGAATTTTCTCCAACAATTTCCCTAATACCGATAAGAGAATCTGTAATTCCGTGGTTTATTTTTACCATCCTTCCTGAAAAGCAGAATCGCATTAGCTGTCCTCTTCCACCAGTCCTCTGGCACCTCCCCTCTAGCCAGAGAAACATTTAAAGTTTGTGTCAAAACTGCAATAATTTTCTCCTTTGTCTCCCACAGCAGACTGGGATACAACTCTTTGGACTTTTAAGCCCGCCAAAACATCGAATATCTCCTCACTCCCAACGCCAATCTGCTCACAAACCTCGCAGTCCCTCTTCTTGGATTCTATACCGACGTCCTCACTCTCCCAAGTAAAACCAGGTTAAAGTACTCATTTAACACACTGCTAATGATTTCTGGTTCCACACATACAGATTGCCCCTCTGCCCCTAATGCATCCTACTCTTTCCCATGTTATCATGGATTAGAATGTCACATTGTGCAGACATGGTGGCCTCCTTCTGTGCTCCAACTTTTCTATGGTTCTATCCTGGTTTACTACCTCCATTCACGCGTATCCTGTCCCATTTAGTTCTATTCTCTACCGTTTTTATCCACCCAGCCCAACTTTCTGTGAGCCTTTTCTGTTGAGACTCGTTTTAGGTAGGACTGTCTTTTAAGTTGAACCCCATTTTTATTTCAGTCTCCATTTTAATTCAGACTCCTTTTCAGTTGTGCACTTCTTGCTTTTGCTGGCATCAACCAGTGTGACTGTCTTGTATGGGCAGAATGTTGGGTCAGGTCAGTCTTCACCCCTTATAGTGTAAGAATTTAACAACACCAAGCAAGAACATATATGACTGAAACTCGTCATGAGCTCATTGACCTGGTGAAGTTTCACCCTGAAACCGTAAACATTTAAGATCACAAATGTGTGAGACATCTCATAAGCTGGTTGACTCAATAAGGCTTTATCACTTACATTGTAAGAATTTTTGCAAATAATTGATTTAGTTATGAACAAACTTTGCACTTATAGAGCTTGGAGGAAGAAGTTTACTCCACCAAGTACATACCTGGCATATATAGTCAGGTTTGTGAACCGATGTTTCCTTTTGGAAGCTAACACAACTGTACCAATGAATGTAATTCCAATAGGCAAGGGTGTTAACAAGTATTCATGATGTCATAATGAATACAAAAGAGTTCCTGACCATCAAGTTCAGGAAAGCCAACCCAACTGAAAGGTTCTGAGTAGGTAACAGCAAAACTTTAATCCGCCTTCAGGAAACAAAATTTTTGCCTCTCCCCTTCTAAAAGATCCAGGTTGGTTCAGAAGATCCTGCCAGAAGATTCTATAAAGAGCTCCGACCTGTTAGAGATCAAATAAACCATTGATGAAGTTTATCAAACCGAATGTCAAACAATATTGGTTTGCTTTTGACAAGAAAGGAACATTCTATTTATGTACCAATTGTTTGCTTCAGTTACGAGACAATGGATTGGGATACCTACAGAAATCATTCCCTGTCACTTTCCCGACAGCAAAGGTGACACCAAGAACCACTATTTCTGCAATTCAATTAGGGTCATTTTACAAGAAATTTCATTTTAAGAAATGCTAACACTGTATCTGATTCAGAGACTAACCACATGAACTAAGATGAGATAACATGGCACAGGCAACTTTTGTACAATTTTTGGTTTGCTTCATTTTTGCTTTACCTTTACCACATTACCACACAAAAGGCTGCTGCATAAGATAAAGGTTTGTGGCATTACGGGCAATGTATCAAGCATGGATGGAGGATTGGCTAACTAACAGGAGGCAAAGAGTGGGGATAGTGCTTTTCTGGTTGGCGATCAATGACTAGTAGTGTATCTCAGGGATCAGTGTTGGGACCGCAATTATTTACAATTTACAAAGATGATAGAGTTGGAGACCACTTGTAGTGTGTCAAAGTTTGCAGATGACACTAAGATGAGTGGTAGAACAAAGTGTGCAGAGGACACTGAAAGTTTGCAGAGCAACATAGGCAGTTTAAGTGAGTGGGCAAAGGTCTGGCAGCTGCAGTACAATGTTGACAAATGTGAAGTCATCCATTTTGGTGGGAATAACAATAAAAAGGGACTATTATTTGAACAGTAAAAAATTGCAGCATGCTGCTGTGAAGAGGGACCTGGGTGTCCTTGTGCATGAATCGCAGAAGGTTGGTTTGCAAGTGTAACAGGTAATTCATGTGGCAAATGGAATTTTGTCCTTCATTGCTAAAGGGATGGAGTTCAAAAGTAAGGAGGTTATGTTACAGCTGTATAGGGTGCTGGTGAGGCCACACCATGAGTACTGCATGCAGTTTTCAGCACCTTACTCGAGAAAGGATATAGAGGCACTGGAGGGGGTGCAGAGGAGATCCACTAGGTTGATTATGGAGTTGAGAGGGTCGGCTTGAGGAGACAGAATAGAGTGGGATTATGTTCTTGGAACTTAGAAGAATGAAAGGGGGATGTTATCAAAACATATAGAATTATATAGGCAATAGATAAGATAGAAGAGGAAGGATGCTTCCACTGCTGAGTAAAACTAGAACAAGAGGGCGTAACCTCAAAATAAGGGGGAGCAGATTTAGGGCTGAATTCAGGAGGAACTTCTTTATGGAAAGGGGAATGAATCTGTGCAATTCTCTGCCCAATGAAGTAGTTGAGGCTTCCTCAATGAATGTTTTTAAAGCTTAAGATAGATAATTTTTTGAACAGTAAAGGAATTAATGAATCATTGTGACGGTGGGGGTAAGTGGAGCTGAGGCCAGGAAAAGATCAGCCATGATCTTATTTAATGGCAGAGTGGGCTCAAAGGGCCAGATGGTCTACTCCTGCCCCTGGTTCTTATTTTTTTTGCACAAAGGCTGGAGACTTGCAATATCAGGGCACAGTCACTGATAGTGTTGTGTTAATATAGCACAGCAAATAGACGGTGGGTGGCCTCGGGCTGTAATTCAGAGAGTTGACTGGACTGTCTGACAAGCCATCCTGAATCTGCACAAATGTACAGAACTAATTCTTGGGCAGCAATGGCATCCTCCATCATAGAGGATGGTCCAGCAGCAGGTTATAAAGACAACACCCGGAAATGTCTCAGGGATAATGGGAACTGCAGATGCTGGAGAAGCCAAGATAACAAAGTGTGGAGCTGGATGAACACAGCAGGCCAAGCAGCATCTCAGGAGCACAAAAGCTGATGTTTAGGGCCTAGACCCTTCATCAGAGAAGGGGATGGGGAGAGGGAACTGGAATAAATAGGGAGAGAGGGGGAGGCGGACCGAAGATGGAGAGAAAAGAAGATAGGTAGAAAGGAGAGTATAGGTGGGGAGGTAGGGAGGGGATAGGTCAGTCCAGTGAAGATGGACAGGTCAAGGAGACAGGATGGGGTGGTAGGTAGGAAATGGAGGTGCGGCTTGAGGTGGGAGGAAGGGATGGGTGAGAGGAAGAACAGGTTAGGGAAGCAGAGACAGGCTGGGCTGGTTTTGCGATGCAGTGGGGGGAGGGGACGAGCTGGGCTGGTTTTGTGATGCAGTGGGGGGAGGGGAAGAACTGGGCTGGTTTTGGGATGCAGTAGGGGAAGGGGGGTTTTGAAGCTTGTGAAGTCCACGTTGATACCATTGGGCTGCAGGATTCCCAAGCGGAATATGAGTTGCTGTTCCTGCAACCTTCGGGTGGCATCATTATGGCACTGCAGGAGGCCCATGATGGACATGTCGTCTGAGGAATGGGAGGGGGAGTTGAAATGGTTCGCGACTGGGAGGTACAGTTGTTTGTTGCGAACTGAGCGGAGGTGTTCTGCAAAGCGGTCCCCAAGCCACCACTTGGTTTCCCCAATGTAGAGGAAGCCACACCAGGTGCAATGGATGCAATTTCCCACATTGGCAGATGTGCAGGTGAACATCTGTTTGATATGGAAGGTCATCTTGGGGCCTGGGATGGGGGTGAGGGAGGAGGTGTGGGGGCAAGTGTAGCACTTCCTGCGGTTGCAGGGGAAGGTGCCGGGTGTGGTGGGGTTGGAGGGGAGTGTGGAGCGGACAAGGGAGTCCCAGAGAGAGTGGTCTCTCCGGAAAGTAGACAGGGGTGGGAATGGAAAAATGTCTTGGGTGGTGGGTTGGATTGCAGATGGCGGAAGTGTCGGAGGATGATACGTTCTATCCGGAGGTTGGTGGGGTGGTATGTGAGGATGAGGGGGATCCTCTGGGGGTGGTTGTGGCGGGGGCGGGGTGTGAGGAATGTGTTGCGGGACATGCGGGAGACGCGGTCAAGGGCGTTCTCGACCATTGCAGGGGGAAAGTTGCGGTCCTGGAAGAACATGGACATCTGGGATGTGTGGGAGTGGAATGCCTCATCCTGGGAGCAGATGCGGCGTTGGAGGAATTGGGAATAGGGGATAGAATTTTACCTTCCATATCAAACAGATGTTCACCTGCACATCTGCCAATGTGGTATATTGTATCCCAGCCTGTCTCTGCTTCCCTAACCTGTTCTTCCTCTCACCCATCCCTTCCTCCCACCCCAAGCTGCACCTCCATCTCCTACCTACTAACCTCATCCCACCTCCTTGACCTGTCCGTCTTCCCTGGACTGACCTATCCCCTCCCTACCTCCCCACCTATACTCTCCTCTCCACCTATCTTCTTTTCTCTCCATCTTCGGTCCGCCTCCCCCTCTCTCCCTATTTATTCCAGAACCCCCACCCCATCCCCCTCTCGGATGAAGGGTCTAGGCCCGAACGTCAGCTTTTGTGCTCCTGAGATGCTGCTTGGCCTGCTGTGTTCATCCAGCTCCACACTTTGTTATCTTGGATTCTCCAGCATCTGCAGTTCCCATTATCCCTGAGACATTTCCGGGTGTTGTCTTTATAACCTGCTGCTGGGAAGTTAGTGGACTGTGGAGAGTAAAGTAGCTGTTCCAAATGCTTACTATGGCACAGTGAATGTAGCGAAGGGCTCATTTCTGACAGTATTTTACAAAAGCAAGGAAGTTATGATAAAAATTATAAATGCTGGTTTGACCTTTACTCCCAGTATTATGTCCAATGCTGGGCATGAAATTATAGGAAGGAATTGAAAGCATAGAAAGAGTGCACAAAAGATTAGGAGAATGATTCCAGGCTTGAGGGAGTTTAATTTTGTAGGTGGATTGAAGAAGATGAGCTTGTCCCATTAGGCAAGGTTGAGAGGAGATTCAAAGGTAAACTAGTAAAAAAAAGATGGAAGAGATAATGGGAACTGCAGATGCTGGAGATTCCAAGATAATAAAATGTGAGGCTGGATGAACACAGCAGGCCAAGCAGCATCTCAGGAGCACAAAAGCTGACGTTTCGGGCCTAGACCCTTCATCAGAGAGGGGGATGGGGGGAGGGAACTGGAATAAATAGGGAGAGAGGGGGAGGCGGACCGAAGATGGAGAGTAAAGAAGATAGGTGGAGAGAGTGTAGGTGGGGAGGTAGGGAGGGGATAGGTCAGTCCAGGGAAGACGGACAGGTCAAGGAGGTGGGATGAGGTTAGTAGGTAGCGAGGGGTGCGGCTTGGGGTGGGAGGAAGGGGTACCTGGTTTGCTTCAGGACATGGTCGAGCAGTTTCAAGGCCGAAGAGATTACAAGAGAGTTGCAATGGGAGAGAGATTCCCTGAGGTTGGTCCGGAGGGAGGAGGGTAACTTCTTCAGGTTAGGCATCCCTGGAAGAGGCTTCGCGGTGAGGTTAAAATAGTATCAGAGATAATGGGAACTGCAGATGCTGGAGATTCCAAGATAATAAAATGTGAGGCTGGATGAACACAGCAGGCCAAGCAGCATCTCAGGAGCACAAAAGCTGACGTTTCGGGCCTAGACCCTTCATCAGAGAGGGGGATGGGGGGAGGGAACTGGAATAAATAGGGAGAGAGGGGGAGGCGGACCGAAGATGGAGAGTAAAGAAGATAGGTGGAGAGAGTGTAGGTGGGGAGGTAGGGAGGGGATAGGTCAGTCCAGGGAAGACGGACAGGTCAAGGAGGTGGGATGAGGTTAGTAGGTAGCGGGGGGTGCGGCTTGGGGTGGGAGGAAGGGGTACCTGGTTTGCTTCAGGACATGGTCGAGCAGTTTCAAGGCCGAAGAGATTACAAGAGAGTTGCAATGGGAGAGAGATTCCCTGAGGTTGGTCCGGAGGGAGGAGGGTAACTTCTTCAGGTTAGGCATCCCTGGAAGAGGCTTCGCGGTGAGGTTAAAATAGTATCAGAGATAATGGGAACTGCAGATGCTGGAGATTCCAAGATAATAAAATGTGAGGCTGGATGAACACAGCAGGCCAAGCAGCATCTCAGGAGCACAAAAGCTGACGTTTCGGGCCTAGACCCTTCATCAGAGAGGGGGATGGGGGGAGGGAACTGGAATAAATAGGGAGAGAGGGGGAGGCGGACCGAAGATGGAGAGTAAAGAAGATAGGTGGAGAGAGTGTAGGTGGGGAGGTAGGGAGGGGATAGGTCAGTCCAGGGAAGACGGACAGGTCAAGTGAGGTGGGATGAGGTTAGTAGGTAGCGGGGAGTGCGGCTTGGGGTGGGAGGAAGGGGTACCTGGTTTGCTTCAGGACATGGTCGAGCAGTTTCAAGGCCGAAGAGATTACAAGAGAGTTGCAATGGGAGAGAGATTCCCTGAGGTTGGTCCGGAGGGAGGAGGGTAACTTCTTCAGGTTAGGCATCCCTGGAAGAGGCTTCGCAGTGAGGTTAAAATAGTATCAGAGATAATGGGAACTGCAGATGCTGGAGATTCCAAGATAATAAAATGTGAGGCTGGATGAACACAGCAGGCCAAGCAGCATCTCAGGAGCACAAAAGCTGACGTTTCGGGCCTAGACCCTTCATCAGAGAGGGGGATGGGGGGAGGGAACTGGAATAAATAGGGAGAGAGGGGGAGGCGGACCGAAGATGGAGAGTAAAGAAGATAGGTGGAGAGATGGAAAAAGATGGAAAGTGGATTGACTGCAAACTGGCAAAGAATCTAAACACAGGCACAAAGAGATATTACAAGTACTTAAGAAGTGAGAGAGCAACTAAGGTAAACCTTGATCTGTTATAGGATGACATGTTGGAATAAAGGGACACAAGGAAATGGTAGTGATGAGACATTTTAGGTTTATCTTCAGGGCATTGGAATGTAGGAGAACTGAACAGGAGTAGGTGATTCAACCCCTGGAGCCTGTTCGACCATTCAATGAGATCATGGCCGGTCTGCAGTGTAACTCCATACACCTATCTTTGGCCTATATTCCAAAATATCTTTGAAGATGTGAAAAGCATCCAAACAATAAACAAAACTAAAACTAAAAAGGTGGGCAAAGAGCAGTATGGAATTTAAAGCAATCACCATCACTAGTTAAAAAAAAAGGAAAATTGTATTAAAAGCCAATAAGTCATCTGTGCTCAGTGGTCTGCATCCCTGGGTGTTAAAGGAGAGGCTGCAGAGATAGTGGCTGCATTGTTTGTAAACTTCACAAATTCCCTGGACTGTGGAAACGCCATCCTTAACGGCCCCTATGGACCTCATCTCACTGCTGCTGTCATGATGGTTCGCCGCCAAGCAAATCCTCTCAACCAACCAGAAGGAGGTTCACAGGCACTCCGTCTGATCAAGTGACACAGTGTTAGGGTGGTGGGTGAAGCCTGCTGAAAAATACCCTTACAACAATTGCTTCCAAATTCTATCACACATGAGTCCAATCCCACACTCACCTCTACCTCAGGATCTATCACTACTCCCTCTTGCAGGCCCGAGAGTAGTATTAGCAATGGACACCACTCCAAGTGGCAGTACTAGTACTGGAGGACTTCCAGTCTCTGATTGGCCACAATTAATAGCAATTAGAATATTATTCTACATTGTTAAAAGAAAAATCTGTGTATATTAATGTTATATGACAAAGTAAAATGCTCATTTCTGCTGTTTTATGATGCATCTTATCAGTTTTACAGATCCCACTTCCCTGGTCCCAATGTCTCAGGAATGTCAATCCCTCCCTCCTACACCATTTCTCCAATTACACTTTTATCTGCTCTATCTCTTAATCTCCATTCTCAGCGATATGTGGCAGTGTGGGCAATCCAGAAATAAAAAAAGCTTTGAGATCCTGCTTGCATGTTTCAACTTTAGCTCCGTAGAGTCTGCCTGCATCACCCTTTTCTTTTACTACCTATGCCATTGATTCTAGTATAAAACATAATACCAGGCTATTCGTCTTCTTCTTTTGCATGTTCCCAATTAATATGGTTGGCTGAGATTAGTTTTCAGTAAACGCTAATTTCCAAGATCTTGTTGGTGTGATCTTGGCTATGAAGTTGCTGTTAATGATCAAAGGAGGATGGCTGGGTTTACTTTTCTACATGCTGGTCATTATCTGCTATGTATATGTGATGACAAACCCATGCCTGCATAATATCCAGATCTTAGAATAGATTGCAATAAGTGTTTCATAATATCAAAGGAATCATGAGTAGAATTTAACATTGTAAATTGACAATAGTCTAACTCCTAGATACCTGATGGAGGTAAGTCATGGGTGAAGCAGCTAAAATGCTGGACCAAGGATTTTTTTTGAGGATGTTTCTCCTGTTGAATTGTCTCAAATTTACATGATTGGGCTCCATCAGCCATAATCATTTACCTTTGCAACAGGCGTGATTCCAAATACTGAAGTTGTGTTTTGACACTTTGACCAAACCCTCCATACCCACACACCCCCTGCCGTTCCACCTAACCTGTCTGGTTGCCTTCTCTAATCCTAGGCCTATATGATGCTATACACAGTCAAATGCTGCTTTGCTGTAAAGGGCTGTGACTTTCACCTCACAGCATGAATTTACTTCTTGCTTTCTTGTCTGGATTAAAGCTGTTCAAAGGTCTTCAGTTGAGCAGTTCTGCTGTAATCCAGGTTATTGATGATTCGGAGGTACTTGATTATACTAAATATAACCTCTACTATCACTTTGCTAATGTTTGGGACAATGGACTGTGTAAATGTTTCCCTTTAGTAGGTAGGGCATATTTGGGCAATCTCCCACATTTTCAAGTGATGCAAGCTTCATAAGAGTATTGGAGCAGTTTAGCAAACCCTGGATCAGACAGTTTATGGTTGTAGAGGTGTCTACTTGTCAGGACCGGGGGAGGGTCATGTCTGGTTCAGCTTGGGGAGGGGTTCTGGGTTGGTTTGAGTCTGCAGATGTAGGAGAGAGAGAGAGAATCCAGTTCCTGGGTGGAAGGGGGTTAAGCAAGGTGCAGCTGGGGTATACAGACGTACTTCTTCTGACCGATTCCTCATTCAAAGTATATTGATGACTGTCTTGACTGAGTCGTAGCAATAGCAGCAACAAACAAAGAAAGACTCACTGATACAAGGAGCAACTGGAGATCGGCTCTGTTGGTAACCCTTAGCACAACGGTTGCATGTGATGCCAGTCACACCATCCTTGCATGGACACTGTCCTGTTGTCTGATTGCAGGTTTTACCAGCTGCACCAACAGGATGACAGTCACAAGCTGAAAAATTAAAGGAACAGGTGCAAGTCAGTCAAATTGTCAGATACATAGAATTATGAGCAGCCACACAACATGCTTGCACAAAGGCATAATCCACAGTGCAAGACCATAAGACCAGAGACAATAAGATATAGGAGAAGAATTAGGCCTTTCAGCCTATCGAGACTGCTCTACCATTTGATCATGGGTGATTTGTTTCTCAACACATTCTCCTGCTTTCTCCCTATAACTTTGATCTCCTTACTAATCAATAATCTATCCAACTCTGTCTTAATACATTAATAGCTGGCTTTCATAGCCTCCTATGTCAATGAGTTCCATGGATCCATCATTTGTGAGTTGAAGAAATTCTTCCTCATCTCAGTTCTGAAGGGATGTCCCTTCACCCTGAAGCTGTGCTCTTGGCCCTAGTCTTTCCTACTAATGGAAGCACCTTCCCCATGTCCATTCTATCTAGGCCTCTCATATTCTGTAAGTTTCAATGAGATCCCTTCTCAACCTTCTAAACTTCATCAGGTAAAGGAAATTCAGAACTGCATGTTAAAAACTGCAATACTGCCAGTTATAATAGGCCATTGAAGAATAAAATGGTTACAATACATAAAAATGCCATTCGGCCTATTGTGACATACTTGCTGTATATGAGAGCAATTCAGTGTAAAAATTTGCTCTTCGAATAATTATCTAATTTCCTTCTGAAATCCATAATTGTATCTGACTCCACTATACTTTCAGGCAGTGCATTCTACGCATAAGCATCTATTGCATTAAAAGAAGTAAAATACTGCAGACACTGGCAATCTGAAATAAAACAGAAAAAAAATCTGGAGAAACACAATCAGTCTGTCTGCATCTGTGCACAGAGAAACACACTTGGCATTTTTCTCCTTCAGAAGGGGCGTCTTTGGACTCTCAACTTTAACTCTGTTTCTTATTCCACAGGTGCTGCCAGACATGCTAAGTTTCTTCAGCATTTTCTGTTTTTAATCCACCGTATAAACATGGTTTTCCTGATAACAGTATTGTTCACAACTGAACCCTTCCACAACTGGGAACAGAATCTCTCCATTTACACTGTACTGGCTTCCCATGATTTTGAGTTCACTGGTCAAATTTCCAATCATCCTTTTGTTGAAGAACGCCCAGTTTTTCTAATTACTCACAAAACTGAAGTCTCTCAGCTCTGAAACATTCAGGTAAATCTTTCACTGAAAAGCCTCCACATTTATTATAGCATTCAGAATTCACCATAGTTCAACATAAATTCCTTGTTTTCATACTCTGTGATGCTCTTAATAAAGTCAAAGATTGCTTTCTCAACCTATCCTACCATCTACAGCAATTGGTGAGGATGCACCCCTTTTAGAATTAAACAACTTTTTTCTATTCCTCTCCTTGTTATTTCTACAAAAATATTTCACTTCACATTCCCCTGCTTTAAATTTGATTTGCCACTCGTCAACTGAGGTCGTATGGGCTGAGATTAGAAACAGGAAAGGAGAGGTCACCCTGTTGGGAGCTTTCTATAGGCCTCCAAATAGTTCCAGAGATGTAGAGGAAAGGATAGCAAAGATGATTCTCGATAGGAGTGAGAGAGACAGGGTAGTTGTCATGGGGGACTTCAACTTTCCAAATATTGACTGGGAACACTATAGTTCGAGTACTATAGATGGGTCAGTTTTTGTCCAGTGTGTGCAGGAGGGCTTCCTGACACAGTATGTAGACAGGCCAACAAGGGGCGAAGCCACATTAGATTTGGTACTGGGTAATGAGCTTGGCCAGGTGTTAGATTTGGAAGTAGGTGAGCACTTTGGTGATAGCGATCACCATTTTGTTATGTTTACTTTAGTGATGGAAAGGGATAGGTGTATACCACTGGGCAAGAGTTACAGCTGGGGAAAGGCAATTATGATGAGATTAGGCAAGATTTAGGAAGCATAGGGTGGGGAAGGAAACTGCAGGGGATGGGCACATTAGAAATGTGGAGCTTATTCAAGGAAAAGCTCCTGTGTGTCCTAGATAAGTATGTACCTGTCAGGCAGGGAGGAAGCTGTAGAGTGCGGGAGCCATAGTTTATGAAGGAGGTGGAATCTTTGGTCAAGAGGAAGAAGAAGGCTTATGTTAGGATGAGATGTGAAGGCTCAGTTAGGGCACTTGAGGGCTACGAGGTAGCCAGGAAAGACCTAAAGAGAGAGCTCAGAAGAGCCAGGAGGAGACATGAGAAGTTGTTGGCGGATAGGATCAGGGTAAACCCTAAGGCTTTCTATAGGTATTTAAGGAATAAAAGAATGACGAAAGTAAGATTAGGGCCAATCAAGGTTAGTAGTGGTAAGTTGTGTGCGGAGTCAGATGAGATGGGGGAAGCACTAAATGAATATTTTTCAACAGTATTCACTCTAGAAAACGACAATGTTGTTGAGGAGAATACTGAGATACAGGCTACTAGACTAGGTGGGATTGAGGTTCACAAGGAAGAGGTATTAGAAATCCTACAGAGGGTGAGGATAGATAAGTCCCCTGGGCCGGATGGGATTTATCCTAGGATCCTCTGGGAAGCCAGGGAGGAGATTGCCGAGCCTTTGGCATTGATCTTTAACTCGTCATTGTCTACAGGAATAGTACCAGACGACTGGAGGATAGCAAATATGGTTCCCCTGTTCAAGAAGGGGAGTAGAGACAACCCTGGTAATTATAGACCAGTGAGCCTTACCTCAGTTGTTGTTAAAGTGTTGGAAAAGGTTATAAGGGATAGGATTTATAATCATCTAGAAGTTCTTGAGTCCTTTGAGAAGGTGACCAAACGGGTAGATGAGAGTAAACCTGTTGATGTGGTGTATATGGATTTCAGCAAGGCGTTCGATAAGGTTCCCCACAGTAGGCTATTGTACAAAATGCGGAGAATGGGATTGTGGGAGATATAGCAGTTTGGATCGGAAATTGGCTTGCTGAAAGAAGACGGAGGGTGGTAGTTGATGGGAAATGTTCATCCTGGAGACCAGTTACTAGTGGTGTACCGCAAGGGTCGGTGTTGGGTCCACTGCTGTCTGTCATTTTCATAAATGACCTGGATGAGGGCGTAGAAGGATGGGTTAGTAAATTTGCAGACAACACTAAGGTCGGTGGAGTTGTGGATAGTGACGAAGGATGCTGTAGGTTGCAGAGAGACATAGATAAGCTGCAGAGCTGGGCTGAGAGGTGGCAAATGGAGTTTAATGTAGACAAGTGTGAGTTGATGCACTTTGGTAGGAGTAACCAGAAGGCAAAGTACTGGGCTAATGGTAAGATTCTTGGTAGTGTAGATGAGCAGAGAGATCTCGGTGTCCATGTACACAGATCCTTGAAAGTTGCCACCCAGGTTGACAGGGCTGTTAAGAAGACATACAGTGTTTTAGCTTTTATTAATAGAGGAATCGAGTTCCGGAACCAAGAGGTTATGGTGAAGCTGTACAAAACTCTGGTGCGGCCGCACTTGGAGTATTGTGTACAGTTCTGGTCACCGCATTATAAGAAGGATGTGGCAGCTTTGGAAAGGGTGCAGAGGAGATTTACTAGGATGTTGCCCGGTGTGGAGGGAAGGTCTTACGAGGAAAGGCTGAGGGACTTGAGGCTGTTTTCATGAGAGAGAAGAAGGTTGAGAGGTGACTTAATTGAAACATATAAAATAATCAGAGGGTTAGATAGGGTGGATAGGGAGAGGCTTTTTCCGAGGATGGTGACGGCAAGCATGAGGGGGCATAGCTTTAAATTGAGGGGTGAAAGATATAGGACAGATGTCAGAGGTAGTTTCTTTACTCAGAGAGTAGTAAGGGAATGGAACGCTTTGACTGCAACGGTAGTAGATTCGCCAACTTTAGGTACATTTAAGTCGTCATTGGATAAAAATATGGACGTACATGGAATAGTGTAGGTTAGATGGGCTTCAGATCGGTATGTCAGGTCGGCACAACATCGAGGGCCGAAGGGCCTGTACTGTGCTGTAATGTTCTATGTTCTATGTGGCTACCTATCCCATCAGCCTATGACCTCGTAAAATCTATCACTGTCCTCCTTACAGCTCACAATGGATCCAACTTTTGTGTCATCTACAAGTTTTGAATTTGTGCTCTGCATCCCAAGTCTAGGGAAATAACATGTATCAAGAAAGCAAGTGACCCCACCCTTCTCTTGTAGAGATGCAAATGCATTGCCCATGGATCAACCCTACTCAGACACCTACATCAGACACTGTCAAAGATAAATCTGGCAAGCTTTGTCCTCTCTCCAAGGTGCTGAAACCCTGTAGGCTGGCTTTGACACATCCTTCTCCAAAATCAGAGATAGTAGGAGTCTGAGAGAACAAGGTGTGGAGCTGGAGGAACACAGCAGGCCAGGCAGCATCAGGGGAGCAGGAAAGCTGACATTTCGGGTCTGAACCCTTCTCTCAAAAATCAACTCCTTTTTAGGTATTTCTAATCAACCTGAACAGGCAGTTATGACACACAATTGGAGCAAGATGGGACTTGAATCCCAGATGCCCTGGCTCAGAGGGAGTAACATTAGCACTGTGCCACAAGAGACCTCAAATAGATATTTAAATCAACCTGTTCAGGCACATTACGGATTGAATGGGACTTGAACACTGGTCTTCTGGCTCAAAAGTAGGGACACTAACATTGTACCACTACAACACCCCAGCTCCTCTTTACCACATAAATTTGCCTCTTGGCTTTGTGCTAAATCTCACATGGGGTTGGCTGGCTACCTTCAATACTCTGGGATGTAGATTATTAGCCACCAGGGATTTATTGACCTTTAACCCCATCAACGTCCCTATTACCATTGCCCTACTATTACTTATTTTTGCTTTCATCAGTCCATGTTCCCCAACATTTTTGGGACTTTATGGTGTCTTCCTTTGTGTACTTAATTGGTCTGTCATCTCCTTGTTCCCCATTATATCTTCCTCTGATCTGACTGCAAAAGACCTACATTTGTCTTCTTTAATTGTTTTCTCTTCACATATTGATACAATAAATGAGGAGAAAATTATCCAGCTGCAGAAGAATTGATAAACAAAAGGCAAGAGATATAGAATGGTTGGTGAAAGAGCCTAAAATGGAATCTGGGAGAAAAAAAATATGCAGCAAATTCCCAGCAAACTGGGAAGAACTGCCTAAAGAAGTTGAAGATACTGATTCAATATTGACGTTCCCAGGGGATTGGCTAGATACTTGAAAAGGAAACATGTGCAGGTCTACACAGCAAGTTAGGGGAGGGGATTCATTGAATTGGTGGAATGGCCATTTCCTTCTGAATGGATTCCTTATGTATTGCTTGATTTATACTCAATGCAGTGGAAGTTAATAATGTTTAGAGCCACAAAAAGAACAGCAGAACAGATAAACATGGCTGCAGAACCTTCTCCAGTTATTTCAGCACCGCTGCATTAACCCTTTCATCACTTTCTCTTAATGCATAAATTCTCATCAAGTTCCTCAAATGTGTTGGAGGGTAGTAATACCTGATTCTTCCTTTCTCTGTCCAGGATTGCTACTGCTCTGTAACAGAGGCACACAAGGTGATAGCAATTAGAAATTGCCCACCTCCCATGACAATCTATTCTCATGAATTTTAACCAATCCATTCAATGTTAAAGAGAAACCTGGTGTAATATATCTCCAAAGATAAATGGCGATAGGTAAGGTCACAATTGTCCCAGTGAACCATTGGGCTGCTCTCTCATTCGAAAGACGGGCGGACAGACAACTGGCAGTGGTTTAACCTGAGGATCACCATGCCTCAGGCAATGGGCAAGGTTGAGAAGCTGGGACCTGCATGACCTCATCCACTATAGAAAATGAACCTGTGCTGTTAGCATTACTCTGCATCATGAACCAGCCATCCAACCAACTGAGCTGATAGACCCCCAAAATGAAGATGTGCTCCAATACTATGATTTCCTTCTCTGTTTGCATGGAATACATTGGAAAGACAAGTGTAAACGTGGATATGGTCATTTTTAACGAGCTGGGTTTTTTTGCCTAGATATTAAGGGCTAAAATCTAGAACTTTTTTTGACTGCTCTTCAAGTGGTCTCAGTATGAATTTTACACAGTTACTAAGCTCCAAAATATTAAAATGACCTTAAAGATAACAATTGGGTCTAACTAGTGTTTTTTTAATACCCTTGGGTCTTGCTAAAAGCAAGCAGGTTAAAGGTTTTCACCTGTCTGTGGAGCAATGTTCAGCTTTCTTTAATTAATTGCAGTGTGAAGGTTCAAGTCCTGTTATTGACAGCAACATTACTGTTAAGATATACCAAGAATGACCTGCCAGTAGCATGATTGGCTAATTGAATCAGGCAGCTGTCCAGAAAACATACATTCACAAAATTACTTTGAGTTGCTTTGGTTCTCATACAGCCAAGCTGTATGGAGTACAGCTGATATGCTGGTCAAGTGGTTGATGGGTTGCATGCGTTAGGGCTGCAACTATTTATTGTAGTAACATCACTCCAAACAGGAAGGGTTATATCACTGTGAGCATGCAGCGTGGACAGATGGATCACCGTTTTTGGAGACCTGAATCTAAGTCACAGCTGGCTATCTGCGTTTGCTGCAAATGACAGCTGTTACATATTAAAGATGAATTATCACTCTATCAGTGAGAGTTTTACATCATTCTACTGGGAATACTTTAAGATAATGGGCATAAGGGCAAGTTTGCTCCAGAGTGTAACTATTTTCTAATTATTTTAAGCTTCAGTTTTTACAATGTAAATTAATGAAATCAGCAGTTGACATCACTGAGTTCCATGCCATGGGTCCACCTGCAGACACAGACTTGTCAGACACTGCAAGCAGTTTAGCCTCCAGTTTCACTTGGCCCCCAACACCAGTACAGATACACTATTTCAGTATGGCTTTAGCTCCATCTGCTCCAAATTATGTGCCAGAAGGTGCATGTACAGAGCCCTAGGGATAAGGTTCCATCTGTGGGATGGATATGGTCTCTGGCCACCCTGTGTCACAGTCAACCAAAAAACTAAGCAATGTACAATCTGGGGGAGGGGGAGAATTGGATCTGTCACTTTGCTTTATAGTTGTATGTTTGTTGATGCTGTAATGTACAGTACCACACTTAAGGCCCTCATTAAAGGGAATTGAATCAAAAAGATAGAAAGAGTAATCAATCAAGTATTCTTTCAATGCAGACTTCTAACCAGCTTGCACAATTAGATTCTATTAACACAGGCCCAGGAAATGTGAGAAATAATGTGCTGAGAGGTGCACTCCTGCACCTTTGCCATTAACTCCATCCTTGAAATCAGGATGAGGGAGTGATCATATGATGTGCATTGGTATTGCTGTGTTGGGGAGGTGGTGCATCTAAAGTATCCTAAAGTTCCCCTATGATGCCAGCAAGCTTGGTGCAAGTGTTTTGGACTCAAGGTGTTCCACCATTTCTTGGAGGAAAGATTTGGGATTTACTTTACAAAAGGCATTAAAATAATTTATTTCAATTATATTTAAGTCTTAAGGTTGAGGCCCCAAGGAGTTGGGGAGGCAGTTATTGAAACAATATCACTGGCCTTTCCATACTCACTATTAGTAACCACCATGGCATCTTCCCAGCATTTCAGCCTGCTTCTGCATACAGCCCTTAATGTCATCGAGTCATACAGCACACAAACAGACACTTTGGTCCAACCTGTCCATGAGGAAAATAATCCCACCTACCTACGCCTGGCCCGTATCCTTCCAAACTTTTCCTATTCATGGACTTATCTAAGTGTCCTTTAAATATTGTAACTGTGCCCACATCTACCACTTCCTCAGGAAGTTCATTCCACACGCAAAGCACCGTCTGTGTGAAAAATTTGCCTTTCGCGCCTTTCTTAAATCTCTCATCTCTCACCTTAAAAATGTATCCTTTAGACTTGAAAGCCCCATCCTAAGGAAAAGATGCCTACCATTAACCCCATCTATACTCCTCATGATTTTATAAACCTCTATGTAAATATACAGATTAGAAGCAGAAGTTGACTATTCTGCTCCTTGAATCTGCTCCACCATTCACTAAGATCATGATTGATCTGATTGTTCCACATTTCTGCCAACCTATAATAACATTTCACCTCCTTCTTATCAAGAACCTATCTACTTAGTTATCTATTTAGCTATGAGGAGAGTTTGAAAAAACTTAGGCTGTTCTCACCAGAACGATGGAGGTTGAGAGGCGACCTGATAAAGGTCTACAGGATTATGAAGGACATGGACAGAGTGGACAGCCAGAAGCTTTATCCCAGGGTGGAAGAGTCAGTTGCCAGGGGCCATGGGTTTAGGGCGAGAGGGGCAAGGTTTAAAGGTGATGTACGAGGCAAGTTTTTTTACACAGAGGATGGTGGGTGCCTGGAACTCACTGCCGGGGGAGGTAGTGAGAACAGATACTATAGTGACTTTTAAAGGGCTCTTGACAAATACATGAATAGTATGGAAACAGAGAGATATGGTCCCTGGAAGGGTAGGGGTTTTTAGCTGTGACGGGCTGCATGTTGGTGCAAGCTTGGAGGGCCAAAGGACCTGTTCCTGTGCTGTAATTTTCATTGTTCTTTGTTGTTTGTATTTCTGCATGAAAAATATTCAAAGATCTGTTTCCACTACCACTTGTGGAAGAGAGTTTCAAAGACTCGCCAACTTCTATGGGAAGAACAATCTCCTTATCGCTCTCAAATGGGTAAGCCCTTATTTTTACAGTGACCTCTAGTTCTAGACATTCCCACAATTGGAAATATCCTTCGCACATGTATCCAGTCAAAATCTCGCAGAATTATGTATGTTTCACCTTATCCATTTTAGAGGAGATGGTGGTGCAGTGATAATGTCACTAGGCTAGTAATCCAGAACACCAGGTTATTGTCGTGGCGATATGGTTTTGAATTCCAACACAGCAGAATTGAGTTCAGTAAAAAAAATCTGGAATAATAACCTGGTCTAATGACACTTATGTATTCACTGTACACACCATTGGAAAACCCTATCTGGTTCACTGATTTCCATTAAGGAAGGAAACTGCGGTACTTACCTGGCTTGGTCGGCACGAAACTCCAGACCCACAGCGATGTGGTTGACTCTTTATTTACTTAGAGAAGAGCAATAAATGCTGACCTTGCCATGGCTCCCATATCATAACTTTTTTTAAAATCAACCAGATCATTCACAATCATACACCAGCACATACTGTCTATCTGAGTCAACGAGTAGCTTGGCATCTTCCCAATAACCACCCAATCAATTTCCACCAAGACAGCCAGAGATTTCTGGGCCTGACACTGAAACTCATCTTAAATAGTTTGTAGCTGGTTCCTGGCCTTCATTCCACAGCATATTTACAGAAGTGAATCAGAACCTTCCTCAGTGTTTCAATTAAGTAAAGTTGATTGCACTGAATTCCTTCAGGAAAATGCATAGCATCATAATGTCAAACAGCACAGAAACAGACCCTTTGGTCCAACTCATCCACATCCCTGGAATTTGTAAGGTTCTGAAAGGAATTGGCGAAACTAATCCACAGAAATTGCCCTTTGTGATGAGAGATTCAAAGTCAACCATAACACAAGCTGAAGAAGGGAACAAAGATTCAGCAGCTGGTGTGTTGAGATAGAAAATTCATATGAACGGTTGAAGCAATTAACAGTTGGAAACATCACCCAGTCAGACTGGGGGGATCTAATGTGCTGGAAGACCATTACTGGTATTGAACACTGACCAACTAGTGGACACTGACAGTGATGGGAGGTGGACTGATCGGCTGGTGGACACTGACCGGTTATAGGACATTAACCAGCTGGCGAATACTCACTGCCCACCAGGCACTAATTGACTGGTGGACACTGAAGAGATATTTTTGACCAATTATTGGAGACTGTTTAGTTACTGAGCACAAGCAGTTGGTGAGAACTGACTTGTCTTGACTTAACACAACTGTCAGGTAGATACTAAACATCTGGTCAAAACTAACAAAAGCAAAGAAGCAGTAATGAATTTAACATATAGCATCAAAATAAAGTGAAAAGTAATTGGAAGGAGCCAGCAAAAGTGAAAATCATACCTAACATAGCTGAGAATTCCTCAAACAGGTGGGTTGCAGTGCATAAAGCATATAGGCACCAGAGGAAAACCTTTGACAACATAGGAGGTGACTAGGAAGGTGACAGTACAGGAAATTAGGGTGAAGATGGAAACTGTTCAAAAGTTGGTTGAAAGAAAACAAAACTGTGAGAAAACAGGGGGTGGCCATGGGCACCCGCATGGGCCCCAGCTATGCCTGCCTCTTTGTAGGTTACGTGGAACAGTCCCTCTTCCGCACCTACACAGGTCCCAAACCCCACCTCTTCCTCCGGTACATTGATGACTGTATCGGCGCCGCCTCTTGCTCCCCAGAGGAGCTCGAACAGTTCATCCACTTCACCAACACCTTCCACCCCAACCTTCAGTTCACCTGGGCCATCTCCAGCACATCCCTCACCTTCCTGGACCTCTCAGTCTCCATCTCAGGCAACCAGCTTGTAACTGATGTCCATTTCAAGCCCACCGACTCCCACAGCTACCTAGAATACACCTCCTCCCACCCACCCTCCTGCAAAAATTCCATCCCCTATTACCAATTCCTCCGCCTCTGCCGCATCTGCTCCCACGATAAGACATTCCACTCCTGCACATCCCAGATGTCCAAGTTCTTTAAGGACCGCAACTTTCCCCCCACAGTGATCGAGAACGCCCTTGACCGCGTCTCCCGTATTTCCCGCAACACATCCCTCACACCCCGCCCCCGCCACAACCGCCCAAAGAGGATCCCCCTTGTTCTCACACACCACCCTACCAACCTCCGGATACAACGCATCATCCTCCGACACTCCCGCCATTTACAATCCGACCCCACCAGCCAAGACATTTTTCCATCCCCTCCCCTGTCTGCTTTCTGGAGAGACCACTCTCTCCGTGACTCCCTTGTTCGCTCCACACTGCCCTCCAACCCCACCACACCCGGCACCTTCCCCTGCAACCGCAGGAAATGCTACACTTGTCCCCACACCTCCTCCCTCACCTCCATCCCAGGCCCCAAGATGACATTCCACATTAAGCAGAGGTTCACCTGCACGTCTGCCAATGTGGTATACTGCATCCACTGTACCCGGTGCGGCTTCCTCTACATTGGGGAAACCAAGCGGAGGCTTGGAGACCGCTTTGCAGAACACCTCCGCTCAGTTCGCAACAAACAACTGCACCTCCCAGTCGCAAACCATTTCCACTCCCCCTCCCATTCTCTTGATGACATGTCCATCATGGGCCTCCTGCACTGCCACAATGATGCCACCCGAAGGTTGCAGGAACAGCAACTCATATTCCGCCTGGGAACCCTGCAGCCATATGGTATCAATGTGGACTTCACCAGTTTCAAAATCTCCCCTTCCCCTACTGCATCCCTAAACCAGCCCAGTTCGTCCCCTCCCCCCACTGCACCACACAACCAGCCCAGCTCTTCCCCCCCACCCACTGCATCCCAAAACCAGTCCAACCTGTCTCTGCCTCCCTAACCGGTTCTTCCTCTCACCCATCCCTTCCTCCCACCCCAAGCCGCACCCCCAGCTACCCACTAACCTCATCCCACCTCCTTGACCTGTCCGTCTTCCCTGGACTGACCTATCCCCTCCCTACCTCCCCACCTATACTCTCTCCACCTATCTTCTTTTCTCTCCATCTTCGGTCCGCCTCCCCCTCTCTCCCTATTTATTCCAGTTCCCTCCCCCCATCCCCCTCTCTGATGAAGGGTCTAGGCCCGAAACGTCAGCTTTTGTGCTCCTGAGATGCTGCTTGGCCTGCTGTGTTCATCCAGCCTCACATTTTATTATGTGAGAAAACAATTTTGTGGTATGGGTCTGGAGTGACATAAAGGCCCAGACTTCCCTAAAAGACACCAGTACTTCTCATGAATTTAAGTATCGATCTGTCAGTGACACAATCACTACTGCAGGTTACCAACTTTTTAAAGTCATGCTTCTAAAGATCTTTAAATGGAGTTTGTATTCTCAAAATGCCATGATGAAATCTAAAGTTGTTGAGTCTGGCTATTAATGTATCTGTGTACCATCTAACTCGTGTGTCTTATTGTACACATATTTTGATGACATTCACTACACTATTTTCTGGGTAGTGGTCAACTGTCCCTGTGTTTTAGGACTGTAGTTGGATCAGGAACCAATCCGCTTTCTTTCAATACAATATTGGGATATATTGGTGTCATCTCCATTGATACTCTGCAAGAAAGTTCAGATGGAAAAATAGAAATGAAAGAAAAGGGTCAGGAGGCAGCTTCGCAGAGAACAGCAACTGTGAAGCCCATGTTCTGGGGTTTCCTTCAAAGGCTCTATTCCAGCCAAATGAGGGGAATTTTTTCAAAAATGTAAGCAGAAATGTCTCCTGAGATTTCAGCCTTATTGTACAAGATTATATTGGAAAGACTGACACAATTTATTACATTCATTGCCAGTACATTTACAAACTGCAAAGCCGGGATTATTTTACAAGGAAATGAAGAAGCACATGATGGAAGGGTGTGGGGGTGTTCAGTCAGTGGATTTCAGGCTGGGGTTGGCCTTGTAAGAGAAACTGATTGTGAAGGCTTGGCCAAGCAAATGTTGATCTTAGGAGAGGACTAGTGAGGGAAACCTGCTCAGCAAACATAAAACATGACTTTCATCGGAGGAAAATCCAAACAATGAGTACATGATGGCAAAGCAAATATTACAAGATCAGCTTCATCCATTTGATCACCTCGAGCAAAGTCAGTGATAACCAACATGTTAACAGGAACAAAAACAAAGTTGCTGGAAAAGCTCAGCAGGCCTGGCAGCATCTGTGAAGGAGAAGACAGAGTTAAACCTTTCGGGTCCGGTGACTGTTCCTCAGACAGGCTCAGATCGTCACCAAAATAAAGAGCCGGACCCACATCCAGACGAGCATCGAATCTGGGATCCAGATCTAAAGCTTGATCAGTACTGAGATCAGGTTCCAAGTCAGTAATGAGACCAGGACCCAGGTCTAGACTCAGACCAGCACAAAAATTGTAATACAGATACAGATCATTCCGTCCATCGAGTCTGTTCCACCAATCAATCATGGCCGATATGTTTCTCAGTCTCATTCTCCTTCTTCTTCTCCATAATTCTTGATGCTAATCAAGAACATATCCATTGCTGTCTTAAAAACACTCAATGACTTGGCCTCCACAGCCATCTGCAACAACAAATTCCACAGATTAACCACCCTCTGGCTGAAGAAATTCCTCATCACCTCAAGTCTAAAATGCCATCCCCTCACTCTAAGACTGTGCCCTTGGGTCCTAGTCTCTTCTAATAGTGAGAAAATCTTCTCCACACCCACTGTATCCAAGCCTCTCACTATTGTATAAATTTTAATGAAATCCCATCTCAACCTTCTAAACACCATCGAGTACAGACCCAGAGTCCTCAACTTCTGTTTATACGACAAGCTCTTCATCTGCAGGATTATTCTTGTAAACTTGTCAGTATTGAGGCCAGGTTCTAGGTCCAGGTTGACACTGAGATCAGACCCAGATCCAGATCACCAATGTGATTGGGAGCTAGATCCAGAACATTACTGAAATTGAGATCCAAACCCAGTCCCACAGTGAGACTGAGATCAAGGCATGGCTCAAGGATGGTTATTAAGCCAAACTGATAAGATGGAACATCAGCAAGTTCATTGTTCTGGGGCGGGGGCTTAATCTCATACCCCACTTTCCTTTAAGCTTTCCGAACTACTCCAATAAAGCATTAAAACATTCTGACAGCATTATCTAATATGGCCTTCTTTAAATAGAGCACCTACCAATTAACAAAAAGAAATCCAATTTGATTTGTATTTGTAAAATGGAAAATAATAGAACACAAAAAACAGTCTGTCACAGGAACAGGCCCTTTGGCTCACCATGGATGTGCTGACTTTATGGCATTCTAAACTAATCCCTCCATTTGCCTGAATATGGTCCATATCTCTCTATTCTTTGCCGGTTCATGTATCTGTCTAAATGCTTCTTAAATGTTGCTATCGTATCTGTTTCTACCACCTCTCCTAGCAGCATACTTCAGGCACCTACCACACTCAAAAACCTGCATCACACATCTCCTTTGAACTTCTCCCCTCTCACTCTAAACCTATGCTTCCTCATATTTCCACCCTGAGAAAAAGACTCCGTCAATCCACCCTATCCATACCTCTCATAATTTTTCATGCTTCTATCCAGTCACTTCCTCAGCCTCTGACACTCAAGCAAAAACAATCCAAGTTTGTCCAACATCTCCTTACAGCCAATACACTCTTTTTATCTGACATATTGAGATGCAGAAATTGCTTTGAATTAAGACTGAAGACATTGTTTCTGGTACATACACCACACTCTGTTCCCTAGCTACCAACTCCATCCTTCTCCCTGGCAACTGCCTGAGATTAATCCAGACTATTTGCAAGTTAGTTCCATATATGGCTGAAAATCAGCTTCTGACCACAAACCTACATTATCACTAAGGACACTTGTTTTCACTTCATTAAGGCAACACAGCTCCACTCTGGTCTGAACTGCTACATCTACGTCTACAGTTAAATTTTTTTCCATGACTTTATTAGCTTGAGACATAACTATTCGAATGTATTCCTGGCTCGCTTCCCCATGGTACCCTCCATATTTGAAACTCTGCTGCCACTGCCCTGAATTGCAACAAATCTTGTAAAGCCATCACCCTTAATAACTTACATCGGTACCCAATTAAGCAGCATCTTAATTTTAATTTTCACACTTGTTTTCAAATCGCTCCAGAGACTCTCCTCTCTCCACTTCTGTAAACTCCTCTAGATACACAAGTTATCTGTGCTGCTCTACTTCTGTCTGTTCGATCATCGCTGGTTTTAACTGTTGCACAATTAGACACCGTGCCTCCAATTACTTGGGCCCTAGGCTGTCGAATTTCTCCCCTAAACCCCAGCACCTGGCTTTCTTCCTTTAATTAACTCCTTAAAACATTCACTTAGTTTTATGTTCCCAAATGTGGCTCAATATTTCAGATTGCTTGACAACTTAAATGTCTCTGCCTGTTCCAGTACTTTACAGATTTATATCAATTAATTTTTTGTGTTTGTGAGATAACTGAAAGAGACGTGAAAAACAGGTAGAATTGTAACATTCAAAAGAGAACTGGATGAATAATGAAAGTGGCCATACCATAGCAATTGGTAAAGTTTGAATGCAAAGCCTGGAAAGAGAAAAAGCTAGTCTAACGGCAACCATGTAGTTATCTGCTTATTGCTACAAAACTAAACTCTCAGCTTTACTGATGACCTTTAGGAAATCTAGAATCCTTTTCGACATGACACTCCAAAGCACATAGCAATGTGGTTTACTCTGCATTTCCACCCGGTCAGTTAGGGGTGGACATTAAATGCTGTCCTCACAGCAATACCTACATCCCTCGAGCAAATAAAAATAGTCCCACCTGCTCACTTCACTCACTCCCCGACACCCCACACGCTGCCCCATTCACCTCCACTATTCTCATGCCCCATGTATCTAGGTGTCTAGGTGAAAGAGTGCCTAGGTGTCCAGGGGTATGAGTATCTGGGTGTATGCATGGCTCACTGTGTTGGTGTCCAGCACCTGCGGAATTTCAGGTTATTTCCCAGTACAGGTTCTGTGAAAATCCGAGTGTAAAATGGGTAACAAACAATTGAACCAAAGATTAATACAATCATTCTGGAAGAAGGCTGGGGCACTGGATGATTCAGAGTTGGGCAGCTCTCACATATTTTCTTGGCCCTGATACCCTCTCAGTACAAAATGCAAAAGGTTGATCCCTGCTCTGGGATCAATCAGAATTATTCACTTCGCTCCATTTCTCTGACTGAAACCACAGACCTTCCAGCTTTGGAAAAAGTGCAGATTTAAGAAGAAACTCAAATTGGTGCCATAAATAATATCAAGAAGCTGAAACAAATTTGAAGCAATTCCAGTTTGTTAGATCGATGCTTGCAATGCAGAATCTTTCCACACGTTCCATTTCAACTTCTCATCTCAGATGTCAGTTTGTTCTCTTTAATCAGTATTACAAATAAACACATGTCCAAGGGACAGGATTCCTTGTTGTTGTTTGCCACCCAGGCTGTGTTCCAGATATTAAACAAAGTGAATACCACTCCACCTCAGAGATACAGCATTTCACTGAACCAGTATCAAAGTCTGGAGCAGAATTCCTCATTGTTTGGTTCACTGTAAACTCCATCAGTTTGGTCAGATTCCAATACTCGGCCACAATTGAGTCTGGGATATACTTATTTTTGTATTTGCTCCATTATTCCCCTGCTCTGAGTCTCAATAGGTGAGATTAGCAGTCACCATTATTGCACAGCATCATGTGTGGGAACAACCGCAAATTTCAGCCACTTGCCTGGAAACTGGAGAATAAATCCACGCTCTCCTGACACGAGAAAGTCTGTTACAAACAAAGCCTGATGACTTAAATAACAACTTATATTGATTTGGCACCTGTACTGTAGTGAACAAAATGTCACAAGGCACTTTGTGATATGAAACTATGAACAAAACTGATATGGAGATATTGGGTCAGATGACCAAAAGTTAAAGAGATAGATTTAATAGAGATAGACAATCTTCAAGAAGGAAAGCAAGATGAAGAGGCTAAGGAATATGGAAGGACTTTCAGAGATCAAGAGCCAAGGTATCTGAAGGATTGGGCACCAAAGATGAGGTGAAGGATAAGTCTGGATCACACACCAACAGTCAAAGTATCATAAAGTTCAGGCAAACTTGCCCCCCAACCCCAACTCACCCCACAACCCCCTCGCCCCTGCCAAATCCCCAAGTTCAGTCACAAGTCAGACCAATCAGAGAGAAGTCATCTCCAGAAAGAGAATGGAAAGAAATAGTTAGGAGATGCTTGTCCAATCTTAGGCCAAGTTTATTCTGTCTGGTAAACATACTTGCAGCAAACACAGGAAAGAAACAATCTGTGATTGGAGGATCAGCAAGTACCTAGGAAACCAAATGCCAGCAAACTGGGAGTCAATAAGGAGGGGCTAGGAACTAGAGGCCAGAGCAGAAGGCAGATGCTAAGTTGCAGGAGCTAGAGCCAGAAGCTGAGGTCCAGTTGGGCTAGGGGACTGGGGCTAAGAACCAGGAATGGAGGGAGAATGCAGGAGTGGAAGGTGATAGGACGTGGCTATAAGGAAAGAGAGAAAAGGGAGGGATCTATAACGGAGAGGGAGAGATTGAGAGAGGAAGCTGTAAGGGAGAAAGCAGGAGCTGTAAGGGGGCAGGGAGAGAGAGAGAGACAGCTGTAAGAGGGGGTAAGTACAGAGGGAAGGAAGTGTAAGGGGAGGGAAGTGTAAAGGGGAGGGAGGGAGCTGTCAGGGGTGGTAGTGTGCGAGGTTGCAGGTGTAGGGAGAGAGAGGAGGGCTGAGAGAGTGAGGAAGGGACAGGAAAACTGCAAAGAGAAGGGAACTGTTTTAAACCCATCAAGGAGCACCCAACTCACAAGGAGCAACTCACCAACGAATATGGTACCTCTAGCTTGAGGCTGTATAATTTCAGGGGCTACTTAGGATAAAATATAACGGATAAACACTGTGTCAATGGGTAAATTTAAATCGGACTTTGTGAACTAAAATGCAGTAATTTCAAGGTTAAAATATTCCAGTTTGGGCATATGTAATGGAAACACATTAGCTGTGAACTCACCATCTGTATAAGGTATATTTAGAGTGATGATCCTTCTGTGTAATGATATGTGTCAGTTATTTTGAAAATAACAACTTCTGTTATTAATTATGCCTATTGTCTTTTGCCAATTTAAATATTGCAGTGTCTAGAAATTAATGGTTTCCTCATGTTTTGTGACTTTTATGTTTGGTGGAGTTGATAATTATTGAAGCTACTGATGAATTCTTCTAATTCTGTTTCCATTTGAGTCCAAATGCTCTACACGTGAATACATATACAGAACATAATGCGACTATATAACTGCAATTATAAAGAATTAATAAAAAACCCACAAAATCAAAATAATAAAATGTGAGGCTGGATGAACACAGCAGGCCAAGCAGCATCCCAGGAGCACAAAAGCTGACGTTTCGGGCCTAGACCCTTCATCAGAGAGGGGATGGGGTGAGGGTTCTGGAATAAATAGGGAGAGAGGGGGAGGCGGACTGAAGATGGAGAGAAAAGAAGATAGGTGGAGAGGAGAGTATAGGTGGGGAGGTAGGGAGGGGATAGGTCAGTCCAGGGAAGATGGACAGGTCAAGGAGGTGGGATGAGGTTAGTAGGTAGGAGATAGAGGTGTGGCTTGGGGTGGGAGGAAGGGATGGGTGAGAGGAAGAACAGGTTAGGGAGGCAGAGACAGGTTGGACTGGTTTTGGGATGCAGTCGGGGGAGGGGACAAACTGGGCTGGTTTTGGGATGCGGTGGGGGGAGGGGACGAACTGGGCTGGTTTTGGGATGCGGTGGGGGAACGGGAGATTTTGAAGCTGGTGAAGTTCACATTGATACCATTGGGCTGCAAGGTTCCCAGGCGGAATATGAGTTGCTGTTCCTGCAACCTTTGGGTGGCATCATTGAGGCACTGCAGGAGGCCCATGATGGATATGTCGTCTGAAGAATGGGAGGGAGAGTTGAAATGGTTTGCGACTGGGAGGTGCAGTTGTTTATTGCGAACCGAGCGGAGGTGTTCTGCAAAGCGGTCCCCAAGCCTCCGCTTGGTTTCCCCAATGTAGAGGAAGCCACACTGGGTACAATGGATGCAGTACACCTCTACACCCAGAATATTCAGACCCTTCAGAAACCTCTACAGCCACAAAATCAAAAGTTAGCTCTCAAAAGAAGATTTTGAAAATAAGAATGTGTACCTTGTCCCACATCAGTATTTTAGCCTTGCATTTAACCTGCTAATCAGTTAGTCAACAATAAGGAAGGTCAAGGATTCAGCCAATAGAAAGTGGGACTAATGCCAGTTCTCTACTTTCAAATAGATTGTGATGTTTTGAAAAAGTTCAGCCTTCCCAAATCGACCGACCCTACTCATAACAAAGCATGTTCAACACCACTAACATCCACTGATCACAAGAAGTCCCTCTAACATCAACACCTCTAAATTTAATGTCCTTCCTCTATCAAATACCACCACCACCCCTCCACTAAATAGTACTGCAGATGGTGCTACAGGCAGGGCTCAACAATACATTGTGTCTGGAGTTAATGAGCTTCACATAGACACAGATGGAGCTAACGTAATCGATAAAGGATTTAGCAGTGGGAAGAAGAGAAACAAGAGAGGTGAAAATCTCTGAGGGTTTACACTGTCTTATCTGCCAATCATCAACCATTGTAATCTAAACAGCAGAAGTTAACAGCCAATTCTTTTAATTCCCAATGTCTGAGCAACTTTCAGATTCTGTGGCGGTTTTGTGGACTGCTCAGCACATGGTCAAATCTGCCGCGTCTGTATGACACAAAACTTTCAGTGTGAAGAACACAGGTGAAGAGCTGTCCCAGAGCCAAAGCACATAGCTGTGCGAGAAGATAGGAGAGCAGATGGAGTAGATTAGACAGAAGAAAAGAGGTGACACCAAACTGAGGATTTGAAAGCTTGGGAGCTATGTGAAACACAACCATGAGGGAGGCAGGCTGTTACGTTAAGGGAGGTAGGGATATATATCAAGTGAGGTGGTAGTTAAATAAAAGCAGATTATGGTTACACAGAAGCAAGTAGGGAGTAACATGAAGGAAAGTAGGATGTTAACACATCTTTAGATACTGGGACTAAATGTTTGAGTTAGAGACTATGTGAAGAGTGTGAACAGTGAGGATAAAGGAACAGTATAGGTCTACAGGAAATTTCACTAATGGAAACCAGAGAAAAATATTTTTAAGGAACATAGTGCTGTGATGATAATGTTTCCAGACCAGTAATCCAGAGAATGTGAATTAAAATCTCACTGCTTAGGGCCCAGGCAGCTGAAGGCATGGGCACCAATAGCACAGCAATTATAATCAGGAATGAACAGGAGGCAAGATTTGGAGGAGGTATTGAAAGTAAAGGAGTCAAGGCAGAATTCAGAGGAGGCAAGAAACAGATGGCCAGGATTTTAAAACCTCCACTAGGGATGGACAGAGTGAAACACACAAAGTGAAAGTGAAAAAAAATACATCCGGACATGGATAAATATAACAAAATAAGGGTAGCAGGAAGAAAATGAACACAGACAAAATATGAGAGACTGAGGGAGAGAAAGGATCAGAAGAGCATCCTGTCCCAGGTGTCAAATGTCAGGAATAAGTAATTTAGTAACAAGTGCAGAAACCACTTTTCTAAACACTTTTACTCAGTCTCTGATCTCCAGCTGTGCAACATTATCTTCCATGTGTCACACATTTGCCACCCATTGCTCAATGCCATTTCGATATTCTACACCTTGCACATATCATCTCTCAAATTTCAAGATTACTTCCAAGTTTTCTGCATTTCTCCAAATTCTTTAAACAATGAATTTTATTCCGGGGCAGAACAGGGTCTGTGAAGAGAATTGCAAAAGCCCAGCACACATTGGCAAATATACACTGGTGCAGCTGCTGTGAAGATAGGAGCCATAGAGTGCAACTTTATAACTATTTTCCAACCTATCGTCAGCTGATGGCCATTTCAGGAAACCCATTGTTACCCATTTTGGTTTATACAAATGCAAAACAGCAGCATTGGATATTTATTGATAAAGGAATGGAGCATAAAAGTAGGAAAATATTGCTGCGACTATACTAAGCTGCATGAAACTGCACTTGGAGTACTGCATACAGATTTGGCCCCTTAATTGAGGAGTAATCTAGTTGCATTGGAAGCAGTTCAGAAGAGGATCGTTAGACTGATTCCAGCGATGAAGCATTTGTCTTATTTTAATTGAGGTATAGAAGATGCTAAAGGTGATCGATAAAGTAGACATGGAGAAGAAGTGTCCTCATGTGGGCCAATCTAGAACAAGAGGTCATAGCTTTAGGATCAGAGGTAGCAAATTTAAAGCATGAATAAAGACAAATTACTTCTCTCAAAGGGCCATGAATCTGTGGAATTCACTACCCTAGAAGGTGACAGATGTCGGCACATTGAATAAAATTAAGAAGGAGGTGGACAAATTTTTAATGAGTAATGGGTTGAAGGGTTATGGAGAGCGGGCAGGAAAATGGAACTGATGCCAAGCTGAGATCAACCATGACTGTAATAAATGGCAGACTTGACAGCAGAATTGCACACTCCTGCTTCTATTTCTTATGTTATTATGTTCTTATACTGACTGCCTGTGCAGGAATGATTTATGGGCTGGAATGTAATCAAGGCATTCACATTGTTTACATACACAAAAGCGAAGAACTGATTGTGAGGCACAAGTTGGGATTTAATCAACCAGCTCAGGGTATATGCATAATATATATATTTATCTATAGAAAAAGAACACCAGATATTTGGGAATGAATTCGTGGCTGGAATCTAATCAAGGCATTCAGGAGGTTTTAAATATTGAACAATTGATACTCAGCAGTATGTTAAAGGCTGGCAACTAATAAAAGATTTTGAAATTTATATATAGGTTAACAAATATTTGGGAGTGACTTATAGAGTGGAATCTAAGCAAGAAGTTTGGAAGGATTTTATATATGGAATAACTAGTGCTCAGAAGTGTATTAAAGCTGTAAGTAATATACTAGACACATCTGTGCCAGCCAATAACTATCACCAACAAAACAGAATCCAAACATCTTCCCATCACATTTAATACCTGAGTCCTCAATTATCAACATCCAAGACAATGACACCCACATGCATAGATACATTTTTAAAATATCTAATCAAGGGGTTTACAAAGATTGAGTTTTATACATAAAACATAAAACTGGGAGTGAATTACTGGCATTGAATTGACTGAATCATTTTTTGTCACATGTATTCAATGTAAAATTACAGTGAAAAGTGTGTACCTTCACCATACATACATAGTGCCACTCACATTAAATTGGAATAAGGTAAGAAAAAACAAGACAAGACAGTCAACTTTCTTTTCCACTGCCACAGTCCTGCTCCATGCTTTCCAGCCCTCGCCATGCCTTCACCAGAGTCCCACGCTGGGCTTTCCAGCCCTCGCCATGCCTTCACCAGAGTCCCACGCTGGGCTTTCCAGCCCTCGCCATGCCTTCACCAGAGTCCCACGCTGGGCTTTCCAGCCCTCGCCATGCCTTCACCAGAGTCCCACGCTGGGCTTTCCAGCCCTCGCCATGCCTTCACCAGAGTCCCACGCTGGGCTTTCCAGCCCTCGCCATGCCTTCACCAGAGTCCCACGCTGGGCTTTCCAGCCCTCGCCATGCCTTCACCAGAGTCCCACGCTGGGCTTTCCAGCCCTCGCCATGCCTTCACCAGAGTCCCACGCTGGGCTTTCCAGCCCTCGCCATGCCTTCACCAGAGTCCCACGCTGGGCTTTCCAGCCCTCGCCATGCCTTCACCAGACTCCCACGCTGGGCTTTCCAGCCCTCGCCATGCCTTCACCAGAGTCCCACGCTGGGCTTTCCAGCCCTCGCCATGCCTTCACCAGAGTCCCACGCTGGGCTTTCCAGCCCTCGCCATGCCTTCACCAGAGTCCCACTCTGGGCTTTCCAGCCCTCGCCATGCCTCCACTAGAGTCCCACGCTGGGCTTTCCAGCCCTCGCCATGCCTTCACCAGAGTCCCACTCTGGGCTTTCCAGCCCTCGCCATGCCTCCACTAGAGTCCCACGCTGGGCTGCCTCACTGTCCTGATCTTGCGGCCACTGCCTCACCCTGGCCTATTCTCGTCGGCTCACATTCAATCCACTGTTGCTGCAATAACACAACCTGTGCATTCAGCTCCTGCTACATGGTTCCCTGTTGCGAGGTAGTTAGTTAAAAAGGCTTGGGGGAAGGATAGAATGACTACAGAGGGAGAGAGAAGGAAGGAGAAAACAAAGGAAGGAGCAAGAAGGAAACAAAAAGAGAAACTGGCAAGCAGAGTGGAGCTCCAAATGGAGTGACTTACCCTGCTGCCATCTTGCCAGAACCACAGTTTATGGAAAAAGAGATACTCAGGAATGAAAAAATAAGCAAAGGGTTCAGAAGCTTTTAAATGTGGAGTAAATAATGCCTGACTGTGTACTACAGCTGGAATCTAATTGAGCAGTTAAGGGACCATGGGTTTATATACATATGTATATACAATAACACACACGTGCGATTAAATTTCATGTTGGAATCTAATGTAAAATTTACTTGTCAGCGGTGTTTATTGGTAGTCCAGTGCAGTCTAGAAAATATATAATTCTGAGATCCATTTCATTACTCATTCTTCTTATTTGCATTTCTCTTACTGTAGAAAAACAACATACTATTCCATACGAGTGATTGTGATAAACAAAGAACAAAGCACAGTACAGCGCAGGACCAGGCCATTCAGCCCACCCAGCCTGCACAGACAATGTGATGCCTTCTGTTTCCCTGCCTATTCATGTATCTGTCAAGATGCTTCTTAAACATTGCTATTGTATCTGCTACTACCATCTCCTCTAGCAGCATATTCTGTCTGAAAGTTGTAACTAAAAACTTCTTTTGAACATTTCAAAGCTTCTCACAGGCACATCCAAGCATTATTGGACGTGCCCCCTCAGGACTGATCTGTACCCAACTGCAGTCTGAGCATTCTGATGCTTATAAACTACCACATGCCAAGGTGACATGGGTCTTGCTTAAGATGTTAATCAAAAAAGAACCTTGGAAATCAATGTGATACTGGGGCCCTTGCTGGGCTGCTCACACCCTGGTCATGAATATAAGGGAAAGAAATGTCTATACACACTTTGTCATTGACCTTACTAAATTTGACTCAGATGTGATGTTCGTCTTGGTTTTAGGAAATCACACAGAACATAATGTTCAGGTTTGGTTTCTGGTCAAAGCTCTGTAGCAAACAGATAAGAAGACTTGGAAGGTTGGGGATGAAATTCAGCCACTGATGAAAATGTCAGGATACTGCACATGTTTCAGTGTATGTCTCTGCTTCTTTGGTGCTGGTTATCACATACTGGAAAAGACTATTCTGTGACATTATGGGCCACTATTTTGCGTGGCAACATAGGGTTTTAGACAACCCAAAATAAGTCAGTCTAATTACTGAAGAACATAAAGAAATCTGTGTGTGAAAGTTAGTGACATTTATTGATTACTCCTGATACCCAGCTTTTGAGTGTTTTTGACTTAGTGAGAACAAAGCTATTAATGACACCAATGGCAACTTTTCAAAATGGTTCCAAGAGATGGATAAGAACTTCCGAGAAAATGATAGAAGGTTAAAGAAGTTTTGAAGCAATGGAGAACAGAGAAATCAAAAGTTGTAGGATTAAAAAGTGCTCAGTGTTTAGTTGAACAGACATTACATTTATCAGGGATGTTGCGCTGCCCTAGAGTAACAGCACAGGATAACAGGACCATGTTTATTAAATCAAATGTAGACAGTGAACATAGAAAGGAAACAATGTTTCAAAACAAGTGAAGATCCCTCTCACATAGGGTACACTGACTTTCTTTAATTTAAACGTTCAGGAGAACAATGATGTTGAATATAAACTGTAAACATAACCTTGCTAATTGAGCTTCCTTCTGAGTAGAATTCCTTCTGTGTCTCATTGAGTTATTGTGAAATGTTTATATTGCGTTGCTTTAGATTGTTGATCAATAACATAGAAGCAGTAATTTACTTTCTTAATTACATTTTGTGTCTAACTTTACTCACAATGATTAACAAGTGGGAACTAATTGCTCCCCAGTTAGTATCTGTACTGTGCTCCTGTTTTCTTAGGATTGTCTTGTGTTATGACTAACATAGTTTGAAGTAGGGTGTGAGACAATTTAATATGAAAAATAATCCAGGCCTGGTAAATTTAGGCAGTTCGACCCAATGTTTGAATATACGCTTTTTGGAGGTGAGCTGGAGGGATGCCGGATGGAACAAATACTGAATTTTACTTTACATGATTTAATGTTAATTTATAACATGGGGCTGAATATGGGCTTAAAACTTCAAATGACTTTTCCGCTTTCCTCACATAGCCTGCAAAATAGTGGCCCATATTGTCACAAAATAGTCTTTTCCAGCCTATTTACAGCCAGCACCAAATGGGCAAGACACACATTGCACAATGTACTCTATTCTAACATTTTCATCAGTAGGAGAACATCGTCCCCAGACTCAGCCTTCCTGCCTGTTTCCTACAGAGCTTTGTCCAGAAACCAAACATGAGCATTGCATTGTGTGATTTCTTCAAAGCACATTGCCAGCATCAAATGAGTCAATACACATTGCAGATTGAAAGTTAATCTATCAATCTAATTCTGTTTGTGTATGTGTCTGTCTGTCTGTGTGTTAATCTGTCTGTCAATGTATTCAAGTTCGTCTTATCTCTGTATTCATCGTTATCCATTCCCATATGTGCATGTCCACATAAAAGCATTCTAGATGCTGGGAAGTCCCACAAACCTCTGCATGCCTTTCGGTGAGTAATGACTTTGGTGAGGTCTCGATAAAATCCTTCCTTACAGTAATGGCAATGTCGACCTGCAGTGTTGTGCCGACAATTTAAACAAACACCCCCACTCTTTCGTCCAGAGAGTTTGTACAGCTCCATGTTGAATCGGCACCTCCGGGCATGTAGATTGCAGCTACAAGCTAAAGAAAATAGAATAAGACTTGTGTTAAAATCACATCGAGGCAACACAGTGTGATTTAGACTTTGATCAAACTTGTAGCACAAGACAATGCACATCAACAAAGTTAGAAAACAGGCAGCAATCTGATATCACACAAAATTACTCCCAATGTCTTCAACAAAAGAAACATTAGGAATCCACAGTTACCATTCCTAATCTCAGGATGTTTCAAAGCAGACTACAGTCAATGTAACACTTTAAAGTATAATCATTGCTGGAATCGGAAGAAACATAGGCAGCCCATTTACACACAGCAAGATACCAAAAAACCTAAGGTGATAAATTAGGAACACTAGCATTAAACTGGAGAGGTTTCCAGAAAAGATTATCAGGATGGTGCAGGGAACGGGGTACTTGAGATATAAAAATTGATTGGAAAGACTTGAACTTTTTCACTGGAGCATAGGAAGTTGAGGGGTGACCTTATAGAGGTTTAGAAAATCATGAGGGGCACAGATAAGGATGACAGAAAAGAAGGATCTTTTTCCCTAGGGTGGGGGAGTTCAAAACTAGAGGGCATATTTTTAAGGTGAGAGGAGAAATATTTAAAGAGTACATGAGGGACAACTTTTTTACACAGTGTGGTTTGTGTATAGAATGAACTGCCAGAGGAGTGGTGGATGTAGGCATAGCTACAACACTTAAAAGACATTTGGTTAATTTATGAATAGGAAAGGTTTGGAGGGATATGGACTAAGTACAGCAGGCGGGACTGGTTTAGTTTGGGATTATAGTCATCATGGATTGGTTGGATTGAATGGTCTGTTTCCATGCTGTATGACCCTATGATCAGCCAGTTTTAAATACTTTTAATTAGGGTATATATATTTAAATTTTAATTAATAACAGTAAATAAATTCATCTGAATCTGCAGGTATTGGATCATGTGCATTGTGAGCAAGAGCCAGTAGCATACAACATATAAAAATAACCAGTGTCCTTCGGTGGCTTTTAGCGGATGTAGAATGTAAATGGTTATGTGTCGTTGGTGTCAGTGCAGCCCAATGTGCAGCACTCTTGCCTGTGGTTCAGGAAGTTGTGAATTCAAGTTGTATTGCAGTGACCTAAACACATAATCTAGGCTCCACATATTCAAGTCAGTACTGAATGAGAACTGCACTGGTGGAGATACAGTACTGAAAACTCATTGCACTAGGGCTTGCCCTGTGCTGAGGGTGTATTGTGCTCTCAGAAGGGTAGTGTGAAAGAAGCAGTGTTGGATGGACATTGTACGTCAAGGGTAGTGAGGAAGTGCTGCTCTGTCAGGAGGTTCACTACCAAGGGAGCACTGTACTATGGTCTATAAATGCAAAATTTGTGTGTGACATGTTTTATACTTACCTGTTTGATTTGAAGTAAAATACAACCATGAAGGAAATCTTGTGTTTTGCTCCGAATTCTGTTGAACCACTGAGGGTGAACTGTTTGATAGAGGGCTCATCTGAAAGGAACTCTGCACTGAGCGGCAATGTTTGTTATTTTGGGGCAATGATGCACAGATTGTTTTACTGCAAAGGTACTAGACGTTCACAAGTGTAGACAGGGATAGCGCAGTTACGATAACTACAGGTAGACTGTTGATCTTCATGTCACACAAGAAGGTGTTAGGAATGTTGGAGTTTAGAAGTGATAATACTTTAAAGTGAAAATTTGATTCCAAGATTGGAAGGTAATTAATCAGCACTTCCACCTAAATATGAGGCCCATGTGATTCATGTTGCAATGGAAATAGACTTTAAGTGGGGAACAGTTCACAGAAATCCAACTTAGTATTGGGATACATAATCTCCCTGAAATTTACAGACAGTTTAACTGGCAAAAAGCTGGATAGAGAGGGCAGTGAGATAGAGACAACCAATCTCTATTGTTCACCATGGAAGATGTATGTGAGAACGCATGCACGGATTGAAGATCCCAGTTTTAAGAATGCAAACTATCAGGAACTTAGAACTGCTTTCAGCTGGTCCCTGGGGAACAAAGAGTCCATTTAAGGGACAGAATAAAGTATACGTGGAGAGGGATCATTGGTTGTATTAAGAGTTAAAGGGGGGGGGGCATTTTCTGCAGGTTTGAGAATAAATCACCAACTAAATAGTGGCAAGATAGTGTTGCTTTTAGTTTGTTTATTGCAGTAAACATCATTAAAACTGAAATTTTGCCATGTGATCTTTTCAGTTAATCACAAGAATTCAAACATCTTTTTAAAAGTTATTGAGAGGGATAGTGCAGGGGACATGACATTCAGAGGTGTAATATTGAAGGAGTACTGCAATATTGGAGGGGCAGTACTGATGGAAAGCTGTATTGTCAGAGTGGGTGACTTTCAACTCAGATATTGGTCAAATGATGATTACGTTTGCCCTGAATTATTGTTTCAAAGTGATGTTCTATACCAAGGTTAAGTGCAATTCTTTTTCTATATTATTTAAATAATATATATATATAGCATAAGTTAAAATTAAATGACAATGTAATATATCTCTATGCATAATATATCAGGTAAAGAACTGGGTAGCCAATATATTATTTATTGGATTATAATGCATTGTCAGGTTTTGTCAAGAAATATTTATACTGCAACTTTGGACTGTGCTCCGAATGCATCCTTGTATTTACCTTTTAATTCATTAGAGCAAGTCCTGGACAATGAAATATTTTCAAATATTACACCTAAAAGACATCATTACTTGAGACTGCATTATATATAGGTTATATCAATAACAATGTTCAAAATACACAGGAACCGAATATTATTTTGCACTCAAAAGATCCAAAAAAGTCCACGAAAAATTAACGAAGATGGTAACAAATTAGAAATAAAACAACTTTATACAAAGTAAAAACAGAATCTGTGGGGAGTGACACCTCCAATCATAGATGCTGTCTGTCCAGGGTTGCTCCAGCTCCTCCAATCATTGATGCTTTCTCTCCCACACTTACTGCACCTCAAAAGACAAAATCTCTGATTTGGAAGAGTGGTAAGGGCAGGAGAGAGAAAATATATGATTGGAGGAGCAAGAGCAGTAACTTTGGCTGGTCCTGCTGCTCCTACTGTCAATCACTTTGAAAGGGATCCGTTTTGAGACGAGGTAAGAAATGGCTACTACTTTTAGATACCCTGGATAATTTATGATAGGATTTGGGGTAGGGCTGGAAAAATTAGAAAAATTCAGGACATACACCACACATCCAGGGCAACAATTGTCCTGTTTGGCATGTAGACAGTCAAATCCCAAATGATAGTTTCTAGAAATATCTTCAGGTGTTTAAGATGATGGCTTTTTTTGTGTAGAAGTGTGTGTTGGTAATTTTGAAACAACAATTGTTGCTTGCATAAGATAGTTGTTTTCTTGTGCGATTTGAAGACTGTAGTTTCTGGCAAATGATTGCTTTTCTTGTGTGTTGTGGCCTTTATTTTTAATGAAGGTGTGATCACCATTGAAAATATTGATTAATTCTTCTAATTTTGCACCTGAGAATCCAAATATACCATACATCATCTAAATATTTGGAGTAATGCACAAGGACCCTGTGAAATCTTTCAAGGACCCTCTCTTCCCACTCTCCCTTGTATATGCTACATCCTCACCTGTTTCTATATTTATGTACAGGTTTTCAAAGTCTGTTGTACAAAGTATGGCATTGATGTGTTCAGTTAGTGAACTAGCCAGCTCTATAAAGTGGTATGTAACGTCAACAAAACTGGGATGATTTGATGTTGAGGGGTTCCAAACTATCGTCTCATTAAAGCATGGATGATCATGTGAGGAGGTGCAGTAACTTGGCAAATGTCACTGAAATGTGAAGTATTGTGAATTAAATCATTTGTTATCGGATGGTTTGGTGTTTCTGAATTAATTTGTGCACATCCCCCTTGTTGCTCAGATAGAACTTTGCAAGTCAGTATCCTCACCTATTTCTCAGCACTCACTTTAACAAGAAGTGGAAACTGGGGTAAAAATCTTGAAATTATTGATATTTGAGCTGCATTTTCTTTTTGAAGACAGAAGAACTTCATTAATGCAGAAGGTACCATTGCCTTGTAAGTACATCACCTAATAAAGAAGATAGTGAGAATGAAAAAAGCAACCCCAAAATTCCAAATGAAACCCACATAAATTGAAAAGTTGTCTTTAAGAAAATCATAGGAGGAGCCCTTTGAGGTTAAGAAAGCATTTAGGTTCCTTCTGCCACAGGTCGTGTTCAACATAGTGCTCAATATACTAATCAATGTACTGACTAATATATGATTCAATTTACTCTTTGATATATTGATCAAGTTATTAGATATACTGTTAATTGTGTTGCACAGTTAACTGCTGAAAAACAGCTTGATAAACTGTGCAAAATTTCTGCTGACTAAATTGGTTGATTGTAATATACAATAAATTGCTGCTGAACATATTGCTCAATATATGGCTTAATATACTGCTTGATGTATCGCTTATTACATTGCTCACTACTCTGCTTTACATACCGATAAATATACAATTCAGTGTCCAGCTCAATATATGGCTCAATACAGGTTATTTAAGTGTGTAAGGTTCTGAAAGGGTTAATTCTGAAGGGCATCTTAAACACAGCTGACTATAATGATGTAATACAGACTTGGTGGGAGAATACCACAAAGAAGAAATTGCCCTGATTCAGAGACCCAGGATGCTGTTTAAAAAGAAAAGTGCCCATTTCAACAGGATGGCTATTCTCAGCGAAGGAAATTCGAGTGATTAAAGATTCTCTAGAAACTGTAATGGAACCATTGCCGGTTTTGAGCAGGTAAGTCCTTCTTCAGAAAGGAAAGCCAAGAGATAAAATAACTTCCAAGTTTAAGGGAACTTTCAAACCTTAAACTGTCAGGAACAAAATCGAAGTCGACGATCTTCAACCCAGAGATTAATAATCTCCCAAACTCAAAACAGAATCCTTTCTGATGGAATAGTAAAACCTCTGGACTTGAACCTGTGAAGTCAGAAACTTGGGTGGAAATGGTTTGGTGGTCAAAGTAATTACATACACAAATGTACAAACTGCTCAATATACTGATCAATATGTTGTTCATATGCAGCACAGTATACCACTCAAGAAATTGCTGAATTTGTTGCTCCATTTATCATTGAATATGCTTCTCAATATATGACTCCTTACATAACTCAATATACTGCTTAATATGCACTTGATATGGAGCTCAAAATACTACTCACTATGTTGTTCAATACATCATCAGCGAATTGCTGGATATACTTCTCCACATCCTGCTTGAAATATTGCTCAATGTATTGGTCGAAATACCTTTCAGCTTACCACCTAATATACTGCTTGAAACACTGTGCAAAACATCTTATCAATGTAACTTTTCACGAACTACTCAATATACCACATAATGTATTGCATGATATTTTGCTCAATATCTCACCCAATATACTGCTCAACACACTATTCCACATAACAAAATCCAGATAACTGCATATGCTGGGAATCAGAAACAAGAGAGAAATTGCCAGAGAAGCTCAGATAACAAAGTGTGAAGCTGGATGAACACAGCAGGCCAAGCAGCATCTCAGGAGCACAAAAGCTGACGTTTCGGGCCTAGAGGAAGGGTCTAGGCCCGAAACGTCAGCTTTTGTGCTCCTGAGATGCTGCTTGGCCTGCTGTGTTCATCCAGCCTCACATTTTATTATCTTGGAATCTCCAGCATCTGCAGTTCCCATTATCATTGATAAGATGTGTTGGGTTAAGTGGCCTTTCTGGCCTGACGGAAGATGACTGGACCTGAAACATTAACTCTGGTTTTTTTTCTCCACAGATGCTGCCAGACCTGCCAAGTTTCTCCATCAATTTTTGCTTTTGACACTGTTCAATATGCTTTTCAAACTTAGTTCAAAATACTGCTTTGATATATACTTGGTATATTGCTTAAAGTACCACTTGATACATTACTCAATGTACTGCTCCAGATACTTTTTTTCAATATACCACACAATATACTGCTTGATATACTGTTCAATATACTGTTCAATGTACTGCCCATTTTGTATTACCCACTATACTGCTGTGTGTATTACTCAATATACTGCTATATGTACTGCTTGATATAATACTCCATGTACTGCTCATTATGCCTTTCAGTATTCTGCTTCATATATTGCTCAATCTATTGCCCAATATGCTGCTTAATAAACTACTTAATATATTGCTCAATCTCAAGTACACCAATTTAGTGATTGTTTCGAGGAAACTGAGTCATTCTGCCTGCCAATCATTGCTTCCCAAGCTTGTCATGACCTTAAGGCAATCAGGGGAACTGTGCTGAAACTCAATGCTTTCATTCTAATCTGTTCAACAGATGTTGCTGCTCCTCATTCTGGGGAAAACACTCCATTGGTGACATACTGAGCATGTGCAGCTTGGGTCAACAGCACAGACACGCATGGAGTAAGGAATGAATGTAGGGCTCAGGGTCATTGTTCAGAAATTACATCCAGATGTTTTGTTTGGAATCCAGCTTTGCTGCACCAGCTTTGGGCTGTAGACTACACAGGGGCCAGAACCCATACTGACAGAACTAATCGACTCCTGATTTCTCTTATTGGAGCTCACACAATCCAACAATTCCAGCTGCAGTCAGAGCTGGAGAAGCTTCCAGAAAGAGTCTGAGACAGGCAGGGAAGAAATTAAAAGGAGCTGGCCAATTTGTCCAACAGAGTAGAGTCAAAGCCCTCGTCCCAGTCTGTGCTGGGTGCTCATGATCAAGGTGATGATAGTTGAATTCTGGGGAGCGAGGCAAACTAACACAAATATCCAGCACACTTGATCCAGCAACAATTGCTTTTCCATAATGCAGCATCCCCAGTTGTCTAGCATTGATATTGTAGAGAAGAATTTCTTTAATGGATTGTGTTTGTGATGATTTGTTTTAGGCCAAAATGTCGAGGAACTAACCAGAGAACAGGCTATTCCAAGATAATGAAATGTGAGGCTGGATGAACACAGCAGGCCCAGCAGCATCTCAGGAGCACAAAAGCTGACATTTTGGGCCTAGACCCTTCATCAGAGAGGCTATTATCACTGAAGCTATTCCACACTGGATATTGTGCAATGAGTAAAGATTGAATAAAAACCTAATTGTGTGGGATCTTTTGAGAAACAGCGACCATAATGTGATAAAATTCTTCAGCAAGATAAAAAATGAATCTGAAATTAGGGTCCTGAATCTAATTAAAAGAAGAAGAAGGGTCTAAGCCCGAAACGTCAGCCTTCCTGCTCCTCTGATGCTGCTTAGCCTGCTGTGTTCATCCAGCTCTACATTTTGTTATCACACATATTATGGTTCTGTCTTCACAAAAATGGCACAAATAGCTTCCCAGAAATGTTAGAGAACCAAGGATCTATTGAGAAGGAGGAATTAAAAGAAATCAGTACTAGTAAGAAATTAGAGCTAGGGAAAATAATGGAGTTTAAGGCTGACAAATTGCCAGGTTTTGATAACCTACAGTCAGAGTACTGAAGGAAGTGGCCCTGTAAATATTAAATGGATTGGTGGTCTATTGACTCTGGAGCAGTTCCTACAGTTTGGAGGGCAGAGAATGCAATGCCATTATTTAAAAAGGAAGGGAGAGAAGAAAACAGCATTTCAGTCCAGTTAGCCTGACATCAGTAGCATGAAAATGTTAGAGTCTATTATAAAACTGTGATAACAGAATATGTAGAAAGCACTAACTGGATTGGACAGGTTTACCAAATCTGCAGGAGATTTTTGAGGATGTAACTAGTGGAATAGATAAGGGGGGGACCAGTGGATGTAGGATACTTGGATGTTCAGAATGCCTTTGATAAAATTTGAAAATTTGAGTTCAGAGATAGGGGTGGCTTACTGTGAAATAGGAGCCTTGGTGAGGCCACACCTGGAGTATTACGTACGGCTTTACTTTCCCTAAGAAAGAATACAGAGGGAGTGCAATGATAAAGCTGGCACCATGGATAGGAGAGCTGTCCTTTGAGGAGAGATTGAACAAATCTTCACAAGGTTTTAGGACGGAGAGGGGTTCTGATCGAAATGCATAAAATTCCGACAGGGTTGGACAAACTAGACAGAACGAAGATGTTTTCAATGGCTATGGAATCTAGAACAAGAGGTCACAGTCTCAGGATTTGGGTATGCCATTTAAAACTGAGATGAGGAAAAATATCTTCACTTGAAGGGTAATGACCCTATGGAATTCGCTACCACAGAAGGTTATGGAGAACAAGTCACTGAATATATTCAAGAAAGAGATAAATAAAAGTTTCTATTTTAAAAGCACTAAGTAGTATGGGGAGAAAGTGGGAAGTTGGCATCAAGATCAACCACAATCATCTTGAATGGTGGAATGGACATGAAGGGCAGAATGACCTACTCTTGTTCCTAGATCTTATATTTCCAGCTAAGGAGGATGATCCACTCTTCTGCATTGCCCAATACTTTAGTAAGAGCTGCTGCTTGCTAAGCCTCTGGTCCATCTGGTCCAGTGATTCAGCAATCACTTTTGCCTGACAATCCAGTTATTGCTGCTGACCTATGATTCGGTGATTGCTGTTTCCAGGCTGCCCAGTGATGACTAATTCCCAGTGATCCAGCAAGCAGTGTAACCAGAATGACTAGAGATTGCTGCTGCCTGCAGGCTACAGCCATCCAGTGATCAGTAATCCCTGCTGTAAATGATCCAATGTAGGAAGCTACCGTTTGGCTCATCAAGTACATGTCGGCGCTCTATAGAGCATTCCAGTCAGCCCATTCCCTTAAATACCATAATCCTGTATGTTTATTTTCCTCATGTTCCTAACCAATTTCCTTTCAAATTATGGATTGTCTCTATTACCACCACCCTCCTAGACAGTGAGTCCCAGGTTACTGATATTCTCAACTGACAATTTAGGACAGGCAATAAGTGCTGGGTGCTCACAACCCATGAATGAAAACAAAAAGTCTTATCATCTTCAAAGACATTGGGAAGTGCCAGTGAGTGTGTTACTATGAAAGTGTTACTCTGAAAAAGCACAAAAACTGAAGACACATGAATGAACCATGCTGTGCCTTGATTCTGCTCCACTGTTTGATGTCATCATTGGTTTCTCCCTCAACTCTACATTCTCACCTAGTCACTATTTTCCTTCATTCTCTGACAGACTGGAAATCTGTCTATTTCAGACTTGAACATAACATATAATAGACCACCCTTTTGATGTACAAAATTCCATAGGCTTTACCGCCATTCAAGTGAATAAATATCTCCTCATTTCAGTACAAATAATCAACTCTTATTCTGAGACTCTGCTTCTGGGTTTTAGATTCCTTAACCAGTGGAGGCTACATCTCAGTATCTTTCCTGTTAAGTTTCTTCAGAATCTTGTATGTTTCAATGAGATCACTTCTTGTAAAGTCTGAAGGTTTTAAACCCAATTTACTCAACTTCTCTTCATGGGTAAACAATCCCATTACAGGAATCAATCTAGTGAACCTTTTCTGCACTGCCTCCAACATAAGTGAATTCACTCGTATGAAGACCAGGTCTAATTTTTACCCCCGCCTAAAAATGTGTTTGTGGATCTCTGTGATTGGGATAATTTCTACACGTTAATCCCATTAGAATGTTAGTCTATGGGAGTGTATTCACTAAAGCATGTGACATTTAATGCACAGGTGTTACTCTATCAGTATGTTGCTCCCTATGACGGTGTTACTGTCTGAAAATGTTACTCACTAGGTGAGTTTACTTTAAGGGAATTACTCTTCGTGGAAGAGTTCCTCTCCATAAGATAGTTATTCCATGTGGGATGGTTGTTCCTTGAGAGTGTTACTTTTTTACATGTTCTTTCACGGGATTTTGGAGTCATTGGCCAGACCAGCATTTATTGCCCATCCTAACTGTCCTCAAGAAGGTAGTCATGAGCCATTTACTTGAACTGCCACAAATCATGTGATTTCGGAACACTCACCTGTGCTGTTAGGAAGGGATTTCTGGGATTTTGACCCAATGCTGGTGAAAGAACAATAATATAACTTGAGGTTCAAATGATATATGGGTTGGAGGGGTTCTTGTAGGTGGTGGTGCTCCAGTACTGGCCTTCTGGTTGTACGTTTTGGATGGTGATGTTGAAGGAATTCACTGTTCACAAACCCTGTTCTGAGAAAGGGTCACCAGACCCAAAATGTTAACTCTGTTTTTTCCCTTCACAGATGTTGCCAGACCCTCAGTGCTTTTCCAGCAACTTTGTTTTTGTTCCTGATTTACAGCGTCAACAGCTCTTTCAGGTTTTTATCCTGTGTGAGAGTTTTACTGCACGTGTGTGCACGCGCGTTTGTGCGTGTGTGTGCGCGCGCGTGTGTGTGTGTGACAAAGAAAAATACTCAGAATAACAAATGCACTGCAGGTTTCATACTGAAGAGGGACAGGGAGTAATGCGTCAAAAGTCTCAAAAGAGAACTATACCCTATTGGTGTGATGCAGTCTTCCTTGTCTTAGTTTCAATTTTAGGGAAGCTTATTTACTCACCTAAGATCCAAAACCATTCTCTAGTTTGTTTTCATCCTCTCCCCAGGAAGGTTGGATACTCTCCATGCAGTAGTGGGGTAAAATTGTGAAATATTTGAAATCTAATCTGAACACATTTCCTTCCTGTTTGCCTTGGTCTATGCCTGAGGTCCTTCATTATCATATGTCAATGACTCAAAATTTAGCCAGATTTAGGTTTCCCAGCTATGGGCTCAGCTACCCCCAAACTAAAATAATGCCAGAAGCGCCAGATCCAGCCGTTAAATTGTTTCCTCAGAGTAAAGGAGACAGCCCTCCAGTAGCCCTAAGGTTGAGAGCAACAAATACACAGAGCATGATGTAATCAGAGAATATGTTGTGATCAGGCCCTTCCAAATTACTCCCCTCCTCCTCCCTTACAAATCCTTTCTCTTTGCTCCTATCTTTATAGCTTCAGCCTTTACTGCAGGTTTTGCCAACAAGGGACAAACTGGCTATTAATTCTAATCAACAACAGGACTTCTACATTTCTCGGATTACTGAGCTTCTTGGTGGCTGAGGGTTGTCCCCTTCTGCTTTCCCATAAATGTCTGTCTTCTGTCTTTGCCCCTGTACCAAACTGTGCCAGAGTCTCTGAGATGAGCGAGTGATATTTTCTGTGCCTTTTTCAATGTTAATTAACAGGCCTGCAGGTAACAAATCTGCAGACTGACCGCAAAATCCCTTTTCCATTAGGGGATGGCTTTACGAGTTCCTGCTCATGGGATTGACTAAACACGGTCACCATGTTCAGTAAAACAACACAGCAACAGTCCCAGGCCTGTTGGACTCCACTTGCTCCTCAATAAGGGTAATGTTTGGTGACAGAGGGAACCGACTTGGATCTCCAACACCTAGATCTGGGTGGCCCTCTGGTGGACAAAGGTTCCCCCATGGGCACACTCACACATCAACTAGAAATGGTTAATCAAAGTACATGCATCAGCCAAGTGAGTCCATCTACAATAACTGACTGATGGTGGCTCAGAGGATTCGCAGTGTTAGGACAGAATTTGAGGAATGAAGGGCACTGTGTTTGGAGCAGGGGACAGTACACATGGAGCAGAGGGTAGGGACAGAGAGCAGAGAACAGCAGATACGGAGGGCAGTAATATGGAGTGGAAAACTGCTTATTGAGTGGAGAGCTATGGATATAGAGGGGAGCACAATGGAAGGTGGTGGATATGAAGCAGAGGGTAGTGTATATGGAGCAATATGCACTTGATAGAGAGCAAAGCTGCTTTATTTGAAACAGAAAAAAATGAACTATAGCTAAAGGAATAGTAAAAACATAGATCTGAAGTCATTGTTATGTAGGGAAAGCAATAACTAATTTCAGCTTTTCAAAGCGCCCTCAGTAGTAGTCACCCTGTAACAGCACAGCATTCCCCTTTTGACTACGTGGTTCTCCCTAAATACGGAACGCCCTCAAAGCTGTCCTCTGACAGTGCAGCGCGCTCTCAATACTGCCTCTCTGACAGTGCAGCATTCCGCTGACACTGGAAGAGTGTGATGCTGATCTTAATCATCAGCCTGGATCATGTTATTTATTTTTTCAAGTATGGTTTAAGCCGTTTTGTGCTTGTGCTGAGTCAAATGCACAATACAACCGATATTGTTACAAGGCGTCTGCAATTCAGTTTAGGGTAAGAACAAGTCATGAGGCAACACCAGACATATTCTCAGGATGCTGCCTCCCAGTGAGGGCATTCTTAGAACTGGCGCACAACCCAAAAAGGGAGGCGTCAGTTGTTGTACTTTGAAACTCTATGTTAGGGTGAGAAAAATAGTTTCATAGCCTGCATTTGCTGACCTTGTGACCCAGTGCGGTGATTTTACAAGAGCTAGGTTCTAAACTGGCCACATCTGGGCTCACAGTTTACTTAAGCTTAGCAGATGGTTGATCATGCTTTTGCCTCAGTCAGGGGATCAGCAGCTCTGAAGTCTCAGCAGTGCTTCTGAGAGAAAGTGAGAGTGCTGCCAAGAGTGGGAGAGTCATAACACCATGCAGTTTTCACAGTAAGGAAGAGGACCCTTCGACCCATCATGTCATTTGTGCCTGTCTTCAAACATTTATCTACTATAATCACATTTTTCAGTACTTGGCCCATAGCTTTGTATGATATGGCTTTTCAAGTACCCATCTAAGTAGTTCTTAAGTGTTCCTGTGTCTACCACACTTTTAAGCAGAGAAATCCAGATACCCATACCCTCTAGTGGAAAAAAAAACTTCAAATCCCCTCTAAACTTCCTGCTTCCCATCTTAAAAGTGTACACCTGGTCTTGATACCTACATTAAGGGGAACATTTCCTACTCTTCTACCTTATATAAGCCCCTCATAACCTTTACGCCTCAAACATATCTTTCTCAGTCTTCTACGCTTTAAGGAAAACAAATCCAGCTCAGGCAACATCCGAGCAAATCTCTTCTATACCCTGTCTATCGCAACCACACCTTCCTACAGTGTGGTGACCAGAATTACACACAGCCCACCAGGGACGGCTTAACAAATTAACAACACATGCAGGTCCATCAAAGTCTCTTTGCTGTTCTATTCAATGTCTTGAACAATAAAGGCAAGCTACCCATATGCCATCTTAACCACGTTATTTCCTTATCTTCCAGCCTTCAGGGATCTGTGGTCATGCATACCAAGGTCCCACTGATCCTTTGTACTTCCTAGGATCTTGTCATTCCACATACACTCCCTTGCCTTGTTTACCCACCTGAAATGCAACAAGTCACACTTGCTGCCTGAAGGTTGCAGGAACAGCAACTCATATTCCGGTTGGGAACCCTGCAGTCCAATGGTATCAATGTGGACTTCTCAAGCTTCAAAATCTCCCCTCCCCCTACTGCATCCCAAAACCAGCTCAGCTCATTCCCACCCCCCCCCCCAACCTGTCCTCCCTCCCACCTATCCCCTCCTCACACCTCAAGCCACACCCCTATCTCCTACCCACTGACCTCATCCCGCCCCCTTGACCTGTTCGTTCTCCCTGCGCTGACCTGTCTCCTCCCTACATCCCCACCTACCCCCATCTTTACTGGCTCCATCCCTGCGTCTTTGGCCTGTCTGTCTCCTCTCCACCTATCTTCTCCTCTATCCATCTTCCCCTCTCTCCCTATTTATTTCAGAACCCCCTTTCCTTCCCCCATTTCTGAAGAAGGGTCTAGGCCCGAAACATCAGCTTTCCTGCTCGGCCTGCTGTGTTCATCCAGCTCTACACCTTGTTACCTCACACTTTTCAGGGTTAAATTCCACTTGCCACTGTTCAATCCTTCTTAGGGGTTGGTCCTGCTGAGAAAGGTCCTAGACTTTGAGTTAGTACGTAACTTAAAGATAAACAATTATCAAAAGTTTTTTGAGACAATTTGTAGCTTGGGTTGTTGACTTGCTCATCGAGCCAATAAGTTTGTTTGCAGACATTTCATCACCCTTCCAAGTAACATCATCAGTGCACCTCTGGTGAAGCATTGGTGTTCTGTCCCACTTGCTGTTTATCATAGAATTTCTACAGGATGGAAACAGGCTATTTGGCCCCACAAGTTCACACCCCGCTCTGAACAGCATCCCACCCAGACTCATTCCCCCACCCCTGTATTTCCCACATCTAACCCACCCAACCTAAACATCCCTGGGCACTATAGCATAGCCAATTCACTTAACCTACTCACCTTTGGACAGTGGGAGGAAACCCAAGCATGCACGGGGAGAATGTGCAAACTCCACACAGACAGTCACCCGAGGCTGGAATCGAACCTGTGTCCCTGGTGCTGTGAGGCAGCAGTGCTAGCCACTGAGCCACCGTGCCGGCTTGCTGGGGTGGGTGGCATGACTTTCAGATTTGTTTCTTATTGGTTGTTATATAGGATCCAGCTCAACATGTTTGTCATTGCAATTGAATGCAGGTTCCTCTCTGCAATTGGTTAAATGTCATGACCATGTAAAATGGCTCTTTATCTGGGTCTTTAACTTTCAAACCAATAGCCTGCCTCCTTGGAGCACGGAACCAAGGTGTCTGTCAGCCCATTGCTGGAAAACCTCCCTGGCTCTAAGACCGTTCCAACTGGGTTCTCCAGTATTTTATCACAACATTCCCTGCTCACTACATGGGAAAAGTCTACTGTTGATTTTGATAAATGTACTGATAAATGTCACCACTAGAGAAGGAAGGTCCAAGAATGGAAGCTAAGATGCATGGACAGTGATCAGAAGAAGGAGATTGTAACAAAAGATGTAGTTTGTTGCTGCATGGAACATTTCAAAGAAAGCCAGTATCATGCAGCTTTGAATTAATTTCAAAGATACTATGTGTAAAGGTGGATTAAACAACTCTGCTAAACATCAGGAGGGAGAATGAGGATTAGGAAGGATAGCATGTGGCAATTATGGTCACAAAGAATGTTGCTAATGACTGAATCAGTCCTGAAGGAAATTGGATTGCAGGGAGAAGCATTTAGGAATTGTGCAATAATGTCATTTTAAGCTTCGTTAAGAGGAAAGGCTAGGTGAATAGTGTTAGCTGAAATATTGATCCAAATCAACAGATGCTGAGGATCCAGTCAGAAGAATAACACAAATTAGTTATATCAAACAGCCTGTTTCTGTGCTGGCATTTTTATTTTCCACATGGATCTCCTTGTAGTATATCTGCCACTTCCCTACCTTTCAGTGTATCTTTCAGTACTTGTTTACTTTCCCTTATAAAAGCTCCTGAGCCACTTCCTCTCTGATGAAGGGTCTAGGCCTGAAACGTCAGCTTTTGTGCTCCTGAGATGCTGCTTGGCCTGCTGTGTTCATCCAGCCTCACATTTTATTATCTGAGCCACTTCCTGTTGTGGCATGTTCCACATTTGAACCACTCTCTGAGTAAAGAAATTTCTCCTCAATTTCCTATTGGATTTACTAGTAATTATCACATATTTACAGCACTTGACTTCAGATTTTCACACAAATGGAAACATTCACATCCACCCTACCTAAGTCTTCTTAAACTTAAGGATCTCAATCAGGACTACACTTCGATTTTCTAAAGAAAAGGTTCCAATCTTTTGATCTTTCCTGATCGCTGCCAATTCTCCGTTCCTGTACCATATTTTAGAAACATTATTTTGCTTTGCCCAATCCTTCTTTCTTTTCTATGCAGATCAGACTGTGCATAACAAAAAGTGTAATCTAACTAAATGCAGACTTGTCTTGAGGTAAGGAACCTATACAACAGGCAGACAGCAGCAGAAACACAGTATGATTTGATGATGCCACTCTCTGACCCTGCCAAACCATGTGACTTCTCCATGTTTCCTGCAGTCAGAAAGTGACTGTATTTCATTTGCTGCCTCAACCTACACTGAATTGGCAGACAGGCGTTATGGGCCCACTTGAGCTTGTTGCTGAAAGTGATACAAAAAAGACACTTTGAGCTGACTATCTACCTTATGCTGTTTGATTAAATTGATCCAATGAGTTCAAGGCTGTCGCAGTTGAGCCTCGAGACTGGGTCATCACCACGCCACAGCTACCATTGCTGCCTTGAAGAAGGGGGAGGTCACAACCACAATTGTAACCTCTGTGATTCCATTGTGGGTTGCGGCTCACATTTTGGGATTCCCTTAGCTAATCTTTGGAACTTCTTCCTTCACAGAGCAGTGGAGGCTATTCTATTGAATATATTCAAGGCTAAGTTCATTTTCTGATCTGCAGACAAGTCATAAAAGTAAAGATAAGGCCACAATCAGATCAGCCGTTATCATATTGTATGGCAGAGTGGGATCAATGGGCTGAATGATCTATTCCTGCTCCTAATTCTTCAAAATTACTACAAAATCCTCGTCAAGTCTGTCCAGTACCTCTTCAGAAAATTTGACTCAGAGGTTATTTAGTTGTAGTGGAAACCATGCTGACCTACTTTATCTTTGCTATATTTTCTGTCTCTAGATGTTCTTCTAACATTTCTTTTAGTACTGATGGCAGAGTCCTCTCATTCTATCATCCTCTGCTGTGAAACTTTTAAATATAAACTAGCACCTCTACAATCGTTTTGCTAGCTTATTTTAATATCTGTGTTGCATTCAATCCAGACCTGGGGTATATTCCCTTTTAGTTTCACTGGCTTGTGCATTTTTTTCTCTGTATTTCAAAGATTGGCATGAGAGAAAATGGGTTCAAATTCATGGGAATTGGTACCAGTGCAGGGATGAAGGGAGTTGTTCTAATGGAACGGGCTCCACTTGAACTACACTGGGACCAGTGTCCTGTGAATCACTAAGTTAGGGCTATGGAGAGGGCTTTAATCTAAATGGGTGGGGGGGTGGTGTCAGTGGGTTCAGTTGCATGGAAAATTATAGGAAAGGCTAAATGGGAGATGGTGTCAAGAGAGGTTATGAATGTTTCCCTAATTAGTAATAGGATAGAGAGTATGGAAAGGGTCAGGAATCTAACTTCAGGCACAGCAGATAAGGGGATAACTATGAGAATGGGGATGGTCAATGCAGGGCTGATGCTGTTGAACTAAAATGCCACAATATACAAAACAAGGTAAATGAGCTTGTAGTCCAGATTGAAACTGGCAGGTACAATATTGTGGGTATCACAGAGACATGGGTCCAAGGCGATCAGGGTTGGGAACTAAATATCCAAGAATTTGTTTCCTATTGAAAGGACAGGCCGATGTGCAGAAGTAGTAGGGTTGCCTTGTTCATAAAAAAATGAAATTAAATCAATAGTAAGAAGTAACACAGGGTCAGAAGGTGTGCAGCCTATGTTGGTGTAGTTAGCAGAGGAAAGGAAAACCCTGATGGGAGTTATGTAATGCCCTCCCAGAGATAGTCAGGGTGTGGGGCAGAAAATAAATCAGGAGATAGAAAAGGCATGTAAGAAAGGCACTCTTACAATAATCATGGGGCAACTTCAATATGCAGATGAGGAAATCATGTTGGTAGCAGATCTCAAGGAAAAGATTTTGTGGAATGCCTATGAGACTTTTTTTGGAGCAACGTAGGGTAGAGCCCACTAGGGAACAGGCAAGTCTGGACTGAATGATGTGCAATGAGGCAGGTTTGCATAAGGTAGAGAATCCCCTAAGGGCCAGTGACCAGACTATGATAGAATTCACCCTGTAGTTTGAAAGGAAGAAGTTGGAACTAGATATAATGGTCTCACAAGTGAGAAAAGGTAACTACAAAGACATAAGGGAAGAACTAGCCAGGGTTAATTGGAAGGGGACCGAGCAGGGAAAATGGTGGAGCAACAATGGCAGGAGTTTCTGACGGTAATTCGGGAGGCACAGAGAAAGGGCAGGGCCTATCAAGGATTGTAAAGGGAATTAGTGCACGGAGCCTAAAGAGATAGGAGTCACCTTAAATGAATACTTTTCTTCAGCATTCACAACTGAGAGGGACCTAGTTGTAGAGGAGAACAGTGTGAAACAGGCTGGTAGGCTAGAGGATGTCGAAGTTAGTAAGGATAATGTACTAGGAATTTTGAGGAACTTGAAGATAGATAAATCACCCTGGCCTGATGAGATTTATCCAAGGATTCTATGGGAAGCGAGGGAAGAGATCACAGAGCCTTTGGTGATGATCTTTTCATCCTCACTGTCCACAGGTAATGTGCCGGAAGATTGGAGAGATCAAACATCATTCCCTTATTCAAAAAAGGGAATAGGGATAACCCCGGAAATTACAGGCCAGTTAGTCTTACATCAGTGGAGGACAAATTATTGGACAGGGGTCTGAGAGACAGGACTTATGATCACTTGGATAGGCACAGTTTGATTCGTGATAGTCAGCGTGGATTTGTGAGGGTAGATCATGCCTCACAAACTTTATTGAATTCTTTGAAGAGGTGACCAAACACGTGGATGAAGGTAGAGCAGTGGATGTGGTATACGTAGATTTAAGTAAGGTGTTTGATAAGATTCCCCATGGTAGGGTCATGCAGAAAGTAAGGAGATGGGATAGGGGGGCAAGTGGCAGATTGAATTCAGAATTGGCTGACCCTTAGAAGACAAAGGGTGGTAGTGGATGGAAAATATTCAACATGGTGCTCAGTTACGAGTGGTGTACCACAAGGATCTGTTCTGGGTCTTCTTCTATTTGTGGTTTTTGTAAATGATTTGGATGAAGAAGTGGAAGGGCGGATTAGTAAGCTCACAGGCGATACGAAGGTGGGTCAAGTTGTGAATAGTGTGGAGGGCTGTTCTAGGTTACAAAGGGGCATTGATAGGATGCAGAGCTGGGCTGAGAAGTGGCAGGTGGAGTTTAACCCTGAAAAGTGTGAGGTGATTTATTTTGGAAGGACAAACTTGAAAGCAGAATACAGGGTTAACAGAAAGATTCTTGGCAGTGTGGCGGAGCAGAGAGATCTTGGGGTTCATGTTCACAGTTCCCTGAAAGCTGTCACCAAGGTGTATAGAGTTGTTAAGAAGGCGTATGGTGTGTTAGCTTTCATTAATAGAGGGATTGAGTTCATAGGCGTGAAGTTATGCTCCAGCTGCACAAAAGCCTGGTTCAGCCACGTCTGGTGTATTGTGTCCAGTTCTGGTCACCTCACTACAGGAAAGACGTGGAAGCGTTGGAAAAGGTGCGGAGGAGATTTACCAGGATGTTGCCTTGATTGAGGGAAGATCTTATGGGGAAAGTTTGAGAGAGCTAGGGCTTTTCTCTTCGGAACGACAAAGGATGAGAGGTGACTTGATAGGTGCACAAAATGATCAGAAGTATAAATAGAGTAGACAGCCAGGGACCTTTTCCTCGGGTGGAGGTAGCTATTATGAGGGGACATAGTTTTAAAGTGAGTGAAGGTAGATATAGGGGAAATGTCAGAGGTAGGTTCTTTACTCAGAGAGTGGTAGGAGTGTGGAATGCATTGCCGGAGAGGGTAGTGGAGTCAACCTTATTAGGGGCATTTAAGCAGCTAGTAGATAGGCATATGCATGATAGTACAATGTAGGGGTGGAGGTTAGATAGACCTTAGTATTAGTTTAAAAGTTCAGCACCACATCAAAGGCTGAAGGGCCTGTACTGTGCTGTGCTATTATATGTTCTATGCTCTTATGTTCTAAGCACAGCAGAAATTCACCCCAAGGAAGAAGAACGTAACTAACGGGAGGACAAGGCAACTATGGTTGACAAGGGAAGTCTGAGACAGCATATAAGCAAAAGAAATAGCATACAAGGTGGTGAAGATTAGTGGGAAGCCTTTAAAAACCAGCAGAAGACAACAATAAAATCAATAAGCAGGGAGAAGATGAAATATGAGGGTAAGCTGGCTAGAAATATAAATGAAAATTGCAAGAGTTTGTTTGCATATATATAAGGTGACAGAGGCAAGAATGGATATTGGACTGCTGGAAAATGAGGCTGGAGAGATAGTAATGAGGTAAAAAAGAAATGACAAAGGAACTGTATAGATAGTCTGCATCAGTCTTCACAATGGAAGACACCAGTTGCATAACAGAACTTCAATAGAGTCAGGGGGCAGAGGTGAGTGCATTGGTCATCACTAAGGAGAAGTTACTGGGGAGGCTGAAAGATCTGGAAGTGAATAAATCACCGGACTGGATGGATTACACCCCAGGTTTCTGAAGGAGATAGCTGATGGTATTGTAGAGACATTGATGGTGATCTTGCAGGAATCAATGGAGGCAGGAACAGTCGTAGAGGACTGTAAAGTGGCTAATGTAACACTCCTGTTTAAGAAGGGAAAGAAGCAGAACGCAGGAAATTAGAGACGGGTTGGCCTGACCTTGGTCATTGCTAATATTTTAAAGTCTGTTACTAAGGATAAGACTGCAAATTATTTGGAAGTATTTAGTAAAAAATGGCCGAGTCAGCATGGCTTAGTCAAAAGGAGGTCATGCCTGACAAATCTGTTAGAATTCTTAAAGGAGGTAATGAACAAGTTAGACAAAGGAGAGCCAGTGGACATGAGCCATTTGGATGTCCAGAAGACCACACTGGAGGCTGCTAATTAAGATAAGAGCCCATGGTGTTTGGGGCAAGTTACGGACATCGACAGAGGATTGGCTGACAGATACAAGGCAGAGAGTGGGGATACAGGAGTCTTTTTCAGGATATCTGCCTGTGATTAGTGGAATCCACAGGGGGTCAGAACTGAGATGAGGAGGAATTTCTTCAGCCAGAGGGTTATGAATCAGTGGAACTCTGCCACAGAAGGCTGTGGAGACCGAGTCACTGAGTGTATTTGGAACAGAGATAGATTGGAAGGAGATCAAAGGTGATGGGGAGAAGGTAGGAGAATGAGTTGGAAAACATATCAGCCATGATTGAATGGTGGAACAGGCTCGATAGGTTGAATGGCCCAATTTTGCTCCTATATTTTGTGGTCTTTCTACCCAACTATATTCATACTCTTTATAAAGATTATCCTCAAATTAAATGTCTGTCTTCTTCCATGAAAACTGAGGAAAAATATTTATTTCATGCCTTGTGTCACTTCTCTAGCATTACCTGTTAGCTTATTTGTTCATACCTTAATGGTCCTGTTTCTACTTTAATTTCCCTTTTGTTATTGATGTATCGATTGAATACTATATTATTTCTTCTTACAAACTTTCTTCATTTGATTTCATAACTTTCTTTTGCCTTCTGGATGTTTTTAAGCTTACCCCATGCCATCTTTTTATTCTGTTTTACCCTACTTAGAAAATCCACTAATTCAATAAAAATTCTGTAGTATGTTGTAACATGCTGCTTGTAACCACGTCAAATCTCGGCAGCGTTTCACATTGTTATTATTTTTGCTGCAAGTTAACACTAATCAAGAATCGCATTAGAGAAGGTTTGTCTGTGGCATTGTAATTGAAAGGAAGTTTTAGCCATATGGCTTTTCAGGTCTGTTTGGTCCTACAGTTAAACAAGAATACTGCTCCTAATCCAACAATAATTACAAGTGGACAACACTAGACAGCTACTGTTAGAAAATGTAACTCAGAATAGCCAGAGTGATAATCCATGGTGGTGAGAAAGAGGTACATTTTTGCACCATAGGAAAATCTTTACTCTGTATCTAACCTTGTGATGTACTTGCTGCAAGAGGGTTTGATGGGACAGTAGTCTTCCAGAATAAAGAGTTGGCCTTAACCGAGTGTTGTAAACTGGCACGTTCCAAAATCCAAGACTACATGCTGAGGGATGAAGTAAAGCTTGGGGCAACTGCTGCCAAGGTAAAGTGGGGAAAGACCACCATTTAAGGACTTTCAGCTGAAATTAAATGGAGATTGTTCAGTTTTCAGACTCCCCTGTGCCTCAAACATATAGAAATATAGTTTTGTACAAGTAGAAAATGGTAAGGAAATGGTTTGTTTTCTCAATAGAGTCAAACTCCAATGTTTGTTTGTTTCTTCATACGCAGAAGTACAGAACCGAACAGCTTTAGTGACTATGGTATTTGAAGATATTTTATGAATAAAGCATATGTTTGAAATTTAAAAAAAAAGTTTGATGGAACAGTGTAGAAGGAGCAAAAGCAGAAATTGCTGGGAAAACTCAGCAGGTCTGGCAGCATCTATGGAAAGAAATCAGCGTTAACATTTTAGGTCCAGTGACCTTCCTCAGAATGCCTTCAGTGTAGAAGAGGTTCTACACTGTATTTAGCCTTTGCTGTACTTGTGGTGGGAATGGTTGTTGGGACAGTACTGAGGGAATTTTACGAGCAGATGATCGTGTTACGAGTGTAAAGGACTTGTTAATTGCACATTGATCTCTTGATTGAATCATTTACAATATTGCTTAAGGAGCCCAGCCAGCAAACTGCTGTAACTAAGTTCTGCGTCACTCAGAAGATATGTTCACAGCAACATTTTACAAGGTTACACGAAGCCTGGAGGACAAAGTTTCAAAAAGGACATGAGTGGCAATTTTTTTTTTACACACATAGAGTGGTTTGTGTGTGGAATGAACTGCCAGAGGAAGTGGTGGATGTGGGTCCAGTTACAACATTTAAAAGACATTTGGATAGGTACATGAATAGCAAAGGTTTGTAGCGATATGGGCCAAACATAGGCAAGTGGGACTAGTTTAGTTTGGGAACATGGTCAGTGTGGACTAGGTAGACCAAATGGTCTGTTTCTATGCTGTATGACTCTATGCCTCTATTTATTAAAGTGCGTATTGAGCTCAGCCCAACAAGAGACTTTCGATGGTGAGAAATGAAATGAAGGGCCTCTCTTAAAACTGTCGGCTGTTAAAATGGATTTATTTGAAGATTTTACGACATTCCTGAGAAAATCATTACTGTCTGAATTTAGAATTCAGACCGATTTTCTCAAATCCTTTTTATAAGGTTTTGTGCCTGTTTGGCTTTACTTTGGCTGCTAACCTCGTTCCTCTGCACGCAAGCATCTGCTACCTAACTGCTCCTGCTGTACAACAAAGCTCAGCTTTACTCAATTTCAAACTATACAACTAAGAAAGGCATTTCCTTGGAATTTCCAAACGACATCCCAGGGACACCCACGACTCAGCAAGAATCCTGTGGTTCCTCTGGCAAAGTGGTTATGTGACTAGACTTGGAATCCAGAGAACATAAGTTCAAATTCTAAAAACAAAGGAATAAATCTGGAATTAAAAAAAAACTGGCCTCACTAAGAGCAACCATGAAGCTGTCAAAATGAAAATCAATTACTTTCCTTCAAAGAAGGAAATTTGCCATCTCTGCCTGGTGTGGCAGACATCATCAGCATTGACAGTTCCTTGCAGGCAAGGATGACTCTTTTCCAATCTCAGGGTGAGTCCATAGGTGACTGTACTGACTGATATGGCTTCTGCAGGGTCTGTTACACTTGGGGCAGACGGTGGCCACAGGAAGGGCTGGTTGGGGTGTTGGTGTGGCGGTACGCTCCTTATGCAGTTTTCACCTGGCTTCCACTTTTTCCCCAACGGTAAGTCTCGAAGTATTCAATGCCTTCCTGGATGCTTCTCCTCAGCTTCTGACAATCTTGAGCCAGTGATTCCCAGGTGTCCCTGGAAATGGCTCACTTTGCCAGTGAGGCCTTGAGAGTATCTCTGAAGCACATCCTCTGTCCACCTGGGGTTTGCCTGCTGTTTCGAAACTGGGAGTAGAGCACCTGCTTGGGGAGTCTTGTGTCAGTCATGCAGACGATGACCCCATCCCTTCATAGCTGATCAAGAGTAGTCAGCGACTCGATGCTGGGGATGTTAGCCTAGTCAAGGACACTGGTGTTGGTGCATCTTTCCTCCTAGCAGATTTGCAGAGTCTTGCGCAGGCAGCGTTGGTGGCACTGCTCTGGAACCTTGAGACGTCTGCTGTAGACATTTCAGTGCCATACAGGAGGGCGACACCACCACACCTCTGAAAACCATAATCTTGGTGTCGGACCTGATGTTGTTGTCCTCGAACACCCTTTTCCTAAGGCAGCCAAAGGCCAATAGGTCTGACATACATGAGACTCCAGACCAACAGCAAAATGTTTGGCCCTTAACTGCCCTCTGAAATAGCCGAGTAAAGCATTCAGTTGTATGAAATCTATTTCCTTCTAGCTGTGACCTAAAACTAGAATGGAAAATGTTATTATCAGTTATTAGGAACATTATAACAGGGTGCTTAGAAAATTTCAATGCAATCAGGCAATGTTTTGCGAAAGGAAAATCATGTTGGACTAATTTATTACAATTCTTTGAGGATGTAATAAGCAGGATGGGAAAAGGGGGCCCAGTAAAATGTGGCATACTTCCAGAAGCTATTGACAAGGTGTCACATTCAAGTTTACTATTTGAAATGAGAGATACAGTGTAAGGAGTAACACAACGGCATGGATAGAGAATGGTTTAGCTAACTGGAAAAAGAGTAAGAAAAAATGGGTAATTTTCAGGTTGACAGGATGTGACAAATCGAATACTACAGAGATCGTTGCTGCTCAATCAACTATCTATAATTTATATGAATGATTTGGACAAAGCACCAAATGTATGGCTACAAAATTTTCTGATGATACAAAGATGGGTAGGGATGTGCCACATGACGAGTTTGTAAAGGGATATTGATAGGTTAAACGAAATGGTAAAAATGTGGCAGTTAGACTATAAATGGGAAGTTGTCCACTATGGTGCGAAGGAAGGAAAAGCAGAATATTATTTAAATAGAGTAACCTTGAAGAAATCGGAGGTACAGAGGGATCTGGGTGTCCTAGTCAGACAAAGATTATATGCACATACAGCTAAGTGACGAGGAAGGCAAATAGAACTTGTTTTGGTAAGAGGAATAAAGTATAAAATTAGAGAACTGTTGCTTTAGTTAAAAAAAGGGCATTGGTGATACTGTGTCTTGTGTACTATGTACAGTTTTTAATGTCTTATTTAAAAAAGAATATAATTGCATTAAAAAACAGTGCAGAGAAGGTTCACTTGCCTGGAATGTCTTGAGAGGATTGACTGAACAGAAAGGGTGCATGGGTTGCATCTGTACCGATTGGAGTTCAGAAGAATGAGAGGTGATCTCATTGAAATGTATAATATTCTGAGAGGATTTGACAGGGTGGATGTTGAAAGGGTGTTTCCCCTGGTGGGTGAGCCTAGACCTAAGGTACACGTCTTAAAAATAGAAGGTCTCTCATTTAAGACTGAGATGCAGAGGAATCTTTTCTTTTCAAAAGTGGTTAATTTGTGGCATTCTCTCCCCACAGAGGGATGCAAGATCATTTAAGGCTGATTAGATTAGATTAGATTCCCTACAGTGTGGAAGCAGGCCCTTCAGCCCACCAAGTCCACATTGCCCCTTGAAGCATCCCACCCAGACTCATCCCCCTATAACCCACACACCCCTGAACACAATGGGCAATTTAGCATGGCCAATCCACCTAGCCTGCGCATCTTTGGACTGTGGGAGGAAATTGGATCACCCAGAGGAAACCCACGCAGACACGGGGAGAATGTGCAAACTCCACGCAGACAGTTACCCGAGGCTGGAATCGAACCCAGATCCCTGGCGCTGTGAGGCTGCAGTGCTAACCACTGAGCCACCGTGCCGCCCTAAGGCTGGGTTGGATAGATTTGGTTAATAAGATGTCAAAGGATATAAACATCCACGATAGTACAGGCAGCATTCAAATCAATTATGATTTTATGGAATGACAAAATGGGCTTAAGGAGCTGAATGGCCTACTCCTATTCATAATTTATATTTTCAAATGGCAAATCTAAACAAAACAATGGCAGGCCCTACATGGTTAACACTACAAAGTCCTCCTCATTAATATCTGGAACATACGCCAAAATTGGGAGAGCTGTCCCACACTGGTTGAGTAACAAACTTACACAGCCAACACGTTAAAGTGCTCTACTAATGCCCCTCACTATAACCTGGCCAATGAGCAGGACATAAGGGCTAGAGGTGGAGGCACTGGTGTAATCATTGGGAAGGGCGTGGCCTTAGGAGTCTTCCTCATTGACTTTAGAGCACATTGAGTTTAATGGCATCTGGCCAAATACGGGAAAGACGACATCTGGCTGATTATCACTTCTCACCCTCCATCAGCTGATGACTTTGCACTGCTCTGTGTTGAATACCACTTCAAAGAACCACTGAGGGTCAACAAGGTCACAGAATGTATTCTGTAGGTCTTCAATGTCCATTACCAGGAATGGTTCTGTCCCACCATTACTGACTGCACTGGCCAAGCACTGAAGGGCATACTGGGTCTGGGGCAAGAAATAACAGAGCCAATAAGGCTTGACATTGTCCTCACCATTTTACTCAGTCTCCAATGTGTCTATCCATGACCGTATTGGTAGAACTCACCACTGTATTGTCCTTGTGGAAACAAAGTTCTGACTTCACAATGTAACTGCCACCATGCTAGATAGTATGGATGAAGAACCAATCTATCATCCCAAACCTGGACATGCAACAGCAGAATGTATTCAACTGTAATCTGTAATCTCATGACCTAACACATCAACAACAACAGTTTGAATTTATATATCTCCTTTAATGAAGCAAGATGTCCCAAGGCACAAGTGCATTTTCAAGTGACCTTGGATGCTGGGTCACATAACAAGATGTTGGGACAGGTGATCAAAAGATTGGTTAAAGGAGCAATTTTTTAAGCAGTATCTTAAAGGAGAAAGTGGAGGAGTGATGGAAAGTTTCAGACAGGACATTCCGAAGTTTAGGGTTTCAATAGCTGAAGATATGGTTGCCAAGGATGGACTGATTGAAAGGCCAGAATTGGAGAAAATTTTGAAACCAAGAATGTACATTTTAAGATAACACTAGATGGCAAACCAACATAAATCACTAAGCACAGAGGTCATGGCTAAATGAAGTTTGGTGAAACTCAGAGTTCTGGATGACATCTAAAAGACATGAGCTAAATAAAGTGTCAACACTTAATTTGTATACTAATCAGTGGCAACAGCATGTTATGGACAAATCTAGCCAAACCCACCAACAACAGCTCAGATTGCAACTTTGCATTCTCTGACATGAGTCATGGAGGATAATTTAACAACTGAGCAGAGGAGGAACCCACCATCAAGTTCTCAAAGGCAATGAAGGATATGGTGGATGCTAGCAACATCCATATTCACTGGGTAAAACAATGTTTGAAATATTTTACATTTCAAACACACTTTCAAGGGGCACCACTCAAGCTGTTCCAACCCATCCCCCCTCCAGAGATACCCCTCAAACTGCTTCTACCCTCAGAGATACTACTACAGCTGGTCCTCCCCACCAATTGAGATGTTCCACAGTAAGAACTGGGACACCCTGCAACAATGGAACAACCTACACCAACTGAGCATCACCTGTGCGACTGATTCTCATGGAAAGAGTTGCTCCAAGCATGGAACAAAGTATTGTTTTCCTGTGTGACTAATGACTTCGGAAAGTTTGATGTGTTTCAAATGTAGATCAAAACTAGTGCAGGACTGAAAGAAAGAAAAATAGCAGTTTCCTTATTGTAGCCTGAGCTTCAGAGAGTCCAGGTTCACTTCTTGTCTGAAGCGAAAGCAAATTACTGCAAATCCTGAAAATCTGAAATAAAAACAGAAATTGCTGGAAATGTACAGACAGTCTGGCAACATCTGTGGAAAAGGAAACAAACTCCATGTGTTGGGTTCGTGGTCTTTCATCAAAAGTCTCAGATGAATATTTACACTGATTCTCTCTGGAGAAACACTGCCAGAGCTTCAGCACATCGAGTATTTTCTTTTTATTTCATTCTGGCTTGTAACGAGCAATGGCAGGGGAACTGTAACATTTCATTTCAGAATCACTAGCCTGTCGATGAAGGTGAACTGATAGCCAGTGGGACAATATACACCATTAATCACTGAAAGGATAGTACCAAAATCCCTCTCATTGTGACTCATTATCCAATGCATAAAAGCAATGCACTAAATTCACCAAATCTGAATTTGT